>NC_090445.1:661277770-661589259 GCF_031143425.1 Pleurodeles waltl | reverse complement strand
AGATATAACCGTCCGCACCATCACAGTCATTGGCCCACATCCCTACCCTTGCCATGACGCACATGCAGTCACCGTCATATCATGCACGCTTCCTTCTCCGCCCCTCCTATCTTTCATCAACACCACTCCAAACAGGCATTGCCCATATAGCATGCTCACAGTGTACTCACCTGTTTGTCAGGAGGACCGTAGAGTAGCATGTACTGGGGAGGACCCCATCCACGAGTTTCTCTAACTCCTCCGTGGTGAAGGGAGGGGCCCTTTCCCCAGACGCACGAGCCATTGTCTCTTCCAGACTGAGGTCACAGCAGCACTTGCAGTGTAGGTCCTCTCCTGTAGAAGATCAGGCATCAAGTAATTGAACAGAGAGAAATTGTCGGTGATGTCCGCGGCGGTGCGTACCGTCACCGCCGGCGTACATCGTCATTGGCTCCTGGGACCCATAGGATCCAAAGTTAACCAATGCAGGATTGCGCCGCGGTCTTCGACCGCCTACAGCGACAGTGTACAATGCCAGCGCAGTTACCTCACATCCCCTTGTCCCACATTACAGGTCAGGCAGCCGCCATTTCAGGGGGCCACATGGCATTTAATTTTGACTGCGTCACACATATCTAGGCCTTTCTTAAACACTAATACAGCCATATATCGATTTTCAAACATTTTGCTACAAAGTTGTGTTTACGTACCTCAGTGTTGGTTGACTCTGCTCGCTGTTCTCCTCCATAGAGCACGTCCGCTGGGGCAGGTGAGGAGATGGCAGTATCCTCCGGTGTACAGACCGCTGGTCGACCTGTTGACAATGGAGGAGCGACATGTAATTGTCACATACAGACTTGATCGTACCGCAATCCTGGAACTGTGTGCCCAGTTGGAGCCAGACCTGATGTCAGCTATCCGCCATCCCACAGGAATCCCCCATCTAGTGCAGGTGCTGTCAGCACTCCATTTCCTAGCAAGTGGGTCTTTTCAAACAACAGTGGCCATAGCATCAGGGATGTCCCAGGCTATGTTCTCCAACGTGTTGTCCAGAGTGTTGTCTACCCTGCTGAAACACATGCGCAGCTACATCGTTTTCCCTCAGGTGGAGGATTTGCCTACAGTGAAAGGTGACTTCTATGCCCTGGGACATATACCCAACATCAGTGAAAAGTGCCATTGATGGGACACATGTGGCCTTGGTCCCCCAGCAGGAGTGAACAGGTGTACAGAAACCGGAAGAGTTACCATTCTATGACTGTGCAGATGGTGTGTTTGGCCGACCAGTACATCTCCCATGTAAATGCCAAGTTTCCTGGCTCAGTGCATGACGCTTACATTCTGCGGAATAGCAGCATCCTTTATGTGATGGGGCAACTCCAGAGGCACTGTGTGTGGTTATTAGGTGAGGACATGAACCCAATACAGTGTGACTAGGTGTCTGGGTCTGGGGATGTCCCTAAGAGTCAGTGTGTGTCTAACAGTTGTCCCTCGTCATTTGCAGGTGACTGGTTACCCCACCTGTCATGGCTACTGACCCTAAAGAGGAATCCCAGGACAAGGGCAGAGGAATGCTACAATGAGGCCCATGGGTGAACTAGGAGGATTATAGAGAGGACCTTCAGCCTCCTGAAGGCCAGGTTCCGGTGCCTCCATATGACAGGTGGTTCCCTATTCTACTCACCAAAGAAGGTGTGCCAGATCATCGTGGCCGGCTGTATGCTTCACAACTTGGCTTTGCGACGACAGGTGCCTTTTCTGCAGGAGGATGGTCCAGATGGAGGTGTTGTGGCAGCTGTGGAGCCTGTGGACAGTGAAGACGAGGAAGCAGAAGAAGAGGACATAGACAACAGGAACACGGTGATCCAGCAATACTTCCAGTGAGACACAGGTAAGAAGACAACACTGCCTTCTACATCTGATTTAATTATTCTACCTCTCATCTGTCTGTCATTTTCACCCAGTGTATGGACACTGAGTTGTCTCTTTCCCTTTTGAATTCACAGATGTGGGTCCCACTGTGTGACCTCTGCTTTGTTTCTGCATGGACTAGAGCTGTGTGACATAGGTATGTTGACATTACATTGGATGTAGCATTTTTCCACAGTTATTGCAAATACACATTTTCGAAAGCACAGACTGACTCCAGATTGTTTTGTGATTTAAGGGTGCTTATTTAAATGCCAAATAGTGGAGGGGGTTGTAAAATGGTCAGGGGTGATGGTGGAGGAATGTCCATGGCAGAGTCCAGTCCACTAGTCCACAGGTGCATTATCCAAAGGGGCATAGGAAGTGGAGCTAGGGCAGTTTAAGTATGGACAGGGTGACAAAGTGGGACAGAAGGATGACAATCAGGGTGGTCTCATTTCTTGGCGGGGGTCTTGGCATTGTTCTCTGTCTTTGTCCTGGATCTCAGGGACCGTTTGCGGGTGGTTCTCCATCTGCAGGGTGTGGGGTGCTGGTGTTGTGGTCCTGTGGCGGCTCCTCCTGTTCACTAGCACCGGCGGAGGTGGTGGGCAGTTCATCGTCCAGGCTAGTGTCAGGGGCCCCTTGTTGTGCCACAGTGTCCCTCCTGGTGTTGACGAGTTCCTTCAGCACCCCTACAATGGTGCCCAGGGTGGAATTGATGGATTTGAGTTCCTCCCTGAACCCCAAACACTGTTCCTCCTGCAGCCGCTGGGTCTCCTGAAACTTGGGCAGTACCGTTGCCATCGTCTCCTGGGAATGGTGGTAGGCTCCCATGATGTTGGAGAGGGCCTTGTGGAGAATGGGTTCCCTGGGCCTGTCCTCCCCCTGTCGCACAGCAGCCCTCCCAGTTCCCCTGCGTTCCTGGGCCTCTGTCCCCTGAACCGTGTGCCCACTACCACTGCCCCCATGTGCCTGGTGTTGTTGGGGTGGTGGGTTAGCCTCGGTTCCTTGTAGTGGTGGACACAATGCTGCTTGACGTGTCCTGGGGACAGAGGTATGGGCCCGCTGGGTGGGTGCTGTGCTGGTGTTTCTGTGAGAATGGTTTAGGGGGGTGTATGGGTATGTGCAGTGGACGTGCTTTGGTGATGGGTGTCCATGCTTTGGTGTTGCATGCAGGGCTTGGGTTTGGGATGTGTGGTTTGTGATAGTGGGACATGTGTGAGGAGTTGGAGTGATGGGGGTGAAGGCGAGCTGAACTTTGGAGACTCACCAGTTTTAGAATGGGAGAAGGAGAAACTAAGATCTAAATTGACTCTGTCATGGCAGCATTAACTACAGTCACAAGTCATATAGGCTTCCGCAAGGTGGAGGAGGGGGGGAGGGCCTGCTTGTCAGCAGCCATAGAGTTGTTGAGCTGTGGGCCCTTTTGAACCTCGGTGAGGGAGTAATGGGGGACATAGAGGGTAGATTCCACACGAGCGTCCACCCCCTGTGTCTTTCAGGCAGGTGAAGTGATCCAGACCCGCACGGTGTGTGTGTCTGAGAAAGTGTAGCGGTGCATGAAGCGTTGAAAACGCTTATGCAGGCAAGTAGAGAAGATTTAATTTGCCTCAGTGTTCTCTCTCAGGCCTCGGTTGACATCACATGTCCAAGTGGGGAAGCAGGAGGTGTTGTTATGGCAGTGGTTATGACCTGTTCCTCACCGGTTAAAAAAGCTGTGAAGGCAAAACTTGGGAAAACTAGAGGGAGAGCAGCATGCGCATCATATAGCAATGCAGCACTGCCCAAAGATCAGATTTTACCTGTGGAGGCGATGGTGAAGGAAGCACCTTCTCAAGGGCGTGCGTGTAGCAAGGTGCCGGCAGCAACTGAACCAGGGTCTGACAGAAATGCCGTGTGTGAAGATGTGGCTTCAAACATACGCCTCAGGGTGAGTCTCAGCCTTTGAGTGGATCGTCCTTAGTGGGGGAGGAGTGGTAGAGAACTCTTATACAGAGTGCTTCACTTTTGACAATTTTCTCGTTAAAGGGCCTGCATTCTTCAGTAGAACACGATAAAAAAGAGATAAAGCTGAAGAAAAGACAGTGCAAATTATTAAGGGTCCAGATTTTCTTTTTAAAGAAATTGGTGATTGAACTTTACGGCAGAATGGGACAACCCGAGACTGATGAGCAGTCTACTATGAGGCAAGATCTTTATAGAGATCATCCGGAGGCCAATATAAGATTTCAGAATTGGATTTTAGAAGCAGAAAATAAGGATCGGAGAAAATGTTCACAGTCAAGTAAAAATTACAAGAACATGGGACAATGGGTTTGGGTTTCATGTGAAAAAGACAGGTTGGTTGAAAATACAAAGAGAATAGGGACAGCGCAGGGGACCACAGTTTCTTCAGGTTTGGGTGGCCCAAAGGGCTACAAATGGAAAATGCTGGGGTCACAGGCCATGCAAAGATTGCAGACACCGGTCCAGTATGAAGCGGCCTGTGTGCATAGGAATGAAGAGAGAGAGATGGGTCCTGGCAACAAGCAAGGATTCTCAGAACACAAAAGATGTTGGTTATAGTAAGACTGATCGGAATTAATTTGATTAGTGACGGTGAAAGGCCGAGTGGTAGTAAAACAATGGTGGTTGAATGGGAGGATGAGATTGAATTGCATTAGGAGGAAGATGAGAAGAATTAGAGGAGGGTGAGATCCCACATTGGGATGAGTGTAAAAAACCGAGACAACCCAGGGGACGGGAAGGGATTTGATAACTTGTCTGCACAGATTTCTGTCTTGCAGGTCCCCTATCCTATATGGTCACAACCAATCCAGGAACAAGTCAGAAAGGAAAGGAAAATTAAAATGGGCACAAGAGGTCAGACAACTGGAACAAAGGAAAGATTACAACCTGGGGGCATGGGCAACCTAAGATGGCGCTTGATGTGAGCCTGTGAAGCTCTGCGAACCAAGCCCTCAGGGAACCAATGATCAGGCGCAACTGAGGGCCAATAGTGGAGGGAAACCGGAGCGGTGAGTGAGGAAGGCTCCCTGATCCAGTGAAGGCTGAGCGAACCCCGGGGACTATGCCTTCTAGACAGCCACGAGCCTCACCTTCCAGAGAGTGCCAATAGCGGAGAAGCCACAACCCATGGCTCTTGTCTAGAGAAGGCATGTGAGCAACAGCCCTGGGGAACGGTAAATAAGGCCATCAGGAGGCCTCGGGTATACATAGAGTGAGAAGAGGACCCCCCAGGGCCCACCAGTGCCTTGAGAACGTTTGTCCCACAGGGCCTGCCACACCTGTCTGCTGGAAAATGGCAGCAGCCTTCAACAGCTGACAAGTGGGATGCATAGATATCCAGAACCAGGTATCGTGGAGTGAGGAAGAGGAGAGGTCCATAGAGGGACTTCAGAAAGCCCTCATTGAGAGGGGGGTTGCTCGACAATTGTGCATCGAAGAAAGGCTTACTCTATTGACTCTGGAGTGAAGACTGAGCTGGGGTCTAAGTGAAAAGTCCTGGGGACTGGTTTCTAGAAATGCTGGGGCAAATTCCTCACCCTACCAGGGAGCAGAACACACCGTCAACACTGGAGGCCCCCATCCTGAGAGACTAAACTCTAGGCGCCTGGGCCAGGGGAACTTAACTATTATCAGGCGTGCCCTCTCCCACTGGCTTTTATGAGAGCAAAGACTGGAGCAACTGAAGCTACAGTCGATCGAGGACCAGGCCACAAGAGATGGGGCCCTACCCCCACACTGCAGCTACTGACATCCTGAAGGAATAAACAGATCTCCATGGCCTGGAATCATGAAGAAGACTGCTCATCTGCAAGAAGAGGAGGGATGGAACTGGGGCCCTGCCAAATCGATGCTCAACCCTCACCTGACTGCAGAAGTTACTCCTGCCTGAAGAAACAAGGCCTGAGGTGAGCTGGGGGTGCTGGCTGGTGGGAAGTGGCTGTCCCCTGGGGCAGGTTCAGCTGGCGCTGCTGCCTGAGTGTACACCCCCCTCCACCCCCTGCACACTGAGGAGTCGGGCCGGTAAAGGGGAGGGGACTGAGATGGTAGCTGAATGGAGTCCTCTGGGGCCCCGAAAGACTATGGTGCTAGGCGGTCCCCGTGCACCCCACTCGGGGAGTCATGGCATTGGAGTGTGCAAAATGTTGACACCGGAAAAAAGATGGCCTGCACCAAACATACACATCCAAACCCCGCTCCCACTGAAAAGAGTGGCCACATAACCATGATGCTGCCTGCCTGCCCCACACCTACAGAGGGACTGGAATCTCACACAGCAGCAATACTAGCAGCCATAGGAGAGACCAAGTCGACACTGGAAAGGAAGTTTGACGCAGTGGCAGTCGGCCTCGGTTTGCTAAAAGCAGAGTGGGAGACACGGAGAAAGAGCTACAGTACCTAAAGCCCATGATCAAAGACCACAAGTAACAACTGAGGCAGCTGCAACAAGAAGTGGGGTTGCTCTGTGAAGGGGTAGAAGATGCGTTGGGTCAAGTCTGTCACAAAAACATTCAGGTGGTAGGCCTTTCAGAAAGCTGTAAGGGGCAAAGCATGGAATTTTACCTCTTAAAACTGGCTCCTACAAGATGTCATGGGTAGCAAGGTGTTCAAACTCTTTATCATTGAACAGACACACAGGGTGCCTGGAGGACAGTCAAGATCGGGAACGTCCCATAGGTCAGTAGTTCTCCACCTCCCGAACTCCCGCGACAAAGACGACATCCTGCAGCGTGCCCAGGCACACGGCCCGTGGCAGGTGGAAGGCGGACATGTGAATATACATCCTGATTACACACAGACATTCCAACGTCAAAGAGAAACATTTGTGGCCGTAAAACAATAACTGCAAACTCTTGGTTTGAAATACGCGCTCCTCTTCCCCTCCAAACTCAGGGTGGTAGACCAGTAGCAAATGATCTTATTTACAACGGCAGGGAAGGCTTGGAAATGGCTGGAAATTAAGGGATGTGGCTGCCCTTCCAGACGGGACCCCGCCCCTGACAGAGGAAAGGTGGACAGAGGTTAGGTCAAAGAGGAAACCCCGCTGGCAACTAAAGGGTACCCTGACAAAAGCAGAGACGGAACAAGCAAAGGTGGTGCCCGAACTCCAACGAACATGCTCCATACCGACCAGCACTAGGTGGGTGGAATAGGTACACCCACTTCGGACGACCCAGGAGATTCCTTGGCGGAATCCCTGCAGACAAGGAGTAAGACAGTGGGCCAGTGATCACCCGAATGACGGCGGTTCTGCCGGGGTGATGGCATAACTGATGCAGAATCCTTGGACGAGGGTTAGACACCTTGAATGTGGTGTAAGGCCACTCAGCAGGACCTCAGATGGTCACTGATGGAGGCACCAGGAGCGCCACACCCTCACATGTAAATAACACATTGTTCTCCTAACTTCACTATGCAAACTTAAGATGATTAAAGTTATGTTTACTACATTGGGGCAACAGGCATGTCAAATATTGGGCTGGAAGGTAGTTTGAAGCCCACAGCTCAAGGTGATTGGGAGGGGGGAATTGGGCGTAGGGATGCTCACCCACTGATGAAGTAGAGATCACAGGAGCCCTAGGAGACCAGGACCAGGGAACGCAATGAGACACTCACGAGCCAATGGAGGACGAAACACTGAATGACCTAGGCTGCAGCCTAACCCTGAAAATTCTGTCATGAAATGTCAATGGCCTGGTGGACAAACTAAAACGAAGAGTAGTAAGCAAATACTTACTCAGACAGGACCCAGGCATCATCCTGTTGCAGGAAACCCATCTGTTGGGCTATAGCTGCAGGTTCCTAGGAAAAGGCAGATACAAACTGTTGGCACACGCAGGCTTCACAAGGGGTCTAGGGGGTTAGGTCTCCTGGTTTCCAGTATCGTACCACTGGAGGTTCTCCACACATGGGTGGATGACAATGACTGCCAGGCACCAATTGATGGCTGATGCAATAGGGATGTTGTGGTTGTGGATTCCTGGTACTTTCCTCCTATGTTACAATCCAAAGGAATGGAGCACATAGGGGCCTGGCTGACCCAATCCCCAGACGCACAGAGGGTCATTAGGAGGGACCTAAACCTGACGCTTTAAGGGGACATGGACAGAATGACGAGACCGGGGGACCAAATACGGCCCATATGGGTCTCACAGACCTGTGGAGGGCAAGGAACCCCAACATACGTCAATTCTCATACGCCACCACGACACAGGGGGCTATGTCCTGACTGGACCATTTCCTGGTGCCCCGGTGTCACGGTTTCGGGCAGGTTTGATCAGGACTCTGGTTGGGGCTCCCCTTGAGGTCACAGAATATCCCAAAGAGGTAGTGTACTGAAGCAGAAGAGCAGCTAAAGGCATAAACGGGAAAGGACAGCTATGGACAGGCACAGGAAACAGGAAAGTAAAAGCAGAGCAACCTTAGTGTGAACAAACATGAAACGGATTACTAAAGGACAAACACACTGGGGTTACCACGAAGGTTGTACACAGGGTAGGGCTCAGAACCTCCCACAGCAACAGGGAACGTCTATGCCTCTGTGCAGTTTGTTCTTACAGATAGTCACCCCGCAAGCCCGATAGAAAGGAGGCAGCAGAAGTGATTCTGTCTCTGAACCCTTAGAGCACAAACAAGGATAGTACTTACATACACAAGACAAGCTCTTGTGGGTGCAGCTGGTAACACAATGACAATTCCTGGAAAAACCGCAATAGCACACTATCACTGTTGGGCACTAAAGACAACGTATAACACTAGACAAAGGATGAGGGCTGGAATTGCCTCCTGGAAATCAGGAGCCAAGCTGCAGAAAACCCCAGGTGGAATCACATGACTGGGCTGCACGGGGGAGGTCTCAGGTGTGTGTAGTCTCAGACAGTCACAAGTCCAGGAGGAGAGGATCCGGTGAAAAGGAGCAACTGACTTCTCGCATAGAAAACAATATATAACAGAATCCAGGCTTTCCTGACTACCATGCTGTGCAATATGGTATTTGCAGTCCCAGGAAGCAAATGTAATGCTACAAAAGCATACCATGGTAAAAAGAGAACCAAACGGGAGTCAGCAAAGGACTTTAGATAAGTGTTCAAGGTGATTCACAGACAGTACCTTTACAGCGCCCCCTAGAGATGGGATGACAGAGTCGTAACACCCGGCACCAGCTGGGCAGATATTCTGATACCACCTTTCTCCTCTGGGAATCTCAGACCACTTGCCTTTGCTTACGGTGGTCCAAATGGGTGTCCCTGGTCAGAAAACCCTGTGGCGACTCAGTGCCTGGGAACAACAGAACAGGGACACAGAAGCAATGATCCACACCGCCACATCCAATTATTTTGCGGAAAATGAAGGCTGAGTCCAGTAGCCAATGGATATGTGGGAGGCATATAAAGCAGTATTATGGGAGCAACTACTAGCCAAAAGAGAGGTCCTAAAGAGAGAACGGGAAGAAGAGTGTACGGTGCTCAAGGAGAAACTCACGTAGCTTGAGGCAGCCTACGTGCAAGTACCCACAGAATGGAGGAGACCAGGCGGGAATATACTGCCTTGGTGAGCAAGAAGCAAGAGCTCAATTTTGTGCCACCCAGAGATGACTCTATGAGGAGGGGAAGCTTCTGGCATGGTTAGCCAGGAAGGAAGAGGGGCAGAGGTGGGTCATAGGGATCCAAATCCCCAACTTGCAGTTGGTAGAGACACCCCAGGCAGTCTCAAGGGAATCTGCGCAATATCTGGAACGGCTATATCAAAGCCAAGCCACTACAGATCAAGGGATCTTAGACATCTTCGTGGGGCTCCCGACCCTTAACCTGGACCCAGACCCAGACCCAGAACTTGTTGAAATGCTGGAGGGCAAGATCATGGAAGGCAAAGTGAACATAGCCATCTCACAATTGATTAATGGGAAGACCCCAGGCCCTAACAGCTTCCTAGAATAATTTTACAAGGGCGTAACCTCGAAGGTTGTGCAACCTATGCTTGCCATGTTTAACTCAGCCAGGGATAAGAGTTTATTACCACTGGACCTCAGAGAGGCTACTACCGTTCTGATCCACAAAGAGGGGAAAGCGGTTGATGATTGGACCTCCTACATGCCAATTTCCCTGATTAACACTGAAACGAAGTTCTCACCAAGGTGTTAGCAAACTGCCTGACCCAGGTGCTCGACTTTCTAATTAACCCTGACCAGCCTGGCTTCATGGAATATCAGACCATGAGGCACATCTTAAGGAGGCTGAAGAACTGCCTGATATGCGGTGAGCGACTGCAGGAACCGAGGATCCTGTTGGCCTAGGATGCTGAAAAGGCCTTTGACTCATTGGAGTGGCCATATATGAGGAAAACTGAATAAAGAGGTAACAGAGGAAAGAATAGCAGGTCCTGTTGACTACTGACCATTACTGGGTCTAATGATTTCCCCTCTAGGTATTGTACCTAAGAAAGCCCTGGTGGAATACTGCATAATTCACCATTTGACCTGGTCCGAAGATTTTTCTGTGAATGATTTTATTGCACAGGAAGATGCATTGGTGTAATTTGCTTCCGTTGATGTAGCAATGCAATTGATCAGACAATGCATTTCTGGCACTGAATTAGGCGAGAGTGACATAAAATCTGCATTTTGGCTCCTCTTGGTACACCCATCTGAATTCTGACTTCTAGGAATACATTTTGATGGTCAAATCTTTGTGGATAAGGTATTGTCCATGGGCTGTCCTGTCTGATGTATGTTGTTTGAATATATTAGTACCTTTTTGCAATAGAGCTTTGCAACAAAAGCTAAGTTTGAACAAGTAAATCAGTACCTAGACAATTTCTTGCTTGTGGGAGGCGGACAAACAGATCACTGCAGCTGAGTCCTCCACCAATTTCATGAGTTTTCACTTGAGCTTGGGTACCGTTAGCACTAGAAAAAACTAGAGGTCCCAACAGTCGTTGAGAAGACCACCAACAGTCGGACCACCCAGAATGCCACAAACCTCTGGATGACTCGCAACCATCCTTGACCATGGACAGACCGCCGCCCTCATCTTCCTCAATATCTCCACCATTGTACATATCACTTCCGACCACACACTCATCACCAGACTACACAAAGCGGGAATTCAAGGACTCCGCTGGCAAACATCATCAGATCCATGGAGTCAACATCATCTGCTATGTTGATGACACCCTCTAATTTTTTCCTTCTCAGACAATGCCATCACCACCAAGCCAACTTCATGCATGACTAGCGTGGCCAATTGGATAAAACCAAACTGCCTCAAGCACAGCACCAATGAAACTGAAGTGCTGATCTTCAAGAATAAGAGATCACCATGGGAATCCACTTAGATGCCTGCAGATCTTGGACCCACCCCACACAACAACTCCAGGAACTCATCCTGGACAACAACCTCACCCTGAAGTCCCAGGTCAACACCATCACCTCATGCTTCCACATCCTCTGTATGTTACGTAAAATCTTCAAGTGGCTTCCACTGGACACCAGATGTACCATTGCACAGGCCCTAAACACAAGCAGATTAGACTACAGCAGTGCACTATAAACTGGCATCCCAACCCATCTCCTTTACAGACTTCAAACCCTCCAAAACGCCACTGCCAGACTTGTCCTTGACCTCCAGGCACTGAACTTACACCACACTACTCCTCAGAGAGCTCCACTGGCTCCCCATCCAGAAGGACTGCCATTTCAAACTTCTCACACACTCACAAAACGGGACCTGCATACTTCAATCACTGGCTTCGCTTCCATCAACCCACCAGACAACTTTGCTCTGCATCACACTCACTATCACAAACCCCTCATCCACAGAAGCAGCATAAGAGGTTGATCATTCCCCTACCAAGCTACCAAATCCTGAAACAACCTCCCCAACACATCAGGGCCTCCTCCTCACTTCTTGATTTCCACAAGAAGACTCAGCTATTCAATTCGACTTCTTGCGGGTCCATTGAGACTGCCTGTATTCAGATCCAGCCTCATCACATGCCTACACTCACCTACTCAGCACCTGGATACCCTCAGGGGTGATAAGCAGTGCTCTACCAAAACACCATATATTACATTACTGTAGGAGGCCGGCTCTATATGTAATGTGCAAAACCAGGCACACCGTGTAGGGGGTCCGGGCAACCACACATTGGTTTACAGAGGTAAAAACTAGACCACTTAATACTCTAATTTTCATGGTAGCTTGGTTGAGTAGTTAGGCTAATTTTGGAGAAGAGCAAAGCATTTGTTGGACTCACAGTATTGATAAATGAGACCACACACACAAAAGAATAACTCAAGACCAATTTACAAAAATAATTCAGATTTTTATAAAACGTTTAAGACTAAGATCATCAAAATCGGATAAGTACTTTTTAAGTTATGAATTTCTAAAGTTTAGCTAAAAGTAGTCTTTTGTGCGTATTTACGCACCCTGGGAATCAATGGAGAAATACTTTAAATATGCATATAAAATCAGGTAATGCATTTCCAAATATCTCCTTTTGTAGGGATGTTAAGGTAAGTGGTGGGCACTATGGACCATCTGGAGAGGTTTGGGTGGTTCCCGCTTTCGGTGGGAGCAGCTGCAGAAAGTCACTGGAGCTGGTGCCAGGCCACTGCAGAAGACCACTTGGAAAACCACTGCACAGGTGGACTTAAAAGTAAGTCTGTTGGGCCCCCTTAGAGTGTTGAGGTCAGAAGGCCTGGGGGACCCTTAGGGCACAGCTTGATCTTTGGAGCAGGTCACAGGGTGGCTGGGTGAGCCAGGAGCTGTAAGCAAAGGTGCCTCTGGAAGCAGGATGTAGGTTACTTTGAGGGTCATTTACAGGTCAGCAGGGGAACTCTTGAGGGAGCTTCGGGTGGTTTCTGAAGTCCCTCAGCTGGGGCTTGCTCCAGTTCCTTTTACAGGCCAGAATGGACTGTCTTTCTGGGTATCTGATGTTAGGTGACCACTACCTGCGGCAATGGTGTGGTTCGACCGCTAGAGGGAGCAGTGCCACCAAACTTGGCACAGTTGCAGGGGTTGTCCTCACAGTCTGTTGGGTGGAGTTTGGTTTGGCTGAGCCATCTGGTTCCTTGGTCAGCAGCTGGTCAGTGAAGTGGACTTCACTGGGTCTTTGTTGCAGGAAAGTGATGCCTTCACTCTGGAGGGAGATCTTTGCTGATTTTCAAAGTGTGGGGGTCCTCTGGCGGTTTGTAGAGTCCGTCCAATGTCCGAGCAACCCCTCAGCGGTGATTGTCGAGTCCTGTGTGCAGCAGACAGGGTTTGGCACCTTTCTCTTGGTCTTCTTGGAATCCGATTCTGTGGTCTAAGGGTGCCTACTAAATACTGTATTTAGTGGGCATTTAGTGGAGTACCTAGTAGTGACCAGTGGGTCATCTACCTTAGGGTGGCTACAACCACTAAGTGACCACTTCCTCTGGGCAGAGTTCACTTTCCCACATTTGATTGGCTATTTTCTTTCCATGCAAGATGGAGGAAAACGAAATGGAGGGGTCACCTTGCATGCAACACCTATGGGGTGGTGCAAGCTGGGGCTGACCACTCCTCCTGTCCTTTGTTTGTTTTGCTGCCGTTGCTCCCTCCAAAAGTGGGGGTTTGTAACAGGGGTGGCCATCTGCTGCTAACTGCAGGCTTGGGAGTCGAGTTTCAAGGGTGTATGCCCTTTGAAGCTTGTTAGCAGGACTGTGCATATTCCTGGGGGGAGGTGGGATAGCACCTCTGCCCAGGAAGGGATTTGTTCTTGGACCCAGGGAGCAGGACCTCCCACCCCAGGGTTCCAGAATCTTGTCTGGTGGTGGCAGGCTGGTTGTGACCTGCCAGCAACCATGCCAGGGTAGCACCTCTAAGATGACCCAGGGGGCATCTCTTAGGTGACCCCTGGGTACATGTTGTAATAAATCCAATACTGATGCCCATTTGGGTTTATCATTCTGATTTGTTTGTTATTAAAGTAGCCATCATGTAGCTGTGAAAATAGTACTGATCATTGTCCAGCACATGCATTTAAAATGGCTGCTCTGTTCACCTGCTATGTCCCAAGTTTGGCAAGGGCACAGTAGGTGCATATTGCTCATGTATCTATGCCCACACATACAAGAGAGTGCACTCTGCCTTAGGGTTAGAAGGCCTGCCATATGGATGACCTACCTCTATTGCATGCAGTGTGTAGTGGGCAGGACACGCAGGCTGTGTGCCATGTTGATTTTGCATTTTAGGAGTGCATTAGAACACTCAGCCTGCAATGGCAGTGCTGGGTGCATCTGGATGCTTGGCCCTAGAGAGTGGCACAATCTGTGCTGCTGCCATCAGGGGCCTACCCTTAGTACCCCATGCCCTGAGGTACCTAAGTACCGTTTATATAGTGGCAGCTAAAGGCGCTGCCAATTGTGCAAATGCATCACAACAGTTTTGGGAAAGTGCTCTGGCCCAGGGAACCTGATTAACAAGACCCTGGTCACTAACAACTTTGAGACCACATCAAATACCAGGCACAAAGTGGGGGCTAACTATGACAAAAGAGGCCCTTTCTCACAAATACAGAGGAACAAACTGAATCCACCCCCTTCTGTGTGTAATTAACACCCACCCTCGCAACCCACGTTATTCAGCGACTGACAATGGTGGCCATGTGATTCCAGTCCAGAAGAAACTGCATTTGCCCCCTGCAGAGAGGCTGCAAGTTTGCATTCTCTAGTAAAAGGTGTGTTCAGTCCTGTTGGACTTGGCCCTTGTGGCAGGTTCATCCCCTGACTTTTTGCCTCCTTCCTCCTATGTTTTAATACCTCTCGCTGTTGGCTCTAGGACTCTGAGCATGTTATCACTGCTGATCAGTGCTAAAGTGCAGGTGCTCTCCCATCTAAAGTTGGTAGAATTGGCTTATACCTTATTGGCATAATTAATTTACCTATAAGTCCCTTGTACAGTGGTATCTCTATATCCAGGGCCTGTAAATGAAATGCTACTAGTGGGCCTGCAGCGCTGCTTGCGCCACCCACTCAAGTAGCCTTTCAAACTTGTCTCAGGCCTGTTAGCGCAATGCCTGCGTGTGCGGTTTTCTGACATAGGGACCTGGCATAAAAATTTACTTGCCAGGCCCAGAACTCCCCTTTTACTACATGTAAGTTACCCCTAAGGTAGGCCATAGCTAGCCCTATGGGCAGGGAGCTATGTATGTAGAAGGCAGGGCATGTGCCAAGTAGCCTAACTTGGTGTCTCACTGCTGTGAGTGCTGCCTTCTCCTACGATTGCATTAGAAATGCCCTGCCTTATATGTAGGGGGTATTGTCTGATTTATGAGGGTAGCGTAGGCATGTTTGGTATGGTTGTAATAGTAGTGAGAAATGCTGCTTACTGATGTAAGTGGATTTTTTATTACTATTAGAGAAATGCCACTTCTAGAAAGTGAGCATTTCGCTGTGCTTATGATTGGTGTTCTGCAGCTTGACTCCAACCCACGTCTGGACAGAGTGACAGTTGGGCTTTTTGCATACTTTTCAGACAGCCTGTATACAGGGAGGGTGGAGGAGTAACAGAGGTGCATCTGCATGCTGAATAGTCTTCCTGGGCTGAGAGACGGGAGAGGTGGGCCACACCTGCATTTGTAAAGGCTGTGCCCTGGCATCACACATTAGGGTCGTTTACCCCCAACTGATGTTTGGAGCCTGTGCTGGAGGAAAAAGGGGACACTCTCAGAACCAGTTGTAACTGGTTGTAACCTCCTCTCCCCTTCCTTTGTAAACACACTGTAAAACAGAGTATAAGTACAGTGGAGTTTCCCCCACAATTTGGGAACTCTTGGAACTTACCTGGAATTGGACACAGACTGCTGGAGGGACTCCCCAGGAACTGAAATGGACCGCTGCTGCTGTGCTGACCTGTGACGTGCTTGGGCACTGTAAGGAACTGCCACCTGCCTGCATCCACTTTGTGCTGGCCTGCTGCTGGGCTCTGCTGACCTGTGCTGCATTATCATTTGTCCCCCAGGGGCAGGGTGCTGTAGCCCCTGACCCCTGCCACTGCCTGAAAGCAAGAAGTGCATCAGTTCTTGGATTTAGCGCCTGGAGGGCACCCTGCGCATTCGTAAAGAGTCAGCGCTTTGGAAAGTGCTTTATCTTTTGTCCCCCAGCGCTGGAGATCGCTTTTTGCCACCAAGAAACACCGTCGCGACCCGGGCTTATCGGAGTGTTCTAGCGCTCGTAAGAGCGTTATTGCCAAAATCACTGCAGCTGCCCGGGCGGGCTGTTTACATTAAGCGGAAGGGTGCGCTGCTTCCCTGTGCCCCCGGGACACCATAGTCTGAAGAAAATGAGCAAGCGCACTCCTAATGTGCCCCCGGGGTGAAGTGCGCTCTGAGGAGCACCCCCGGGGCACAGGCAGGCACCCATCCTGGTGCCTGTCCCCTGTTACAGCCCAGGCAGGCAGGAGGGGGGAAGGAAGCCTTATCGGAGGTTCCCCCGCCCCACCGGGCCCCACTTGTCGCATTGGGGGTATTGTTTGCCCCCCCTTTTTTTCATAGGGCCGGTTGAGGCCCATGGGAAGGCTCCCAACAACCACGGGCCCCTGAAGAGGCCCGACCCGGATATCTTCGTGAAGAGCGGGCGGGGTGGAAGCCTCATCAGAGGATCCCTGCGCCGCCAGGCCCCCATATTGTTCTTTTGGGGCATTACTGCCCCCCTCTTGTTGGACGGCCAGTGGAGGCCCGGGAGGCCCCCCAGAGATCGCAGGCCCCAGGAGGGGGCCATTATAAATCAGAGGGGTGATTGGCTCCTTCCTTTCATATAACTTGGTGTTGTGTTTCCTTTGTGGTGGGGATAGTGCGTCACGTATGTTGTGCTTCACAGATTGCCTCTGGGATAGGCCTGACTGCTCGTGCCAAGCAGGAGTTATCTTGGACGTGTAACTCCCTTTCCCTGACTAGAGTGGGTGGGTTCTGCCTGGCTTAGGTACATACTGTAGCCATCCAGAAAAACGATTTCTAACAAGTCCCCATAACTGTGATCCTTTGTCTTAATCAAGTGTGGGACATAGATTTATGTGTATGTGGAATGCATGGTTTCCTTAATGCCGATTCAATGATGGCATCCATTTTGGACCCAGTGTCTTAGTGTTACACAAAACTGTAGTGTGCTTTGTGCTAAGGTAGTGATACTTCCTTCATCCCACCATGAAACGTGGGTACCTGGTGGGTGGTAAAGAAACCCAGCCCACCTCTTTTGTTTCAATGTAGATTTCTCCTGCCTGGCAGAAACTTACCCTTCCACCCATTTCTCTGTAGCAGCCATTACGCAGGGCAATGGGAGCAGATACAGGTCTTAGTCTGACATAATGCCTTGACCAGTTCGAACTGGTCTGAGGGTGAACTGTGTGACAGAAGATGACCAAACAGAGATAAAAAGCACAGGGTGTTTGCTGTTTGATTCGAGGGGAGCCCAGAACCCTAAAAAATAAAAGATCATTTAGTTGACTCCCACAACCAGCCTTTGTCACCAAAGGGTAGTATGTAATAGAACTCTTCTGCATTCAGCATCGTCAGACAGTGCAAGACTTTTTCCCTCAGTGAAAATGAAACAGACACAGAAGTAGATCTGTGTAGTAGCCATTCTCCCTTCACACCAGGTCTAATTCTGGGAAGGCCCAATAAGTAGCCTTAATGATGTGGCCTAGGGACACGTGGATGACTTACATGCATAGTGCAGACGCACAGGTTCAATCCATCCCACAATATAGAGGCTGGCTCTGTTGAATGACAGAGGTTGCCCTGATCTCAGAGCTGTTTGAACCATATGCCTCATGAATAAAGAACTGGTCAAACCCAGCACAGATTAACCAGCTCCCAGTTGCCTTGAGTGGTGACCTTAGTCTCTATTGTGCACCCAACACAGGAAAATCTTGATGATGACTGGTACACAATTCCCAATCAGCAATCAGCTCGGCCTATAAGTAGTTTTCGGCACTCATACTACAGAGAGGTTCAGTATGAATTACTATCCTTTCCTTGACCTAGTCTTTTGACTACCTGATCTTGCTAATGTATGCTCTCTCTCAAGTGCCAAAATCTGCCTAATACTTACATAACAAAACAAACTAGAAACATAAATAATACAACAATGAGAGATTTATAATAATCTTGGGAACCTTATTAAACAAAAGCTGAGCATGAAAACACACATATTGTTCACGGTCAGTGATCAGAGTAAATAGTTAGATGAGAAATTACTTTTTTCTTAGAAGTTTCAAAAGCATGTAGCTTACTCTCAGGTCCCCAAAAGCCATGCCCCATTTAGCAAGTCACCCACAGTCAAATAAATGGCAGGTCTGTTTTCCATCAAATTGTTTACCTAGCCTACCCCTTGGCACTGTTTCAGGAACTATTTTCTTACTTTGGATGCTGCCAGAGGCATCAGCTCACGAACATTACAGGGATTCTGAAACAATCCTGTTATTACAGAACGAGCAATTGCAGTGACGAACAAATGTCTTCAAGTCGAGAATGTGTTTGTGGGAGGAGAGGAGATGGATGAGATGGTATACAAAGACATTATTTTTGCAAAAATGTGGTTCTATGGTGCATTTTAATCCAATGGTCTTAAACACAGATGTTGGACGCCCGCCTTTTGCTCTCTCTTAAAGCATGGTTGAATTGAATACTCTTAACTGGCATATTTAACTTGCCTATAAATCCCTAGTATATGGTACAAAAGGTACCCATGGCATGGAAGTTAAATGGCACTAGTGGACTGTAACACTTGTTATGCCATCTTCTAAAGTGCAATGCAAACACGGCGTCAGGCGTTCATCCACAGCCTGACTGTAGTACTGTAAAAACTGCTATTTTACCAGTCAAAATAAACCCTTTACACAGGTGAAAACCTCCTTTCTCGACAAGCTGGTAGGCCCTTAGAGAAACACTGGTAAGAGATATTAAATACCAATCTTAGGAATGGGGCCAGCTAGAAACATAATGAAACAACTATTTTTAATAAGCATTAAAATTCCAATTTAATGATGAAGTTAGATGGTTTTTAATACTTTTTGGTACAAAACTGCACCAAAGCAGTTTTGCACCAAAACGTTTAGCACCCTCTTGCACCATTTCTGAGCACCTGCTGGGCACCATATTCATGGATTGGTGGAAGCCGGAGCAAAGAGTAGGCTAGCGTTAAAAAACATTATGTTAGCCGGGTGAGGCTGGCAGTATGCAAGAAAGGGGTTTTGCACCAAAAAATGACGTAAGGCAGGTTAGAGTAAAAACAATTACTCTAACCAGCCTAGCGTCATTTTCTGATGCATAACCATCCATACCACATGACTCCTGTATCTTAAAAGACAGGAGTCATGCCCACCGCCCCAATGGCCAGCACAGGGAATCAGGGTCCCCCTGGGCATGGCCATTGCACCCAGTGCCATGTAGGGGGACCCACTAAAAAAATACTTACCTGTACTTACCTATACTTACCTAGGATGGAGTACCCCATCCTCCGCTGTGCCTCTGGTGTGGGTGGGGGTGTACCTGGGGCGTTCCACCATGGAACTAGGCCCACAGGTCCCCTAATGCCTGCCCTGACCCAGGCGTTAAATAATGCAAGCTTTGCACCATTATTTGACTCCTCCTCCTCCTGTGCTAAGGCCATAGAGTCATTTTTTGCACGGGAACGCCTACTTTGCATCTCATTGTCTACCGCCAAAGTATAAATATGGAGTTAGTTTTGCACCGAATTTGCGTAAAAATAAAATTACACAAATTTGGCGCAAAAACCCTTAGCTTTTTTTGTTTGAAGTTCCTTCAGGCTAATTTGCATTGGCCCACATGGGCAGGAGATCCTATAATTGATTCAAAGGACCAGCCTTTGTCACCACAGGTGTATAATTAATGGACCTCTTCTGGGTTCATCATATTTTTTAAGGCACTGCAAGACTGCCCATCAAGGAGAACGAGGCAGACACAGAGGTGGAAGATCTGTGTGGAAGCCATTCTCCCTCTACATTGGGGCTACTTCTGGGAAGGTCTGAAAAGTAGCCTTAATGATGTGGCCTACGAAGAGAAAGGCTATTTACTTGCCTAATGTGGACACAAAGGGTCCTTCCATCCCACAATGTAGAGGCTGGCTCTGTCGAATGACAGAGGTTGCCCTGATCCCAGAACTGTTGAACCATATCCCTAGCTCTCATGACTCAGGAGACAAAACTGAATAAAGCAATGGTCAAAGCCAAATATAAACTAACCAGCTCCCAGTTGCCTTCAATGGGTACCCCTAGTCTCTATCACAGGAACATTTTGATGATGACTAGTACATTTGGAGATACAGGCCCCTAAACAAAGGGCAACCTTGGAACTCTATAACTGGAGTTGGAACCCACCACTCTCAGTCAACAATCAGCTGGGTCTATAGCTGGTCTCCGGCTCTCATACTCTGGAGAGGTTCATTATGGATTACTGTCCTTTCTTTGCCCATTGTTCTGACTCTGCCTGATCTTGCTAATGTTTACCCTCTCTGGAGTGCCTAAATCTGCCCACTGCTTAAATACCAAAGCAAACAAGAAAGGCAAATACGATTATGAGTGCTTTTTCTAGTCAAATAAAAGTCAGTCATAATCATCTTAGGAACCTTTTTGAGCAAATGTTAAGCACAAACACGCACATTTTTCATGGTCACTGATCAGATTTAATGGTTAGCTGACAAATTACTTCTTTCTTAGAAGTTTAAAAATCGTGTAGCTTACTCTCAGGCATCCCCGTGCTATGCCACAGTTAAAAAGTCACCCAAAGACAAATGCAGGTCTGTTTTGCATCCAATTGTTAGTTAACGTGCCCCTTCACACTGTTGCAGTTTTCTGACTTGGGGACTGCCAAAGGGCATCAGCTCACCAACATACAGGGGTTCTAACAAAGTCCTGGTGTTACTGAACGAGCAATTACAGTAAACTAACAAAAATCTTCAAGTCGAGAATGTGCTTGTGGGAGAAAAGGAGATGGATGAAATGGTAGACAAAGACATTTTTTTCCAAAAATGTGGTTAAATGGTGGATTTCAATCCAATATTGTTGAACATAGGTGTAGGAAATGTGCCTTTTCTGCAGGGTGCACTTGGATTTTGGTTGTAATAAAGTGCCCGTGTCCCATCTTTTAGCATGGTTGAATTGCATAATCCTAATTGGCATATTTGACTTGCCTATACGTCCTTGATATATGGTAAAAAAAAGTGCATTGAAGTAAAATGCCACTAGTGAACTGTAGCACCTACAGGGCCTTCTACTACAGTGGCAGTGCAAACACTGCTTCAGGCTTACCCTCGTAGCCTGACTGTAGCACTGCAAAAACTGCAAAGCAACCTCTCAAAATAAACCCTATTTCCAGATGAAAAACACCCTTTTAAATCTTATTAGTGACTAGCATCCACAAGCTATTCTCACTGTAGAAAGACTGGCTGGCCCATAGAGAAACACTGGGAAGAAATATTAAATACCAATGAATCAATCAGTGCCTGTAAGGTGCAATTACTCACCCGTTAGGGTCTCAAGGCGCGTGGGGTAGGAGGGTGCGGGGGGAAGTTTAGAGTTTACCAGTGAGGTTTTTCTTCAAACATACCAATATTGTTTCTTAGGAATGTGGCCAACTAGAAACTTAATTGAATGGTGAAATTAGCTTGTTAATTAATATCAGAGAAAAATAACAGTTAGAAAGGTAGCTTTTCCTGCTTGAAGTTTTTGGAGGCTAATTTGCATTGGCTCTCCAGCTTCTCCCAGCCAGTGATTACCCTTGAATAGGTGTGAAATTCCCCCCCAGGAATACAGAGGCTCACCTCAATGGGCAGAGATGGCTCCTCTGAAATCCACAGAATATGCAGGGCGGCGACTGTTGGCATCCTTTTTTACTTTACCATGTTGAGCCACTCACGCTATCTCTCAAGCTCTGGCAGACCCCATCACTGAAGCAGTTCAAGAAGGACTTCAACACCTGGCTCTTCGACTGAGCAGCACGCCCACAAACAGCGTCTTGAGACGCTAGGTGTAGTTAGCCGTGCTTTACAAATCACTGATTGATTGACTGACACACAACACTTGTGGCACATTTGAAAGGCGCTGAACAGGATGCCAAGACAGTATTTTTGTATCCACTGTCTGGTTGATGGAGGACCCTACTTTTGTCCTACCATTTTGCCCTCTGGAAAATGCCCCAATATGATTAACCCTGTTAACTTTTATTCCATGGCTAGGAACCACCCCACTTCACTAGCTTGTTCCATGCATTAATGGGGTACCTCGAATCATTCATACAGACCACTTTCTCGATCTGTGGAAGATCAGAAGAGGGCTCGACTTGCTGTTTATGATCTTGAGAAGAGCCCTGAAGGATTAGACCTGCTCCCTCTTGCACCAGGAAAAAAAGTGGACTCCAAAGGTCAGTTGGCTGCGGTTTCTTTCTGACATCTTCCTGTACCGTTGGACACAGAGCCTTTGTAATATGATTGTACCACTGTGCATATTTCTGAACTGGAATCTTATTATCACAGACCCAAAAAGTCCATTCCACAAAACAGGGAGGTAATTGGGTCAGTGAGGAATCTGTAGTTAGAAAGAGCATCTACTATAGAGAGCATTGTCAAAAGTAAGTAACTAGTTCTTCTGATGGATACTTCTAACTGCAGATTCCTCACCAAGTGAATATAATAACCAATACCCCCCACACCCTGTGGAGGTGGGTCTGTAGAATGACTCAGGCCACAATATTCTGTTGGATAGAGTGGTTGAAATGCTCTTCCCACTCAGCCTGATTATCCAGGTAGTAGTGCTCTGTGAACAGACAGCAACATAGCGGTCTGGAAAATGTCCAAGACTAGCACACCCTGTGCCACTGCTGTGGGAGCAGTCTTTGGTCTGGGGGCCATTTGTTGGCCAGTTTGTAACAAGTTCTGATGCACAGGGCAATTAATTTGGAGATAGCTCATTACTGCACAGCTTTTCCCTTCTATGCATCAGAGAAGCTTATCGTCCATCCGATGTTCCCTGGCACAATTGATGTAAAAGCTCTGAGTTATTTCTGGGTCTATCCAATGTAGTCTTTTTTCAATCTTGGGAAGCTAAGGCGGGGTGATAGACTGCCCTACGTGGACAACTTTCTGCAGGAATGCAGCTTTAGTACACAGTACTAGTCTGGGTAGAAGATAATGTATGGTTCCTGGGAAGTTACTCATGCGACAATCTGACATTATCGCAATGAGGAACACAGTTTTCAAAATGAGCAGAAGTAGCAGATGTGCATTGGCTCAAATGCAGCACACATGAGGACAGTAAGAACCACACTAAAATCCCTTTTGGGCATCACAAGCTGTGTTTGTCGGAACATGTGGGTCAGCCCTTTGAAGAAACACATCACACCCATGGACGTCATTTTGAAGTCACCAGGAGTCACCAGGTGTCACTGCTGTGACCCCTGGCATGCCGCCTGCAACCCTGGCACTGCCTTTGCAACCCCTGGCTTCAAAGCTGACAAAACACAGGGGCAGCTTAACATTCATAATTTTCTGACCCTTTTTCCTTATACTCATAGTGAATAATATTTTGTTATTCACTATTAGTGTAATAAAAAATGGAGCATGCTTAACTGGAGCAGCTGAGGTAACTGAAAAGCAGTTTTAAATGTATGTTGTGTGGGGCTTGCACGTGAAAGCATGTTTATTTGACAGTGTGTGAGTATGCTTGAGCATGTGTATGAGTGGAAGTTAGCGAGAGTCAGGTAGTAAGTGAGATTGAAGCCCAGATTTACTATTCCTTGATGTAAGGCAACACTGCACTAAAGTTGCTGCACTGACCTTCATTAAAAGGAGAGAGAAAAAATGCACAATATCTACTATGAAATGGTGTTTTTTTTTTTCTCTCCGTGTGTGCTGACACACTTTGAGCAGCCGTGCACCAATGTACACACCCTTGTCACAACAGTCCAAAGGTGTATGTGTGTTGTCTGAAACTTGGTGGTCTCTTGGAGTACAAAATATTTGCTTTAAGTGTGCTGTACAATGCAGCACACATGCAAAGTTGGAAAATCAAATAGAAATTTGCACCAACATCTTACGCCTCCTTGAGGCAGGCATAACAAAGAAAAATGTTTAAATTCTGTCTACCAACGTTTGTAAATTGGGATTTGCGTCAAAACCCATGGAAGGTTGCATGGCAAACCCAGACACCACCCATGGAACTCCCCCTTAATGCAGAGAAATGCAAAGCAGTGCACAGCGCAACTTTGTGTTATTTTGGGATACTATTCAAAGTAGATCCTGAATTGCATTGGACAGGAAATCCCACCTTAACACTTTGTAGTGGGTTTGCATCATATTAGTAAACCTGGGCCTGAATGTCAGTAAGTATGACTGAGTGAGAATGAGGGAAAGTATGAGTGAATGCAAGTGAGTGAGAATGAATAAGAATGACTGTAGGGGATGTAAGAGTGAGTGTGTGAGAGGGAATGAGTGTGACTGAGTGAATGTGAGGCACGATGTGATGCTTGCAAGTTTGTCAATAGAACTTGCACACTGAAGGTAAATATTCTCTTAGAGACACACCCAGGGCATGATACTGATTCTGGCATGCATGCAGCAATTTATATCATGACAGACACCTGTGACAAAATGGTGGCACACTGGGGTTAACTTTTGGCATAAAGAGCACCAATGGTAAAATACTAGTATTGGCATACTAGAGGTAATTCATGGCATATAGGGCACCCGTGGAAAAATACTGGCATATTTGAGGAAACTATTGCCATGTGGACACATGTGGCAGAATGACAGTACTAACACAACGGGGGATACCCTTTGGCATAAAGTTGAATAACCTGGCATACAGGACGGTGGCAACCATGACTAAACGCTGGCCGTGACATACTGATGTAATATTGACACATGGTTAGCCATGTTATATGGGTTGCTTACATTGTAAAATTCTGGTATTGGAATATTTTAGGTCATTTTTCAATATACAGAGGTACCCATGGATTATGAAGGCACTCATGACAAAATGCTGGCCCTGGCACAATAGAGGTATTTTTTTGTCAAATGGGGGCACACATACAATAGTTTGAAAAAATGGGGGCATCTCTTGGAGACTGCCAGGTTTCATTGGCTTGGCACAGCATAAAATCATTTGAATAGTTAACTAGTGCCCTTTTAGCACCTACAGCATTTTAGCAAATGTATGTGCTTTAATATGCATTATGTCACATACTTCCTAGTAGATGTTTGGCTTACTATCTTTGTTTGCTCATTACAATTTAGGGCAAGTATTATGCCCAGAAACTTTGAAAGATGAAGTTGGCACCGTCATTTAGGTGGTATCTAAAATGTACATTTGTCTGTATTATGCTGTTATACTAATCATGCAGTTATTATGGAAATTCAGCGATGTCAACTGTTGTGATGTTACAGTCATGTCAGCTGCCTTCCTGGAAAAATCAGGCTCAAATTAAAGTCATATGATGACACTTCCTGTGATGTCATTAAGGTCAATGGGAATATAATGTTACTTCCACAACCCCTCCCATTTTGATGAATCAACACCTACGATCACTAATCATTTACTCATTACACAATGAGAACCCACTGTACGATGGAGCTCAGTTGTTGGCTCCGACTACTTTGCTTCTTGTAGAACCTACAAATCCTAGATATGCAGGCAACCAGACAAGTCTAGCAGACGTAATGGTATATTGCTTTTTTAAATCAGTCATTGTGACAAAAAGCTACAGATGGAAACGTTGCCACTGATGGCTTTTTAATATTTCTTTATTTCAATAGTGAGTTTCTTTAAGAAAACCTTTAGGGATCTACACATATGACCCCTTGCTGAATTTGAAACTATGTCTACTTTTCGGAAATCTATAGTTTTCCTGGATCACCCATGAGTGTCATACTTGTTTCCACCACAACCTGCAAATAGAGTGAAAGCACAGAAAATAGGGGAAATGGGCTACTTCTTAGATAAATGGCAAAACTGTGGTAAAAAATTTGTTTTGTTGATTCCGCTCTGCATGTTCTTGAAAGCTGGAAAGCTGGTGACTTTGGCACAACAAACCGTTTATTGGTGCCGTTTTTAGGAAAGAAACCAGACCCTTTTACCCAAAGCACTGTTTTCCTACCTTTCCCACAAAATTCTAAATGTAAATATATGTTACCTATTTTCTCAAACCCGTCCAGGGGAATCCACAAACCCTGGGTACCTTTAGAATCCCCAATTTGTTGGAACAAAAGGACGCAAATTTGAACAAAAAGTTATGTAGGCCGAAGGACAAGCAATACCAATAGCCAAAAAAGGGCTCAGCACTCGGGGGGAAGGCCCAGCAGTTAATGGGTTAACATGTGAGTTGTTGTTTTGGTGTTTACAAACTTCTCTCATTTTGCAGTCAGAGAAAGAAATGTACAATGAATTATGTGATAATCCTTTTGGTACAGTGAGTGTGAAAGGAAAGATTACAGGATGTCATTCTTTGTAACACAACAAAATGTAAACACCTGTAAATGAACTGTAGGCCTAAAGCAGTTAGCAACGCAAAATTGAAGCATAATTTGACTGCTATTCTGAAGTATGATGGATACAAAGATTTTGATAGGATTGAAACAAATCAAGACACTTGGGGCCACATGTCCGTAGCATTTTGCATGTCGCAAACAGCGAATCTGGCCATTTGCGACGCGCAAAATGCACTTTGGGGTGTTCAGACCCATTTTTGCGATTCGGTAAACTATTTACTGAATCGCAAAAAAGGGTTTGCGAGTCGCAATAAGGAAGGGGTGTTCTCTTCCTAATTGCGAGACGCAGTCCCATGTATGATTGTTTTGTGACCGCAAATGCGGTGAGAAAACAATCACAGTTAGCACCAGTTTGAAACTGGTGCTAACCTGTTCGCAAACCGGAAGGGGTCCCCATGGGACCCCTTCCCCTTTGTGAATGGCAACGAAAAAAAAAATTCAGAGCAGGCACTGAAGGCATGTGTAATTTAAAGTTGAGCAGAACAACAGCTGCTAAATATACATTATGCATTAAAACGAATAATTACTCTCTCCTAAGCCCTTGTTATAATTTTGGGGGTCTGGAATAGTCTGAATTGTCCCGCGTGTAGAAGTGTGATGGTTAGTAGTTGTGTAATTGGCAGTGCTAGCAGGGGCCTCCTGAGGTATACAGACACTATACAACCTACAGTAGGTCGGGAATAGTGCAGACTTGCCTCTGCATTGATGAGCAGTGATGCATCAGCTTTACAATCAAATGATTTTCTTCCTTCCACTTGGCTACCCGGAATGTTGCAAACTCATGACTCCTGGGCAGGCTCAGCCCACTGAAATATCTTCATGGAGGTCCTTCTAGTCAGTTGGGTATCATGCACTCTTTCTGGGACCCAAGTCACTCTTCTAGGCATGCAAGTCCTTCTCTCTCCAGGACACAGCAGTAAGGTGATACTGCAGGCTTTACCATAGTTAGGCTCAGACTGGGGAGTAGGTAGCAATATGAGACAGATGCTGCCCCCTGTGCTGTGCCTTATCTCTTAATTTGGTGTCCATTCATCCTCTGTGCTAGTATGGGAGAGATGAGCTAAGTACTGGCTGAGCGATACAGTACATATACTCCAGTGGTTGAAGTGGGCTGCCCATCCCAACCAGAGTTTCTGCAATATTCAAAAGCCTGTTAATTCCTGCAGTCCTCAAGCAACATCATACCTTTGTTGCTAGTCAGGTTTTGCAGGCTTCTCAGCCCTGAACTCTACCAGGTCATTTCTTACTGGCCAAGGTTACACAAGAGGCAAGTACAGTATGTCCTCCCATTGCCAAGATAAATAAGCCCAAAAAAGGAAATAAGAGATAGCCAAGTTTCTCCTAGGGCAGGGAAATCCTACACTAGATACAGGTGCACAGGTGTAAGAGAGAAGAACTGGAAATTGATGCCAGAGAGGGACATCACTAGCCCAACAATAAGGAGACCACCATTTTGTGTAGCTGACGCACATGTAGTCCAAATGGAGCCCACCATTCAGTAGCTTATCTGTAACAAACACATCTCACAAAAGCACAGCTTATATTTTATCCAGGTCCCAGACATGATTAAGACAAAACACTAAAGTTTCACGTTCATAAAATAGGGCTGTCATACTTGGGCCTTGGCTGAAGCGATTCCCATCCTTTTTTTTTTTTTTTTTTTTTTTTTTTGCTGTTGAATTGTTTTATTTAAGGAAAAGAAAGGCTTTCAAGCAGGTATTTTTTATTTTATGTTACAGAGCTAAGTGGCATCTTGGAACAGTACATTTAATATAAATAAGTAAATGATGGCCATACCAATGTGTAGGCATGTGTGGTAATTTTCTTGCCATTGATGTGCAGCATTGTCACAAAAAACTGCTTGTTATTAATGTACAACATTGCAAAAAAGCAACAGCAGTTACTAAAGGTGACAAACCTGAAACCTACTGGCTTTTCCAATGCTTATTCGATATGTTCTTTCTTTTTTTTTTTTTTTTTTTTTTTTTTTTTTGTCCTCATATTCATCCCCCGTGCTTTGGTTAAGTAAAAAAAGGCAATGACACAACAAACGACAACATGCCACCAAACCTCAGTAGATCATCCCCTCTAATCTACTGATTGTACTTTCTCGTACGGGAGTCATTGATCAAAAGTTATCACTTTCAATCGTAGCCAAAGCAGCACCTCCAGAGAACGAGGGGGAGATCTTAATCATTGGACTTTAAATTATTATTATTTTTTTTTTTTAAAGTATACGAAGTTTATATGACACAAAAAAAAATAATATGTTATTGATACACATTTTCCCAATATAACCAAAAATTATCTTTTCTAGACAAGGGGCCCCATTGTTCCAATGTACAGATTCGATTTACAGCTGTCTGCC
The DNA here is from genome assembly GCF_031143425.1 of Pleurodeles waltl. Lineage (NCBI taxonomy): Eukaryota > Metazoa > Chordata > Amphibia > Caudata > Salamandridae > Pleurodeles > Pleurodeles waltl. Next base: position 661,560,478 of record NC_090445.1, on the reverse strand, counting down.
AATCCAACACCCGAGGAGGCAGAGGATCAATCCATTTACGACAAATTTCTCGCCTAGCTAGAAGAATTAATATGAACAGCAAATGCTCTTGCTGAACTGACAGTTTCTGATAATTTGTATCCTGGTCCCACACCCCAAACACCACCAATGCTGGATTTACAACTAAGTTTACATTAAAAATTACTTTAAAAATACTCTCTATGTCCCCCCAATAATTCAACAACTTAGTGCAATGCCAAAACATATGAATATCATCCGCCTTATCATCCCCGCACCTTGGACAATTTTTCTGAGATTTCCCAATAGCTGTTGATTTGGCCGGAGTCCAGTAAACCCTATGGAGTGTGAACAAATGATTTTTCTTCAGCCCTGCAGGACTAGTAGTAAGCCACAGTATTGAACAAGACTTTTGCCACAGTGTTTTAACATCTAAAGTTGGGAAAGTTGCTCCCCACTTCGACAAGGGGAGGGAAGCGCTATCATCTGATGATTCTAACAGAGCGTGGTACCACAATGCAACCTCTTTGTTGATAGCTCCCTGATTTAGCTTCCCTTCCCATATACTCCTCCCTATTTCCCCAATTCGACGAGACTTTACCCAACTAGATATTTGAAGATACTTAAATCTAGAAACTGTCCTGCCAGTACCTTCCTGGAATGCGCCCCAGCTTAACACTTCGTCTCCTTCCATCAATTGGCCCCATCTTTCCACCCCACTTGTTCTCAAAGGAGTTGATAGTTTGTCTATGAGGCATTCCGGAGTGCCAGGCGAATCCCAAATGGGAGCTGAGCTACAAAAATAAGGTATCTCTAACGCCCTCCGAAAATGCATCCAAACTTTACATGCATGTCTGGGGAGTTTCAAGCGAACTTTCTTGAAGTAACTGGGGTGTCCAAATTTATATAAAAAGTGATCTGCTCCTTCTTCAAGGTGAGCCGTTAATGCTCCCCAGACTGAATCGTGCTCAGTCCTTTTATTCAATAAAACTCTAATATTTTTTAGGTGAAAAGCCAAATAGTACTTAAAAAGGTCTGGAGACGCAATACCTCCCCATTCCCTTTTTCTACTCAACTTCTTCCAAGCAATCCTAACTCCCTTGGAAGCCCATACAAATGAGGATAACTCCCCTTGTAGTTTTTTAAACCAACTCTTCTCAAACTCTAATGGGATAGTGTTGAACAAAAAAGTAAATTTTGGAAGGATACACATCTTCAAAATATTAGATCTCCCAATTATCGTAAGAGGAAGAGCAACCCACGCTTTTAACAGTTTTTTGGTTTCCCTATATACTATATCAAAGTTCAATTTAGCTACCTCGTTAAAAGCAGCTGTTAACCGAATACCCAAATATCTGATCTCTTGTTTAACTAAAGGGGAAGCATACATCAAATTCCAACACATTATTTCTGTCTTTTCTGCATTTATGCTGTACCCAGAAAGTCTTCCAAATTGTTCCATCAAAGCAGTGACCTTAGGTAGAGTAGAGCTAACATCACTCGTATATATCATCAAATCATCTGCGTATAAAGCCATTTTTTTTTCCCATCCCCCAGTTCTAAATGGGATAATCTCTTTAGAAGACCGGAGTAAAGTTGCCAAGGGTTCAATGTATAAATTAAAAAGCAAAGGAGATAGGGGGCATCCCTGTCTCGTACCTCGCCAAATCCTAAATTCTTGTGTTAAATGGCCATTTACCCGAATTCTCGCTAGAGGACATCTATACAGTTCTCCTATTGCCCTGATAAAAGGGATTCCCAAGCCCGCTTTTTCCAGAACCACCTTTAGAAACAACCAATTAACATGGTCAAAGGCCTTGGCCGCATCAAAAGACAAGATCGCCAGAGGCGCCTTCTCGTGAACCGCCAAATCAATTGCAGCAAATAACTCGTGAGTTATCTCGTGAAGCTGCCTCCCCTTCATAAAGCCCTTTTGGTCCGAATGGATTAGATTGCCAGCAACTCTCCCCAGTCTCTTGGCTAAAAGTCCTGAATAAAGTTTATAGTCTACGTTCAGCAAAGAGATGGGCCTATAGGAGGAACATGACGTGGAATCCTTACCCGGCTTTAGCAATAAGCAAATTGTCGCCTCTCTCCAGGAATTGGGAATTTGGGTCCCTTCTATCAACATAGAGTTGAATAACTCTAATAAAAAAGGGATAAGTTCCTCCCCCAAAGCCCTATATAATTCGTTAGGGAGACTATCTGGCCCCGCTGCCTTACCTTTTTTTAGTGCCTTTAGACCTTCCGCCAACTCAGCCTCATTTAACTTATCATTCAGTAGGAGCCTCTTCGACTCCTCTAAAACTGGAAGATCTACATTATCTAAGAATTCTCTTACCGGCTCTTCTAAGTTAACCGAACTTTCTGAATATATCTCCTGAAAGAAAGATACGAATGCCCCCTCAATCTCCTCTTGCTCCGTACAGACCTGATTCGCAGGCTCTAATTTGACTGATAAAATGTGCCTTTTGGAAAAGTCTGACTTAACCTTCCACGCTAACAGTTTACTGCAGCCTTCTCCATAATCAAAATGAGCAGATTGACTACTTTCCCATTTTAACCTGCAGCGGTTTTCCAAAAAAGCATCTAGATTAGACCGGACCTTTTCCTCTTGACAAGACAGCTCCATTACTAAATCCGTTTTCCCTTCTAACTGCGCATTATACCTTGCAACCTGCAAGGTTTTCAATGACAACTCCATGTTTCCCAACTTTTCCCTCTCTTCACGATACTTATAAGCTGCAAGGTTAACTAGCCTCCCTCTTATAAAAGCCTTGAACGCATCCCAAACACACCCCAAACTTGCTGTTCCTTGATTCAACTGAAAAAATTCTCTAGTATCTTTTTTTAACACTTCTACTAATGCGTCGTCTAAAAATAGAGCACGATTGATTGTGCTCCTAATTGTCCTGTTACTCACCCTAATATCTAAATGTAGTATTACTGCAGAATGGTCTGACAAGTGTGCTGTGTTGTGAGCTACCCTTCTTACCTCCGGGCATAAACTTTTATGAATTAAAAAAAAATCTATTCTAGATCTATGCCCATATTTTTTATTGTGGAATGTATATCTATCTCCTTCACCCCTTCTCCAGTGCCAGACATCTACCAAGCCTAAATCCTGCATTGCTTGCTTCACTACTGCCCTTGTTTTAGGTGAATTAACCGTACCCCTAGGGGTTGACTTATCCTGTACAGGGTCTAGCAGTATATTAAAATCCCCACCCAACACCACTGGGTACCTAGCTGAGAGTAGAATATTAAATAAGTCTTGAAATGGCGATGGGTCGTCAATATTCGGCCCGTAGTAACCCGACACTGTAATCCAATGACCACCTACACACAGCTCTACCACTACCCACCTCCCTCTAGGATCAGCATGTACTATTCCTACCCTGCACCTCATGGATTTCTTAATCAAAACTGCCACACCTTTTATTGTACTAGTTTGAGAAGAGCATACGCTAAACGCAACCCAATTCAGCTGTTTAAGCCAGGTCTCCCATTCAGTTTGGTGAAGATGGGTTTCCTGCAATATAATAATCTCCTCTTCAACCAAACGTAAGTACTCAAAGATCTTCCTCCTCCTACCAGACACCCTTAACCCATTCACATTCCATGAGATAAATCTCAACTTTTCAATACCCTGCATGCTCATTCATAGCGAGAAGGAAAACAAAGGGAGAACAGCAACCCCCCCGACCTATATTAGCAACATATGAGGACTTTCTTATTTTATCCCTTTCAACCCACCATACCCAAAACAAACCCAGACTCCCCGTGTCACCCACCCCTACACCCACCACCACCAACGTGCCCCCCAAACCCCATTCCCTCCCCAGAGGAACCCTCCCTTTTTCTACTGGGATAACCATCCTGTTATCCTATATTCAAACCCCACGCCGGACGGGGGCTTCCCACTAGATCTTATTGAGACGCCTTAATCTGCTCTATAAATATACTGACCTCCCCAGGATCTCTCATATTGTACATTTTATTCTTCCACATTATACGGAGAGCTGCCGGGAACCTTAGTTGGACCGTCGCCCCTAGCTCACGGAGCTCACGCATAAAACTTCCCAGCTCCCACTGCCTATCTAACGTTGCCTTAGACACATCAGATCTTATCCTAAGAGACCATTCCCCTTTGGGAAAAGCCCCAACCTTGAGAGCTTCGGACAAGATTCTTTCCTTAATAGAGTATGTGTTGAAATTTATCAAAATCCTCCTGGGGTTTTTCCTTCCTGGATTTTTCTTGAAAGGATCACGATGGACTCTCTGAATGTCATCCTCCAGATTGACCCCTACCATACTGGGGAGGACATCCCTAATCAGCGAAATCACATAGCTCTTAATATTTTCCCCTTCCAACCCCTCTGGAACTCCCAAGAGCCTTATATTGTTTCTCCTCATATTATTTTCCAACATTTCCAATCTGTCCTGCAACATCTTTTCTCCCCGTTTCAATTGTGAAATGTCCTTAGCTTGAGCTAACACTCGTTCCTCGTGGGCCTCCACCACAGCCTCTAGTTTCCCCAGCCGGTCTGATAGCAGGTTGATTTTACTTTCCAAGACCTCACAGGCTTCCCGAATCCTAGTTTGATTAGTTTCTGAAATTTCGAATTTCCCTCTAATTTCTTTGGTGAGAGAAATTAGCAGAGCCTGTACATCCAAGTCATGCGTTATTGATCCACTGGAAAAATTACCATCATCTTCCGGCAAGGGTAGTATCTTTAAAGGGCCCTCTCTCACTGTAGCTGGTTCCATATCTAACAATTCTTGTGCTGGGCCGACAACTGAACCACCTTCAACTAGCTTAGAAGCCTCTAGCTTGTCTAAGGCCGGTTTAACGTTTGCCATATCCTGTGGTGGGGGAATTGCGGTCTGGAAGTACCTTGTGATCAACGAATCACTCCTCCCCTGGATCTCAATTTGACTCTCTTCCCGGAGGGGTAAAGGATGATCCACTAATAGTGTTGTGTGGGGTGGCCCTTCACCATAGATTTTAGGATCTAAGTCCGTTATACCTGTTGTTATAGTTCCAGAAACCTGAGTCCGAAGATTAGCACTTGTACCACGGGTACCGGGCTTACTTTTCCTGGCCACAATCACATCGTTGACTTCTGCCCGGGCACCCCTGGGGCGTCGCTTGATTAATGACATGCACTGCGGGGTTCCAACACTCTCACACTCCTTTCTTGCCCCCGTCCCACTTAAGTTGGATCTGGTGTGGCTCCCCGGGGACTCCGGGAGGCTCCCACGGAGAGAGCAGCGGGAGGTATAAGATCTCCCACGTCGCACACCCTTTACCGCTTCTGCCCAAATACTGGAGTTTAGAGCCCGCTTCCAAGGCACCCTGCCACCCCTCTCCGTAGATAATGACCCCCCCTTCTTGTTCGCCGTTTTTCCTCCCTAGTTTTCCCGACAAAAGTCGGAAAAAGGAAAACACAGTAGAGAGGAGGAATGAAATTAACAAGGCACAATAACCAAAAGTATTCTTCTTGCCCCTTTTTTCTCTTTTTAACGCCTAGAAATCCAGGGGAAAAACAGCGCAAGAAGTGGAGGGCCAAGTACCCCCACCCGACAGGGAACCTATCTAAGGGATGTCCCACCTCCTTTCTCAAGACCCTTAAACCTGAGGAGCTCTCAATTGAAACAACAATTTACACTCTCAGTCCTTCCAGGAAACGGCAAAGCACCATGAATACAAAAGCGTTTTGAGTTTTGGCGTCCCTCTGAGTCTCACTACCCTTCTGTATAAAGCAACAAGTTTTGCACAGAATTTGTGATTATAAAATGACAAGCGCTGAAACGTAGCAATCCCTAGCGAATACGCAGCTGTAAAACTCAATATTTAGGCTTGGAGTTCCTCTAATACAAACTTCTAGTAGAAGGCTCTTGCATCTGGTTATTGTTGCAATAGGCAGCACTTTCACAGATATAAATGTTTTCTTTAAGCTCCCCAATACTCCTGGGAGGGCAGCAACGATAATGATAACAGTCTCTGCCTGCTGGAGACAAGCTATAGTCAAGCAAAAATCATAGGACTAGTCACCCAGGCACCCCCCCACTCCACCAGAAATACCCTGTCACCGTCTTTGCTGCTCCTTGCTCCGTTAGCGCAGCTCCAGGGGCTTCCCTCAAGAAACGCTGAAACAGGAGATCCAAAGCTCACGCTCCCGGGCTCCCAATCCGTTGCACGAAGGCGAGAGGAGAGAATCCTCACCCTCGCCTCCCTGTCGTTCAAGCCGTCGCCCGGGTGGGGGCCGGGGGCACAAACACACGCGGATCCGGCAGTGAAAGCTACCGCAGCTTTCCCGAGTCTCACGCGCCCAGACTCCCAAACCGGAGCGCGAAGGCGAGATGAGGAAACTCCTCACCCTCGCCCCTTTATCCTTCAGGCCGTCGCCCGGGGGGGGCCAGGGGGGACAAACAAACGTGGATCCGACGGGAAGAAACCTCTGCTGCTTTCCCGAGCAGAGACCGAGGGAAGGTCTGCTCACAATGCAAGACGCGCGGTTTCGGCGTCACATCCGTCCGACGGGAGTTCACGGCAGCTCGTTAGCTGACCGTCATGTTCCTCTCCATTTCAGTTCCTTTACTCCTGTTTTGTTGAAGCGATTCCCATCCTTGCTGTAAGGTACAATACAGGCACATAGTCCTCTTGTACCAGTGCCTCCTGTGGAAGTAGGGAAAGACATTTATTGGAGATCCAAAAAATGCCCTTCTTCAGTAGGTTTGTTGAGGCCTTGCTGTTGCCTGGTGATTTCTTTTATGGCTCTTTTCTTTCGTATTTACGGGTAAGTTGGTTTGGGCTATATGTACAAAAGGTTTTTGCATTCACAAACGGTCCGAGTTGTTATTTGTGAATGCAAAAGCCCCATTTGGAATTTAGGAAAGGTAATTTGGCTGCTCCAAATTGTGATTTCTTCTTTTTGAAAATCACTCATTTTGAGATTCCGAATCAGCAAATGCAAATAGGTTTTTTTCAAATTGCGAAATGTGTTCTGAATGTATGAAGCATTTCCTAATTGCGATTAGTTGCAAAATGCAGTTTTAGGAAATGCAATTGCCACCATTTTTAATCAGGTGCAACCTATGTATACTGTCCCAAAATGCATCGGACTATTTCACAATGGTAGCATTGTATGTTTGGGTGAGGAGGATGAGGATTTTGGCCGGTATACTGCGGGGGGAGAGAGGAGAGGATTTTTAGGGTTAGGGTAACCCTGTTCAATCAAAGTGGGAAGGAGATATTTGATTAAAAAAATCATGCTCAGTAGTCAGCTTATTTTAGAATTGGTTTCTAATTTACATCTACACCTTCAAACCTCCACAGGTAGAAGCAATGCTATTCCACCACATGTGCAGGTACTGTGTTGCCTAGATCTTTTAGCGTCTGAAAGTTACCGGAGAGAAATAGCAGTAGCAGGGCTAGTGTTCCAAAGAGCAGTGCACATTTTTTCCATAGTTTTCTTGGTGTTATGTTGTCCATAATCAATGTGTAAATTTATTTCCCTGCATCCCAACAGGACTTACTTCATGCAAACATATAGGGGGTAATTCTGACCTCGGCGGTAAAAGGCCCTTACCGCCGGTCAGAAGTCCGCCATTCTACCGCCCCGGCCGCGGTAAACCGCCACGGTCATTCTGACCCACAACGGCGAAACCGCCAAAATCCCGACATCCAAGGAAGGCCGCCTCATCAGCGGGCCGCGGAAAACTGGAGATGACCAAACCTCCACCGTCACGCCAACACAAACACGCCCATGCCATTCTGATCCACGAATCCACGCGGCGGTCTTTCAACCGCGGTATTCCATTGGCGGGACACACCGCTGCGGTCAAAATACACACACAGCTCCAAAACACAGCCACATTGGACAATTTGAAATACACACACCTGACACACATACAAACAACACTCCCACACATCCAACCAACTATAAAACACACACCCACATCACCCACAAACCCCTACGACCGAAGATCATAGACGAAGGAGAGAGAGACACATCACAGAATAGAGAGCTACATCACACAGAGGCACACTACACCATCACACACACCACATAGAAGCACAAAGCACCACACACCAACACACTCTTCACCGTATACACCACCCCACACTTCATCCACACCACCCCATGGCACCCCAAAGGCACCCACGCTTTTCGGACCAAGAACTCCGGGTCATGGTGGAGGAGATCATAAGAGTCGAACCCCAGCTCTTCGGCTCACAGGTGCAGCACACCACTATAGCCAGGAAGGCGGAGCTATGGCAGCGGATCGTGGACAGGGTAAACGCGGTGGGACAGCATCCCAGAAATCGAGAGGACATCCGCAAACGTTGGAACGACTTACGGGGAAAGGTGCGCTCGATGGTCTCGCGACACAACATCGCAGTGCAGAAGACTGGCGGGGGACCCCCACCCACTCCACCCGAATTCACAGCATGGGAGCAAGAGGTACTAAACATCCGGCATCCTGATGGCCTCGCTGGAGTACACGGAGGAATGGACTCTGGTAAGTACAATCTCAACTACTTCACCCCCCCCCAGCATGCCAACCCCCACCACCACCCTCACCCCCAACCCCCCATCACACATCCTCCCTGAGAATGTCTCCCCAGCACAACCCACCCAACCCCTGCATGCCACCACAAACTATGGACACCCATCACCTAAGCATGACCACTGCACATACCCCCCCCCAACACCCCCACAACACCTCCCCCAAGGGAATGACAGCACTGGGGGACAAGGGCACCCATAAATCGCACACAATAGCACACACAGAAACAATAACCATACTCTCTTACCCCATGCAGGACCCGAACGCCAACACACCGGCCAGGAGGGTCCAGAAGTGTCCACCCCCCCCGGAAGAGGCACCCAGTGATGACAGCAGCTCTGTCGACCTGGAACCTGACGACCAGCCCGGACCATCGGGGACCTCTGGACAGTCGGTTCCCCACACACAGGCCACAGCAGACCCAACCCCCTCTGGGAACAACAGCACAGCTCCCACCCAGCGGGCCCATGGCTCTGTCTCTAGGATAGGTCAATCAGCGGTGTGTCTGCCACTACAGGGCCCCCAGGCTAACCCACCACCCCAACAACAACAGGGACCTGGGGGCAGTGGTAGTGGGCACACCGTCCAGGGGACAGAGTCCGGGGGAAACAGGGCAACTCGGAGGGCTGCTGTGCGACAGGGGGGGAGGAGAGGCCCAGGGAACCGACTCTCCAAGAGGCCCTCACCACCATCATGGCAGCCTACCACCGCTCACAAGAGACGATGGCGACGGTACTGGCCAGGTTCCAGGAGATCCAGGCACAGCAGGAGGAACGCTACATGGGGTTCAACAATCATCTCACCAACATCTCTACCGCCATGGGGAGCATAGTCCAGGCCCTCCACCGGATAGAAGACACGTTGCGGGACCATGTGGCACCACACAGGGCCCCTGTCACTAGCCCGGACCAGGAACAGCCTACCACCTCCGCCGGCGCTAGTGGACAGGAGGCCCCACCACAAAGACAGGCCACCAGAACCCCACCTCCTGCTGAAGAACAACCACCCCGCAAGAGGAGCCTGAGATCCAAAAAAAAGACAGAGTAGGATGTCAAGACCCCCGCCAGCATGAGATACCCCCTGAAGTCATCCCACTGTCCCACATTGCCACCCTGTCCAACCTTGAACTGCCCCTGCTCCATCCTTCCACAGGCATATGGACAATGCACCTGTGAGACTGAGAACTGGACTCTGCCATGGACATTACTCCACCCCCACCCATCACCGTGTGAATATCATGTACCATCATCTAGCACCAAAAATAAATCACGCAATGCACTGAAATCATGCTGGAGTCAGGCTGTATTATTTACAAATGTAAAACACATTACTGATCAATTATGTTTGTAAACTTTGTGCTGAACACATACCGAGATCAATAAGCATTAGTCCATGGGCTAACCAAGCAGAAGTCACGCAGTGGGTCATACAGCACTGAAAAGGGAAGGGAGAATCAAACATCAGTTTCAAATAACTGGGGGGTCATAGACAAAGTTGAGAAGCACGAGGCATTCAGGAAAATTAAAATGGCGTGTGTGATTCTTACCTGTGTGCTACTGAAAATACTGTTGGATAACTCTGTCCCTGTTGTCTGGGTCGTCCTCTGAGTCTTCCTCCTCTTCACTCTCCACAGGCTCCACAGCTGCTTCAACACCACCATCTGGACCATCCTCCTGCAGGAAAGGCACCTGACGTCGCAATGCCAGATTGTGAAGCATACAGCAGGCCACGATGATCTGGCACACCTTCTTTGGTGAGTACATCAGGGATCCCCCTGTCATATGCAGACACCTAAACCTGGCCTTCAGAAACCCAAAGGTCCTTTCTATGATCCTCCTAGTTCGCCCATGGGCCTCATTGTACCGTTCCTCAGCCCTGGTCCGGGGATTCCTCACTGGGGTCAATAGCCAAGGCAGGTTGGGGTAACCAGAGTCACCTATTAGCCACACACGTTGTCTCTGTAGCTGTTCCATCACATAAGGGATGCTGCTATTACGCATCACATACGCGTCCTGCACTGAACCAGGGAACATTGCATTCACATGGGAGATGTACTGGTCAGCCAAACAGACCACCTGGACGTTCATAGAATGGTAACTCTTCCTGTTTCTGTACACCTGCTCATCGTCTTTTAGGGGGGACTAAGGCTACATGGGTCCCATCAATGGCACCAATTATGTTGGGAATATGTCCAAGGGCATAAAAATCACCCTTCACAGTGGGCAAATCAACCTCCTCAGGGAAAATAATGTAACTCCGCATGTGTTTCGTCAGGGCAGACAACACTCTAGACAAAACCTTAGAAAACATTGGCTGAGACATTCCAGATGACATGGCCACTGTTGTCTGGAATGAGCCACTTGCAAGAAAATGGAGGACTGACAGCACCTGCACCAGAGGGGGAATTCCTGTGGGTTGGCGGATGGGGGACATCAGGGCTGGCTCCAGCTGGGCACACAGTTCATGGATAGTGGCACGGTCAAGTCGGTATCGTAGTATGATGTGGCGTTCTTCCATTGTCGACAGGTCCACCAGCGGTCGGTACACGCGAGGATTCATCCTTCTCCTCGCAAATCCCAGCGGACGGTGCCTAGGAAGGACAACATGGAGCACAGAGTCAAGATAATCACTGGTACGTTCACCACTGCTTGCATGGCACACGGTTATCTAGGTATTGAAAGGCGTGTATGTGTGGCAATGCCAGGCCTAGGCCTGTGTGTCGCAGTAGAGATTATGCCATGTGGGCCCTTGAAATGGCGGCTGCCTGACCTGTGAAGTGGGACAATGGGATGTGAGGTCACTGCGCTGGCGGAGCACACCGTGGCGGTAGGCGGTCGAAGACCGCTATACGGAGCCGCATTGGATAACATTGAAGCCTATGGGTTTCAGGAGCCAATGACGATGTGCGCCGGCGGTCGCGGTACGCACCGCCGCGGTACGCACCGCCGCGGGCGTGACCGCCATTTTCTATCTGCTTAATCACTCGAGACCTGATCATCCACAGGAGAGGACCTATACTGCAAGTGCTGCTGTGAACTCGGTCTGGAAGTGACAATGGCTGCTGCGACTGGGGAAAGGGCCCCTGCCTTCACGTCTGAAGAGTTAGAGAAGCTCGTGGATGGGGTCCTCCCCCAGTATGCGTTACTCTACTGTCCTCCAGACCAACAGGTGAGTACACCGGGTGCACATGGAATGGGCGATGCCTGTGTGGAGTGGGGTGGATGTAAGTTGGTGGGGTGGGGGGCGAATGAGGAGTGCAACGCACGACAGATGAGAGCATGTGCTATATTGCAAGGTTGGGGAGGGGGGGCCAATCACATCTAACATGCAGTAAGTTGATGAATGTTTCCTTCCCACCCTGTACATGTCACATAGGTCAGCGCACATCAGAAAGTCGGGATTTGGCATGCCATCGCCAAGGAAGTCCGGGCCCTGGGGGTCCACGTCAGACGGGGCACCCACTGCCGCAAGAGGTGGGAGGACATCCGCCGCGGAACCAGGAAGACCGCCGAGTCACTGCTGGGGATGGCCTCCCAACCAGTCGTACCCTGACCCCCCTGATGTCCCGGATCCTGGCGGTGGCCTACCCTGATTTGGATGGGCGCTTGAGAGCATCACAGCAGACACAAGGGGGTGAGTATCAGCACATTCAGCTATCTTTCTGCGCAGTGGAGGCGTCTGGGTGGGGGAGGAGGGTTGGGGTGACATTAGGCCAGGGCGCTTTCTGTAGTGTAGTCCTCTCCCTTAGGCATGGCCCTGTGCTCCCGGCCCCCACCTCCGTAGGGTGACAAGTCCAGCTATTGATGGTCCAGCCTCACACATGTGCGCGTTTGTCGTCTCCTGACCTGTTGTCCGAGTCAGAAGTACTGAGTAGTGTGCCCCGAATGCGCGGCTTAGTGCATGCGGCTCCTGTGTCTGTCCTCTCCGCCAACGGTGTTGACATTGCATGCACTCAACCAGGTCTTCTCTTTCTCCCCCCACCCTTCTTCTTCATCTTCTTGTGCATGTGTGCATTAGCATCATCAGGCGGAGGAGATTTGGCATCGGAGCACGAGGGAGCTGCAAGCCACAAGGCCCCGGTGGGCACAGGAACAGACACCGAGGGCCCAAGTGAGCCGGAGGGCGAGGGGAGCACCACGACGGGGACCGCTGGTGAGAGCAGCGACAGCGACACGTCCTCGGATGGGAGCTCCCTAGCGGTGGCGACAACATCCGGGCCCCCCGCCTCTACAGGTACAGCCGCCACCCAGCGCACCAGCCCCGCCCTCCCAGCAGCCCCTCAGCCTACGCTCCGTGCCCGCTCACCCAGGAAGGCGGGCGTCTCCTTCACCCCAGGCACCTCAGCCCCTGCCCCTGTTACCCCTGCTGCCCTCAGTGAGGAGGTCATTGATCTCCTCAGGACACTCATTGTTGGGCAGACTACCCTTTTGAATGCCATCCAGGGGGTAGAAAGGGAGGTGCATCGGAGCAATGCCTACCTGGAGGGCATTCATTCGGGTCAGGCTGCCCATCAACGATCGTTCAATGCTCTGGCCTCAGCACTGACGGCAGCCATTGTCCCTGTTTCCAGCCTCCCTCTTCTGACTGCCTCCACCCTGTCTCTGTCTCCTGTTCCTCAGCCTATCCCATCCACACCATCTGACCAGCCTGCACACACCTCAACACCCAAGGGCAGCTCATCCAGACACAAGCACCACAGATCCCACAAACACTCACCCAAGCAACACACAGATGCAGACATCCCAACAGTCACTACCACCCCTGTGTCCCCCTCCTCCTCGTCTCCCTCCTCCCTCCCTGTGACGTCGACACTCACACCTGCATGCACACCAACATCAGCCAGTGCTTCCATCACCACCACACCCTCCTGTACAGTCCGCACGCGTGCAGTCACCACCCCCACTGCCATTTACACGTCCCCTGTGTCCTCTCCCACTGTGTCTGTCACCACCCCTTCCAAGACACACAAACGCAGGCAGACACCCACCCAACAGACATCCACCTCACAGCAGCCTACAGCACCTGCACCTTCACCCAATGACAGCACACCTGACTCTCCTACAACCACATCCTCTTCCTCAACTTCCATCTCCACTTCTCCTACCTTTTACCTTGGCCCTAAAAAAGTTTTCCTGGCTAATCTTGACCTCTTCCCCTCTGATGACCTACCCCCTCCATCTGCAAAGAGTCCCAAGAGCACCACAGCCACCACCAGCCCAACTTCGGGTGTCACTGTTGTGCATGGGTTCTGGAGCCCACCCTTTGCCAGCAGTGACACCTCCATCAGCAGCAAGGACACATCCAGCCCCCCCCCGGCAAGAGGACCAGGAAACACAAGGGCCGCCGTGCGAAGACTGACACGGCTGCCCCCAAGGAGCAGAGTTCGCCCACTTCACCAGCCACAACGTCTAGGGGAGGCAAGGGCCCGAGAGCCCCATCTAAGGAGCGTAAGGGCAGCAGGGCGGAGACGTCAGCCAGCAGGAGCGCGGAGCAGGTGGGCCCCACAGGCCACATCCCAGCTGTAAAGGAGGACACCAAAGGGCCAAGAACTCCGTCACCGAAGGGCCCAGGAACATCACGGCCGGAGGGCGTCTGAGCACGGAGTCCAGGCCAGGTCTGGCTCCCTTGAACCTACTGGATGTGCACCGCTGAACAGGGCCCGCCGTGAAGATAGGCACCGCTGAACAGGGCCCGCCGTGCAGAAGAGCACAGCTGAACAGGGCCCGCCGTGCACAGGAGCACCGCTGAACAGGGCCCGCTGTGAAGATAGGCACCGCTGAACAGGGCCCGCCGTGAAGATAGGCACCGCTGAACAGGGCCCGCCGTGCAGAAGAGCACTGCTGAACAGGGCCCGCCGTGCAGAGGAGCACCGCTGAACAGGGCCCGCCGTGAAGATAGGCACCGCTGAACAGGGCCCGCCGTGAAGATAGGCACCGCTGAACAGGGCCCGCCGTGCAGAGGAGCACCGCTGAACAGGGCCCGACGTGAAGATAGGCACCGCTGAACAGGGCCCGCCGTGAAGATAGGCACCGCTGAACAGGGCCCGCCGTGAAGATAGGCACCGCTGAACAGGGCCCGCCGTGCAGAAGAGCACCGCTGAACAGGGCCCGCCGTGCAGAGGAGCACCGCTGAACAGGGCCCGCCGTGAAGATAGGCACCGCTGAACAGGGCCCGCCGTGAAGATAGGCACCGCTGAACAGGGCCCGCCGTGCAGAAGAGCACCGCTGAACAGGGCCCGCCGTGCAGAAGAGCACCGCTGAACAGGGCCCGCCGTGCAGAGGAGCACCGCTGAACAGGGCCCGCCGTGAAGATAGGCACCGCTGAACAGGGCCCGCCGTGAAGATAGGCACCGCTGAACAGGGCCCGCCGTGCAGAAGAGCACCGCTGAACAGGGCCCGCCGTGCAGAAGAGCACCGCTGAACAGGGCCCGCCGTGCAGAGGAGCACCGCTGAACAGGGCCCGCCGTGAAGATAGGCACCGCTGAACAGGGCCCGCCGTGAAGATAGGCACCGCTGAACAGGGCCCGCCGTGCAGAAGAGCACCGCTGAACTGGGCCCCGCCGTGAAGATAGGCACCGCTGAACAGGGCCCGCCGTGCAGAAGAGCACCGCTGAACAGGGCCCGCCGTGCAGAAGAGCACCGCTGAACAGGGCCCGCCGTGCAGAGGGGCACCGCTGAACAGGGCCCGCCGTGAAGATAGGCACCGCTGAACAGGGCCCGCCGTGCAGAAGAGCACCGCTCCGCTGGGCCCTTCCTGTCAAGCACCGCTCCGCTGGGCCCCTTCCTCTCAAGCACCGCTCCGCTGGGCCCCTTCATCTCAAGCACCGCTCCGCTGGGCCCCGCCGTCTCAAGCACCGCTCCGCTGGGCCCCTTCATCTCAAGCACCGCTCCGCTGGGCCCCTTCATCTCAAGCACCGCTCCGCTGGGCCCCTTCATCTCAAGCACCGCTCCGCTGGGCCCCGCCGTCTCAAGCACCGCTCTGCTGGGCCCCGCCATCTCAAGCACCGCTCCGCTGGGCCCCGCCGTCTCAAGCACCGCTCCGCTGGGCCCCTTCATCTCAAGCACCGCTCCGCTGGGCCCCGCCGTCTCAAGCACCGCTCCGCTGGGCCCCGCCGTCTCAAGCACCGCTCCGCTGGGCCCCTTCATCTCAAGCACCGCTCCACTGGGCCCCGCCGTCTCAAGCACCGCTCCGCTGGGCCCCTTCATCTCAAGCACCGTTCCGCCGGGCCCCTTCATCTCAAGCACCGCTCCGCTGGGCCCCTTCATCTCAAGCACCGCTCCGCTGGGCCCCGCCGTCTCAAGCACCGCTCCGCTGGGCCCCTTCATCTCAAGCACCGCTCCGCTGGGCCCCTTCATCTCAAGCACCGCTCCGCTGGGCCCCTTCATCTCAAGCACCGCTCTGCTGGGCCCCGCCGTCTCAAGCACCGCTCCGCTGGGCCCCTTCATCTCAAGCACCGCTCCGCTGGGCCCTTCCGTCTCAAGCACCGCTCCGCTGGGCCCCTTCATCTCAAGCACCGCTCCGCTGGGCCCCGCCGTCTCAAGCACCGCTCCGCTGGGCCCCTTCATCTCAAGCACCGCTCCGCTGGGGCCTTCCTGTCAAGCACCGCTCCGCTGGGCCCCTTCATCTCAAGCACTGTTTATGGTTCACTGTGCCCACCATGCCTCCTCCTTGACCAGTGGAGACTGTTATCCACTTGAGAGACTGTGGCTTTGCACAACCCAGGATGGCACAGTGGGCAACCCACCCACTGTAGAGACTTGAGAGACTGTGGCTTTGCACTCCCCAGGATGGCACAGTGGGCAACCCACCCACTGTAGAGACTTGAGAGACTGTGGCTTTGCACTCCCCAGGATGGCACAGTGGGCAACCCACCCACTGTAGAGACTTGAGAGACTGTGGCTTTGCACTCCCCAGGATGGCACAGTGGGCAACCCACCCACTGTAGAGACTTGAGAGACTGTGGCTTTGCACTCCCCAGGATGGCACAGTGGGCAACCCACCCACTGTAGAGACTTGAGAGACTGTGGCTTTGCACTCCCCAGGATGGTACAGTGGGCAACCCACCCACTGTGGAGACTTGAGAGACTGTGGCTTTGCACTCCCCGGGATGGCACAGTGGGCATGCTGGCCCCTTCGTGGATCTTGCGTCGTGGACTCATGTGGCTGTGGTGCCCCCCCCCTTCCCTTCCCCCTGAGGGGCCTGTAGTATTTTCATCAGATGCCCCTGCAGTGTTCTCTCCAAAGGACTCAGGTCTCCTGTGTGGGCTTTGCCCTTGTGTCGCTACACTGTAGCCCACGGACTGTTCCATTTGACTTTGATGTAGCGGACTAATTGCCTCGGTTCTCCATGGCAGTGTGTATAGTATTATTTTGTTATGGATATTTTGCATAGTTGCCGATACATCTCAGAGTCTATTTTTTATATAAAATTTTGGTTCACAATTTAATTATGTCTTTGCATTTTTCGGGGGGGTTTGGGTGGTGTCACTGTGCATTGTTGCTCTGCATTGGTGTGTACATAGTTTGGGGGGGTGGGGGTCGCATATGTGTGTGCCCGTAACCTTTCCTCCTCCCCCCTCCCGTGTATCGTAGGTGCAGTACTCACCGTTGTCGTCTGCGCCGGAGTTCGTACTCGTGGTAGATGAGCAGGTAGACGAGTGCAGGTAGGATGTTTAATTCGGGTTCCATGCTGTCCTCCGTACTCGTGGAGTGTGTTTTGGTGAGCGTTTTCCCGTCCGTAGTCTGTTTCCGCCGTGTTTTTATCGGCGGGGCTCCCGCCCCGGAAAAGGTGGCGGATTGGTGAGTTGTAATACTGTGGGCGGTACATTGTCTGCCGCCTGCCTGTTGGCGGTGACCGCCGCGCTTTTTGTCTGTACCGCGGTGGCGGTCGGAGTGTTAATCTGGCGGGCTGTGTTGGCGGTTGCCGCCAGGGTCAGAATTCTATTTTTTGGACCGCCGGCCTGTTGGCGGGTTGGCCGCCGCTTTATCACCGACCGCCAGGGTTAGAATCACCCCCATAATCTTATGGTCTAGCGTAATTTCCCAATGTCATAGGATATGTTGATTGTACCCACATTGCTATCTGTCCACCATCTGCTAATTAATTCATTTCAAGAAACCACTAAAATAGTCGTATCCTCAATATAAAGGTTGTGTGTGATACATTCTATATCATAAGAGGCCTTGTAGCCTGATTTCTAGGCAGCACCCATGATTCATAAATGTTCTGCCACACTGGAATATACAATAGGCTGTCTCAAGGTGATTTTAGCAACAGTTCTTTACTTGGTACACCCATATAAATCTTTTTACAAACAGTTTAGCATGCAACCTAAAAAGCCACACTAATTTCTGTTTTGTAACATTTTAGGAGAGAGTACATATGCATTATACCTTGGATCTTGACACATCATTTAGATCCAAGCAAAAGAAGTAAGTGGAGGTACATCCATGCTCACAAAACTACACACACTGTCATAGGACATTTGGAATCTTAAAAGGAAGATCCAGGTGTCTGCACAAGAATTGCGGAGCCCTCCAGTACTGGCCCCAAATGTTACAAAATCATAGCTACATGTGCAATGTTGCAAAATCTTGCTGTTACGAGGGGTCTACACAATGTGGGGATAGAATTGGATTCTGATCCTGATGCTGGAATACTACAAATACAACATCAAGAGGATGCCTCTAGTGGTGCGAAGAGGAGAGCATGTGGTGTTGAGACCTAATAATTATTTTTAGGGTAAGTAAAAAGGGAATATTGGAAATTAAAATAATACCACGTTTGATGATGGTTTGAAATAAAAATTCTCCTTTTATTTGGGATCCATTCTCATTTTGTGTTAAAAGTTCAAATAATGTACATCATGAACAACTTGTTCCAGAATTGTTCAGTGCTTTATCATTAATCAACCATAATAAAAAGTGAAATGCATGTGAACAGACAACAAACAGGTTAGTGTTTTCTCCCCCCCTCCTTGCACTACTGTTCTCCGAAATGCTTGCCTGTGTAGTATCACATCAATACAAGATGTGGCGGCGTGTGCGCTTAAGCTTTGAGACATCAGGGAGAGAGAGGCTACTTAAGCTTGATGCCTCATCACTACTGTGAGAGAACAGGGCTGGTTGCAGAGGCCCCCTAACCTTCTGCCCCAATTTTCCACTTTTTGCTGGTGTTTTGCTGACTCTGATGGTGCCCTGGGTACTGCTCACCAGTCCCAGGGCCTGTGCTCTGTGTAAAATCAGTATGCAAATTAGGCTAATTATAATTGGCTAAGTCAACCTACCCGTAAGTCCCTAGTATATGGTAGGGCATGGAGGTTTAGGGACCCCAGCATAGGTAGTGCCCCCATAGCTGCACTGCTGAGGTGCCCAGTGTCATTTTAAAGGCAGGCCTGCCTTGCTGGCTGCTTTTAAATTAAAGTTACATGCAAATTCGACTTTGGAATTAAAAGTAGTTCCAAAGTCTTAAACTACCTTATTTTTACATATAAGTCACCCCTAAGGTGTGCCCTATGTGTCCCTAGGGCTGGGTACCATGTAACTATAAGCAGGGACTTTATAAAAATAGTTTTATAAGCCCTGGTGAGGTAAAACAGCCAAATTCGTTTTTACCTCATTTTAGTGAATGGCCTCCATGGGCTAGAATGGGGAGACTTTATTTTAATTTTTAAAGTCCCCTTAAGTAACAGATACCAGAAGTTTGGTATCAAATTAATTGTTATAATAAATCCCACAACTTCCAGTTGTGGGATTAATATAACTTGTTCAGGTAAAGAATTTTAAACTTTACCTGAAAAGTTGCCAACTTGCAGTGTTTTTGCTGATGTGCTCTGATTGGCCAGCCTCTGCAGCCTGGCCAGGCTGCCTTGATGAGGTGTGAAGTGGCCTGGCTCCACACAAAGAGATGTGCCTGGGGAGGAGATCTACCCTCAGCAGATGGTAAAGCAGGAAGGGGGAGGGCTGCCAAACTGGTCTTCAAAGGCAGAGAAGGACATCTGGAGCACCCAGCAACACCCTCACATTCTGCAAACCCAGACAATTAGGTGCCCCCTTGATTAGATTAGGAGAGGGCAGAAGAGAGGTGTGTTTAGGATTTTTAGCCACACCAGTGGGTAGGCTCAGCCAGATGTTACCTCCAAAAATCACTTTCAGCCATGATGGATTTTTGAGGAATGTTGCTCCCTGGGATTGATTTTTGCCACACTTTCCAGGAAGTGGTCATCACAAGGGGGAGGACTAGCCCCTGATTGGAGAACCAGGACCCCCCTGTTTTTCACCCACGAGCAAGAATAAAACTGGCAGACCTGCACCCACACCTCAGTTCCCTACCAGATCCCTATCAGATTCCAACAAGGAAGAGCTATAGGAGAAGAAGGACTGCCCTGCTGGACCCCTGACCTGCACCTGGACACTGCACTCTGGAGGCCTGCACCAGCTGCACACTTGGGCTTCACCACTAAAAGGTCTTTACCTGTCTTCTACTGCTTCAAGAAGGGACTCTCTGTTTGCTACAGGTACAAAGGAGCTGCCCAGAGTCCCCAGCATCAAGTCCTGCAAGCAGAGCCCAGCTCACCAGCGTCCAGTGGCCATTTGAGGATTCTGACCAGGTTGCATTCTGGGAGTTGTAGTCAAAACTCCCAAGGAGCAACTCAGAGCTTCTGGAACCTTGGATCAAGTTTTGGACACTTCAAGGACACAAAAAGGACCCCTGGAAGAAGATCCAGAAGTTTGGAGACGTTTGGAGCAACTCCATAAGCTGAAGAGGTGCATTGTGGGAGTTGTAGTCCCAGACCCCAAGAGGCACCACAGAGCCTCTGAACTCTTTGCTGGTGCTGTGGACCACTTTCCTGAATCAAACACTTGTGAAAGTAAGTGTGACAGTGTTACCTCGTGGGTGGCTGAACTCTGGACTTTGTTCCTTTCCAGTGTGACCTTTTTTAACCCTTTAAGGTCTACTTGCTTCTATGCGCTAGAAAGCATTAATTCTTTAAAAATGCATATCTCCGGTTGCCCTTATCCAATTTTATTCGTTTGGTGTAATTTCAAAAATAAAAATAGAATCTATTTTTATAAATTGATTTTGGATTTTTAAACTGTTTCCTGTGTTTTATTTAATTACTGTTTTGTGATATTTGAATGCTTTACGCTTTGTCTCCTAAGTTAAGCCTTGTCGCACATTGCCAAGCTACCAAGGGTTGAGCTGGGTTTAATTTACTGAGACCTGACTGGACCTATGTGGAGGTTAGTGGCCTATTGCTAGGTGTAGGTACCTACTTGCCCTTACCAATAGCCCATTTTCCAACAACTACCCCTAACCATACTTCTGCAGGCCTTGATATGAAACTGATTTGAATGTTTTCTAAAGCAACTATAACTTGCGCTAATCCACAGGCTACATCACTACAGCAGTGACCCATTGGAGTCTGAATGTTGACAGTATGTCTAAATTAACTGCTAGCAGACTGTGCCAGGTGATTGATGGATGAACTTAATGTATCAAACCTCACCATGTGCTGGTGATGCGTGTGCCTTTGTATTGAGTGGCCCTGTTGCATTGTTTTAACAAGTCAATCTGTTGAGTCAATGGGTCTTGCAAAGCAGTTATTCATGATGTTCTTACCATCCTCAACTGTTTTACTAAGACTCTCTTGCCCATCAAGCAAGTGTGAGATTGTCTGATTGATACAAGTAAGTTGCTGATTGACATGTTTACTATTTTGGGTCTGCACCCGCTGCAAAGAGAGCAAAGAGGCCTCTAATCCTTCAAACAATTGAGATGTCTCAGAAGCATTTTCCACATCAAGGAGACCAGCATTACAAGAAACTGTTGCATGACAACACCGTTACAAAGACCTGCAAAGCATCTGGCTGTCTCTTAAAGGCGTTGCAATGCTTTCTCTGGCTGGGGTGGTTCATCTCCTGTATCTGGGAAATCAGGGAGTGGTGAAGCTGAAGCTCATCTTCTGGTCACTACTTGCTCTTTCTGTGTGACAGGTATGTCTGAGGACTGCTCAACTTCATAAGGATTTTCATCAGTGCCGTATTGCTCTGTGTCAGGCTCTAGCTGTTGTAATACATCTGAGAAAAATATATAACTGCCCTTTAGTATAATGTTTGTTTGCATGAATATTAAACAATTGATATAATTCTTCTCTCATTATTGGTTATGTTTAGTGACAATTATTTGGGGTCCACAATATTTTACATGGGTTTCTCTACATATGATAAATTGATGTCACTATAACTCCCATAATGCATTTGAAAGTTGAAACAACCATTATAATGGAGTGTCTTTTCTGACAAACATTGTTGAAATGTCTGTGTTTGAAACAATATGATGATAATTTAATGTAATCCTACCTTCCCATGTCGATGGTAGATTGGAGGTATCTATGTTGGACACTCAACAACACTCTCTGGCTGAATTGTTGCCTCATTCGCGGTTTTCATGGGTATTTAACGTAGCTGCTGTGGTGGTCCTCTGCCTGTCCCACGTACCTCTGCCTATGACTTGCTACCTTGTTTTTTGTAAGTCATGCCATATTTTCCTGATTTCTGGAATGGAACATTGCATCACTCCAAGGGAATCGATTTTCCACCAGATGTAATTCCAGATTTTACTTTTTTGTGCTTCTGGCACAGTAAATAAGCTCTTCCCTGACAGCTCCTCATTGTGGGCAACACACTTCTTAGTGAGGACCTCAAGCTCCTTCTCTGAAATCTTAAGCTTGCACTTTCTAGCTGTAAGGTCAGTGTCTGCCTCATCCCTGGACATTTTAGGAATTGTTTGCAGCCAAATTCAAATTTATTACCAAAGTGCATAATTAATTAAAACCATTACACCAAGCGTAAAAGCAAAGCAATAAAAGTTACAATCCTTTTATAATGTTCATATTTAAATATGACATGATTATTCATTTCAGATTAAAAAATTAAAAATTAAACAAGCCTCACAAGGAGAAAGATACATTTATTAAACATTGGATGTATGCAAGAGTTCTTAGGTGACAATGGGTAACCTTAAATTGCATTTAAAACACGGTGGGTATGATTCTTGAGGTTTAAAGTGTGTCAAAAATGTCCATGGAGGATTTAAAGTGCCAGTGCATGACCTAGGGTTTTAACCCGATTGATGAAAAGGACAGCTCCAAGCCATCCTCCGCACCGGTCCTTGTGTGCTCAGGATGGCTCTGGGTGTGCCATTGTCACCACTAGGCACCAGGGAGAGGGGGAGTGGCCCTTTGGGCAAGTGCTTGTGTTGCAATCTGAAAATTATATATTACAGTCTTTCTGCCCCTCCTGGGGACAGTTGGGGGGCAATAACCCACATATGTCCCCCGGAGAAGCAATAAACCCACTAGACACCAGGGATTACTTTTTTTAGTTGTAGGGGTGGGCTGCCTAGCTTGGGCATGGTCATGCCCCCAGCCCTAAAAAATTGGAAAGCAGACTTTCTTTCTCCCCCCTCGGTGGCATATGGGGGCAATTACGCCATCTGCACCATGGGGGGAGGGGGCAGAAAGCCCACTAGATACCAGGGATTACCTTATTTCTTTAAATGTAGGGGTGGGGGCTGCTCTGCATAGGCATGCCCCTATGCCCCAACAAATGGGGAAACAGTCTTTCTGCCCGCCTCACTGCAGATGGGGTAATTACCCCTGATCTGCCCAGGGGGTAGGGGGGCAGAAAGTCCACTGTATGGCAGGTATGTATATTTTTAATAAAATAATGGGGTGGGTCTTTCCCAGCGAAATATGAGGTCCCACCCTCACCCCTACAAGCTCAACAGTCTTTCTGCTCACCTGCAGACTAAAGCATTTCATCCCAATGACGAGCAAGAGGCATTTGATGTATTTGGGTGTTCTTTTTTTAAAATGGGCCAGGAAAGTTTGGCTAACTCCCTGTATCATCCCACATGCAATGTTGAACGATTGCACTTTTTGGGCTTTGGTAGGCTGCCACCTGCAAAAGCCCTACCAGATCCAGACAGAAAACTATACATTAGGGGAGTCCATGGAGGTCTGCTTTGCATGCATCCCACACCATTTTCTTACCCACAATGCGCTGAAAACCTCAAACATTGGCTAAAAACACACATTTTCCTCACATTTCTGTGAGGAAAATGTCTGGAATCTGTGGGGAGCCACATATTTCCTACCACACAACATTCCCACAGGCCTCCTGATAAAAATGGTACTTCATTTGTGTGTGTGAGCCAAGAGACCTTGAGACAAAAGACTTTTATGTGCTACGTGGAGAGACCAGCAATAAGGGTATCTAGGGGAGTTAGGGCCATGCTCTCTCACCACACATGGAAACCTACCAACCACAGACATTTTTTAACAGTATACAACCAGGGGATTCTAGGGTGGTGTGTCCTGTGTGAATCCCATGAGGTTTTCGTAACCACAATGCCATGAAAACAAACCTCAAATCTTACCTAAAATTATGCAATTTCCCTACATTTTTGTGATGGAAACTTCCAGAATCCTCAGGAATTCACAAAATTCCTACTACCCACCATGTCCTAACTTATGCCGATAGAAATGCTGTGCCACTTGTGTGGCTGCAGTCATTAGGCCCAGGCACACAAGTGGGTCAGCGTTATTTACGGCACAAGTGGGGAAATGCTGCGTGGTTGGAATTTTGTGAATTCCCGAAGTTTCCATCAGAGAAATGTAAGGAAAATGTGTGATTGCAGGCAAAGTTTGAGGTGTGCGGTGTATTGTGGGTAAAAAAAAACCTTCAGGGGATACATGGAGGTAACCCTGCCTTAGATTCCCCTAGGTGTCTGGTTTAAAAAAAATGACACGTTTGTTAGGTTTCCTTAGGTGCCAGCTGAGCTAGGGCCCAAAATCCAAAGCTACCCACTTTGTATAAAACTGGTCAGTTTTGAATGGAATAATGTGATGTATTCATGTTGCATTTTGGACTGTTTCATGCTGTAGGCACTTGGCCAACCCACACAAATGAGGTACCGTTTTATCGGAAGACTTAAAGGAATGCTGAATGGGAGGGAGTTTGTGGCTCCCCATAGATTCCAGAACTTTCCATCAGAGACATTTGAGGATAATGTGCTTTTTTAGTCAACGTTTGAGGTTTGCAAGGGATTCTGGGTAAAAGAACCTGGTGAGAGCCATACAAGTCACCCCTCCCAGGATTCCCCTACGTGTCTAGTTTTAAAAATGTACAGGTTTGCCAAGTTTCCATGTGTACCGGCTGAGCTAGGCCCAAAATCCACAGCTACCCATTCTTCAAAATATGGGTCAGTTTTGAGTGGAAAAATGTGATGTATCCATGTTGAGTTTAGGCCCATTCCCTCTTGCAGGCAATAGGCCTACCCACAAGAGTGAGGTACCATTTTTATCAGAAGATATGTTGGAGCATAAAATAGTAGGATATTTATTATCACCATTGGATTTCACTGGATTTGTGCCTTCCAAAAGAAATCTAGTGTGTATGAAAGAAGACATTTTGAAAAATAATCTCTAAATCATTGTGGTACGGGTACCCACAAATTTAGAGATGTACAGATGACTACTTCTCCTAAACTAGATTGGAGGTATCTATGTTGGACACTCAACAACACTCTCGGGCTGAATTGTTGCCTCATTCGTGGTTTTCATGGGTATTTAACGTAGCTGCTGTGGTGGTCCTCTGCCTGTCCCACGTACCTCTGCCTATGACTTGCTACCTTGTTTTTTGTAAGTCATGCCATATTTTCCTGATTTCTGGAATGGAACATTGCATCACTCCAAGGGAATCGATTTTCCACCAGATGTAATTCCAGATTTTTCTTTTTTGTGCTTCTGGCACAGTAAATAAGCTCTTCCCTGACAGCTCCTCATTGTGGGCAACACACTTCTTAGTGAGGACCTCAAGCTCCTTCTCTGAAATCTTAAGCTTGCACTTTCTAGCTGTAAGGTCAGTGTCTGCCTCATCCCTGGACATTTTAGGAATTGTTTGCAGCCAAATTCAAATTTATTACCAAAGTGCATAATTAATTAAAACCATTACACCAAGCGTAAAAGCAAAGCAATAAAAGTTACAATCCTTTTATAATGTTCATATTTAAATATGACATGATTATTCATTTCAGATTAAAAAATTAAAAATTAAACAAGCCTCACAAGGAGAAAGATACATTTATTAAACATTGGATGTAAGCAAGAGTTCTTAGGTGACAATGGGTAACCTTAAATTGCATTTAAAACACGTTGGGTATGATTCTTGAGGTTTAAAGTGTGTCAAAAATGTCCATGGAGGATTTAAAGTGCCAGTGCATGACCTAGGGTTTTAACCCGATTGATGCAAAGGACAGCTCCAAGCCATCCTCCGCACCGGTCCTTGTGTGCTCAGGATGGCTCTGGGTGTGCCATTGTCACCACTAGGCACCAGGGAGAGGGGGAGTGGCCCTTTGGGCAAGTGCTTGTGTTCCAATCTGAAAATTATATATTACAGTCTTTCTGCCCCTCCTGGGGACAGTTGGGGGGCAATAACCCACATATGCCCCCCGGAGAAGCAATAAACCCACTAGACACCAGGGATTACTTTTTTTAGTTGTAGGGGTGGGGCTGCCTAGCTTGGGCATGGTCATGCCCCCAGCCCTAAAAAATTGGAAAGCAGACTTTCTTTCTCCCCCCTCGGTGGCATATGGGGGCAATTACACCATCTGCACCATGGGGGGAGGGGGCAGAAAGCCCACTAGATACCAGGGATTACCTTATTTCTTTAAATGTAGGGGTGGGGGCTGCTCTGCATAGGCATGCCCCTATGCCCCAACAAATGGGGAAACAGTCTTTCTGCCCGCCTCACTGCAGATGGGGTAATTACCCCTGATCTGCCCAGGGGGTAGGGGGGCAGAAAGTCCACTGTATGGCAGGTATGTATATTTTTAATAAAATAATGGGGTGGGTCTTTCCCAGCGAAATATGAGGTCCCACCCTCACCCCTACAAGCTCAACAGTCTTTCTGCTCACCTGCAGACTAAAGCATTTCATCCCAATGGCGAGCAAGAGGCATTTGATGTATTTGGGTGTTCTTTTTTTAAAATGGGCCAGGAAGGTTTGGCTAACTCCCTGTATCATCCCACATGAAATGTTGAACGATTGCACTTTTTGGGCTTTGGTAGGCTGCCACCTGCAAAAGCCCTACCAGATCCAGACAGAAAACTATACATCAGGGGAGTCCATGGAGGTCTGCTTTGCATGCATCCCACGCCATTTTCTTACCCACAATGCGCTGAAAACCTCAAACATTGGCTAAAAACACACATTTTCCTCACATTTCTGTGAGGAAAATGTCTGGAATCTGTGGGGAGCCACATATTTCCTACCACACAACATTCCCACAGGCCTCCTGATAAAAATGGTACTTCATTTGTGTGTGTGAGCCAAGAGACCTTGAGACAAAAGACTTTTATGTGCTACGTGGAGAGACCAGCAATAAGGGTATCTAGGGGAGTTAGGGCCATGCTCTCTCACCACACATGGAAACCTACCAACCACAGACATTTTTTAACAGTAGACAACCAGGGGATTCTAGGGTGGTGTGTCCTGTGTGAATCCCATGAGGTTTTCGTAACCACAATGCCATGAAAACAAACCTCAAATCTTACCTAAAATTATGCAATTTCCCTACATTTTTGTGATGGAAACTTCCAGAATCCTCAGGAATTCACAAAATTCCTACTACCCACCATGTCCTAACTTATGCCGATAGAAATGCTGTGCCACTTGTGTGGCTGCAGTCATTAGGCCCAGGCACACAAGTGGGTCAGCGTTATTTACGGCACAAGTGGGGAAATGCTGCGTGGTTGGAATTTTGTGAATTCCCGAAGTTTCCATCAGAGAAATGTAAGGAAAATGTGTGATTGCAGGCAAAGTTTGAGGTGTGCGGTGTATTGTGGGTAAAAAAAAACCTTCAGGGGATACATGGAGGTAACCCTGCCTTAGATTCCCCTAGGTGTCTGGTTTAAAAAAAATGACACGTTTGTTAGGTTTCCTTAGGTGCCAGCTGAGCTAGGGCCCAAAATCCAAAGCTACCCACTTTGTATAAAACTGGTCAGTTTTGAATGGAATAATGTGATGTATTCATGTTGCATTTTGGACTGTTTCATGCTGTAGGCACTTGGCCAACCCACACAAATGAGGTACCGTTTTATCGGAAGACTTAAAGGAATGCTGAATGGGAGGGAGTTTGTGGCTCCCCATAGATTCCAGAACTTTCCATCAGAGACATTTGAGGATAATGTGCTTTTTTAGTCAACGTTTGAGGTTTGCAAGGGATTCTGGGTAAAAGAACCTGGTGAGAGCCATACAAGTCACCCCTCCCAGGATTCCCCTACGTGTCTAGTTTTAAAAATGTACAGGTTTGCCAAGTTTCCATGTGTACCGGCTGAGCTAGGCCCAAAATCCACAGCTACCCATTCTTCAAAATATGGGTCAGTTTTGAGTGGAAAAATGTGATGTATCCATGTTGAGTTTAGGCCCATTCCCTCTTGCAGGCAATAGGCCTACCCACAAGAGTGAGGTACCATTTTTATCAGAAGATATGTTGGAGCATAAAATAGTAGGATATTTATTATCACCATTGGATTTCACTGGATTTGTGCCTTCCAAAAGAAATCTAGTGTGTATGAAAGAAGACATTTTGAAAAATAATCTCTAAATCATTGTGGTACGGGTACCCACAAATTTAGAGATGTACAGATGACTACTTCTCCTAAACTAGATTGGAGGTATCTATGTTGGACACTCAACAACACTCTCGGGCTGAATTGTTGCCTCATTCGTGGTTTTCATGGGTATTTAACGTAGCTGCTGTGGTGGTCCTCTGCCTGTCCCACGTACCTCTGCCTATGACTTGCTACCTTGTTTTTTGTAAGTCATGCCATATTTTCCTGATTTCTGGAATGGAACATTGCATCACTCCAAGGGAATCGATTTTCCACCAGATGTAATTCCAGATTTTTCTTTTTTGTGCTTCTGGCACAGTAAATAAGCTCTTCCCTGACAGCTCCTCATTGTGGGCAACACACTTCTTAGTGAGGACCTCAAGCTCCTTCTCTGAAATCTTAAGCTTGCACTTTCTAGCTGTAAGGTCAGTGTCTGCCTCATCCCTGGACATTTTAGGAATTGTTTGCAGCCAAATTCAAATTTATTACCAAAGTGCATAATTAATTAAAACCATTACACCAAGCGTAAAAGCAAAGCAATAAAAGTTACAATCCTTTTATAATGTTCATATTTAAATATGACATGATTATTCATTTCAGATTAAAAAATTAAAAATTAAACAAGCCTCACAAGGAGAAAGATACATTTATTAAACATTGGATGTAAGCAAGAGTTCTTAGGTGACAATGGGTAACCTTAAATTGCATTTAAAACACGTTGGGTATGATTCTTGAGGTTTAAAGTGTGTCAAAAATGTCCATGGAGGATTTAAAGTGCCAGTGCATGACCTAGGGTTTTAACCCGATTGATGCAAAGGACAGCTCCAAGCCATCCTCCGCACCGGTCCTTGTGTGCTCAGGATGGCTCTGGGTGTGCCATTGTCACCACTAGGCACCAGGGAGAGGGGGAGTGGCCCTTTGGGCAAGTGCTTGTGTTCCAATCTGAAAATTATATATTACAGTCTTTCTGCCCCTCCTGGGGACAGTTGGGGGGCAATAACCCACATATGCCCCCCGGAGAAGCAATAAACCCACTAGACACCAGGGATTACTTTTTTTAGTTGTAGGGGTGGGGCTGCCTAGCTTGGGCATGGTCATGCCCCCAGCCCTAAAAAATTGGAAAGCAGACTTTCTTTCTCCCCCCTCGGTGGCATATGGGGGCAATTACACCATCTGCACCATGGGGGGAGGGGGCAGAAAGCCCACTAGATACCAGGGATTACCTTATTTCTTTAAATGTAGGGGTGGGGGCTGCTCTGCATAGGCATGCCCCTATGCCCCAACAAATGGGGAAACAGTCTTTCTGCCCGCCTCACTGCAGATGGGGTAATTACCCCTGATCTGCCCAGGGGGTAGGGGGGCAGAAAGTCCACTGTATGGCAGGTATGTATATTTTTAATAAAATAATGGGGTGGGTCTTTCCCAGCGAAATATGAGGTCCCACCCTCACCCCTACAAGCTCAACAGTCTTTCTGCTCACCTGCAGACTAAAGCATTTCATCCCAATGGCGAGCAAGAGGCATTTGATGTATTTGGGTGTTCTTTTTTTAAAATGGGCCAGGAAGGTTTGGCTAACTCCCTGTATCATCCCACATGCAATGTTGAACGATTGCACTTTTTGGGCTTTGGTAGGCTGCCACCTGCAAAAGCCCTACCAGATCCAGACAGAAAACTATACATCAGGGGAGTCCATGGAGGTCTGCTTTGCATGCATCCCACGCCATTTTCTTACCCACAATGCGCTGAAAACCTCAAACATTGGCTAAAAACACACATTTTCCTCACATTTCTGTGAGGAAAATGTCTGGAATCTGTGGGGAGCCACATATTTCCTACCACACAACATTCCCACAGGCCTCCTGATAAAAATGGTACTTCATTTGTGTGTGTGAGCCAAGAGACCTTGAGACAAAAGACTTTTATGTGCTACGTGGAGAGACCAGCAATAAGGGTATCTAGGGGAGTTAGGGCCATGCTCTCTCACCACACATGGAAACCTACCAACCACAGACATTTTTTAACAGTAGACAACCAAGGGATTCTAGGGTGGTGTGTCCTGTGTGAATCCCATGAGGTTTTCGTAACCACAATGCCATGAAAACAAACCTCAAATCTTACCTAAAATTATGCAATTTCCCTACATTTTTGTGATGGAAACTTCCAGAATCCTCAGGAATTCACAAAATTCCTACTACCCACCATGTCCTAACTTATGCCGATAGAAATGCTGTGCCACTTGTGTGGCTGCAGTCATTAGGCCCAGGCACACAAGTGGGTCAGCGTTATTTACGGCACAAGTGGGGAAATGCTGCGTGGTTGGAATTTTGTGAATTCCCGAAGTTTCCATCAGAGAAATGTAAGGAAAATGTGTGATTGCAGGCAAAGTTTGAGGTGTGCAGGGTATTGTGGGTAAAAAAAAACCTTCAGGGGATACATGGAGGTAACCCTGCCTTACATTCCCCTAGGTGTCTGGTTTAAAAAAAATGACAGGTTTGTTAGGTTTCCCTAGGTGCCAGCTGAGCTAGGGCCCAAAATCCAAAGCTACCCACTTTGTATAAAACTGGTCAGTTTTGAATGGAATAATGTGATGTATTCATGTTGCATTTTGGACTGTTTCATGCTGTAGGCACTTGGCCAACCCACACAAATGAGGTACCGTTTTATCGGAAGACTTAAAGGAATGCTGAATGGGAGGGAGTTTGTGGCTCCCCATAGATTCCAGAACTTTCCATCAGAGACATTTGAGGATAATGTGCTTTTTTAGTCGAAGTTTGAGGTTTGCAAGGGATTCTGGGTAAAAGAACCTGGTGAGAGCCATACAAGTCACCCCTCCCAGGATTCCCCTACGTGTCTAGTTTTAAAAATGTACAGGTTTGCCAAGTTTCCATGTGTACCGGCTGAGCTAGGCCCAAAATCCACAGCTACCCATTCTTCAAAATATGGGTCAGTTTTGAGTGGAAAAATGTGATGTATCCATGTTGAGTTTAGGCCCATTCCCTCTTGCAGGCAATAGGCCTACCCACAAGAGAGAGGTACCATTTTTATCAGAAGATATGTTGGAGCATAAAATAGTAGGATATTTATTATCACCATTGGATTTCACTGGATTTGTGCCTTCCAAAAGAAATCTAGTGTGTATGAAAGAAGACATTTTGAAAAATAATCTCTAAATCATTGTGGTACGGGTACCCACAAATTTAGAGATGTACAGATGACTACTTCTCCTAAACTAGATTGGAGGTATCTATGTTGGACACTCAACAACACTCTCGGGCTGAATTGTTGCCTCATTCGTGGTTTTCATGGGTATTTAACGTAGCTGCTGTGGTGGTCCTCTGCCTGTCCCACGTACCTCTGCCTATGACTTGCTACCTTGTTTTTTGTAAGTCATGCCATATTTTCCTGATTTCTGGAATGGAACATTGCATCACTCCCAGGGAATCGATTTTCCACCAGATGTAATTCCAGATTTTTCTTTTTTGTGCTTCTGGCACAGTAAATAAGCTCTTCCCTGACAGCTCCTCATTGTGGGCAACACACTTCTTAGTGAGGACCTCAAGCTCCTTCTCTGAAATCTTAAGCTTGCACTTTCTAGCTGTAAGGTCAGTGTCTGCCTCATCCCTGGACATTTTAGGAATTGTTTGCAGCCAAATTCAAATTTATTACCAAAGTGCATAATTAATTAAAACCATTACACCAAGCGTAAAAGCAAAGCAATAAAAGTTACAATCCTTTTATAATGTTCATATTTAAATATGACATGATTATTCATTTCAGATTAAAAAATTAAAAATTAAACAAGCCTCACAAGGAGAAAGATACATTTATTAAACATTGGATGTATGCAAGAGTTCTTAGGTGACAATGGGTAACCTTAAATTGCATTTAAAACACGTTGGGTATGATTCTTGAGGTTTAAAGTGTGTCAAAAATGTCCATGGAGGATTTAAAGTGCCAGTGCATGACCTAGGGTTTTAACCCGATTGATGCAAAGGACAGTTCCAAGCCATCCTCCGCACCGGTCCTTGTGTGCTCAGGATGGCTCTGGGTGTGCCATTGTCACCACTAGGCACCAGGGAGAGGGGGAGTGGCCCTTTGGGCAAGTGCTTGTGTTCCAATCTGAAAATTATATATTACAGTCTTTCTGCCCCTCCTGGGGACAGTTGGGGGGCAATAACCCACATATGCCCCCCGGAGAAGCAATAAACCCACTAGACACCAGGGATTACTTTTTTTAGTTGTAGGGGTGGGGCTGCCTAGCTTGGGCATGGTCATGCCCCCAGCCCTAAAAAATTGGAAAGCAGACTTTCTTTCTCCCCCCTCGGTGGCATATGGGGGCAATTACGCCATCTGCACCATGGGGGGAGGGGGCAGAAAGCCCACTAGATACCAGGGATTACCTTATTTCTTTAAATGTAGGGGTGGGGGCTGCTCTGCATAGGCATGCCCCTATGCCCCAACAAATGGGGAAACAGTCTTTCTGCCCGCCTCACTGCAGATGGGGTAATTACCCCGGATCTGCCAGGGGGTAGGGGGGCAGAAAGTCCACTGTATGGCAGGTATGTATATTTTTAATAAAATAATGGGGTGGGTCTTTCCCAGCGAAATATGAGGTCCCACCCTCACCCCTACAAGCTCAACAGTCTTTCTGCTCACCTGCAGACTAAAGCATTTCATCCCAATGGCGAGCAAGAGGCATTTGATGTATTTGGGTGTTCTTTTTTTTAAATGGGCCAGGAAGGTTTGGCTAACTCCCTGTATCATCCCACATGCAATGTTGAACGATTGCACTTTTTGGGCTTTGGTAGGCTGCCACCTGCAAAAGCCCTACCAGATCCAGACAGAAAACTATACATCAGGGGAGTCCATGGAGGTCTGCTTTGCATGCATCCCACGTCATTTTCTTACCCACAATGCGCTGAAAACCTCAAACATTGGCTAAAAACACACATTTTCCTCACATTTCTGTGAGGAAAATGTCTGGAATCTGTGGGGAGCCACATATTTCGTACCACACAACATTCCCACAGGCCTCCTGATAAAAATGGTACTTCATTTGTGTGTGTGAGCCAAGAGACCTTGAGACAAAAGACTTTTATGTGCTACGTGGAGAGACCAGCAATAAGGGTATCTAGGGGAGTTAGGGCCATGCTCTCTCACCACACATGGAAACCTACCAACCACAGACATTTTTTAACAGTAGACAACCAGGGGATTCTAGGGTGGTGTGTCCTGTGTGAATCCCATGAGGTTTTCGTAACCACAATGCCATGAAAACAAACCTCAAATCTTACCTAAAATTATGCAATTTCCCTACATTTTTGTGATGGAAACTTCCAGAATCCTCAGGAATTCACAAAATTCCTACTACCCACCATGTCCTAACTTATGCCGATAGAAATGCTGTGCCACTTGTGTGGCTGCAGTCATTAGGCCCAGGCACACAAGTGGGTCAGCGTTATTTACGGCACAAGTGGGGAAATGCTGCGTGGTTGGAATTTTGTGAATTCCCGAAGTTTCCATCAGAGAAATGTAAGGAAAATGTGTGATTGCAGGCAAAGTTTGAGGTGTGCAGGGTATTGTGGGTAAAAAAAAACCTTCAGGGGATACATGGAGGTAACCCTGCCTTACATTCCCCTAGGTGTCTGGTTTAAAAAAAATGACAGGTTTGTTAGGTTTCCCTAGGTGCCAGCTGAGCAAGGGCCCAAAATCCAAAGCTACCCACTTTGTATAAAACTGGTCAGTTTTGAATGGAATAATGTGATGTATTCATGTTGCATTTTGGACTGTTTCATGCTGTAGGCACTTGGCCAACCCACACAAATGAGGTACCGTTTTATCGGAAGACTTAAAGGAATGCTGAATGGGAGGGAGTTTGTGGCTCCCCATAGATTCCAGAACTTTCCATCAGAGACATTTGAGGATAATGTGCTTTTTTAGTCAAAGTTTGAGGTTTGCAAGGGATTCTGGGTAAAAGAACCTGGTGAGAGCCATACAAGTCACCCCTCCCAGGATTCCCCTACGTGTCTAGTTTTAAAAATGTACAGGTTTGCCAAGTTTCCATGTGTACCGGCTGAGCTAGGCCCAAAATCCACAGCTACCCATTCTTCAAAATATGGGTCAGTTTTGAGTGGAAAAATGTGATGTATCCATGTTGAGTTTAGGCCCATTCCCTCTTGCAGGCAATAGGCCTACCCACAAGAGTGAGGTTCCATTTTTATCAGAAGATATGTTGGAGCATAAAATAGTAGGATATTTATTATCACCATTGGATTTCACTGGATTTGTGCCTTCCAAAAGAAATCTAGTGTGTATGAAAGAAGACATTTTGAAAAATAATCTCTAAATCATTGTGGTACGGGTACCCACAAATTTTGAGATGTACAGATGACTACTTCTCCTAAACTCCATAGATTGTGCACATTTCAGAAATACATTGGTTTCCTTGATAGCCATTTCTCACTCTACATATTTCACCATATGAATTGTTTTATACCCAGTACACAATGAAAAACCATTGTACGGGCCA
This sequence comes from Pleurodeles waltl, assembly GCF_031143425.1. Classification (NCBI taxonomy): domain Eukaryota; kingdom Metazoa; phylum Chordata; class Amphibia; order Caudata; family Salamandridae; genus Pleurodeles; species Pleurodeles waltl. Next base: position 661,525,697 of record NC_090445.1, on the reverse strand, counting down.
CTTCAGTTGTTGGCTTTGGGTACCTGGGGTTCTTGGAAAACCTACAAACCCTATATATCACTGCAACCAAAAGGGTCTGGCAGATTTAATCGTATATTGCTTTTGTAAATCGGCCATTGTGACCAAAAGTTACAGATGAAAACTTTGTCCCAAATGGCTGTTTTTTCCTCCTTATTTTCAGTATTTCTTTATTTCAACAGTTTCTGTTAGAAAAGCTTAAGGAATCTTCACATATTGTCCCTTGCTGAATTCAGAATTCTGTCTACGTTTCAGAAATCTATAGTTTTTCTGGATCATCCATGGACTTTATACTTGTTTGTACCGCAAACTGGAAGTAGGTAGAGTGGACAAAAAAATAGGAAAAATATGCGACCTCATAGAAAAATGCCAAATTGTAGTAAAAAAGTGGTTTTTTTATTAAGCTCTGCATGTTCCTGAAAGCTGGGAAGACAGTGACTTTAGCACAGCAAACCGTTTGTTGGTGCCACTTTTATGAAAAAAACACAGACACTTTTATCCAGAGAACTGTTTTCCTATTTTTAAAAAAAACTCCAAATGTAGCTACATATTGGCTATTTTCTCAGTCCTTTCAGGGATATTCACAAATCCTCTGTATCATTAGAATCCCCGAGCTGTTGGAAAAAAGACGCAAATTTGGCATGGACAGCTTGTGGATAAAAAGTTATGGCGGCCTAAGCAAGAACTACTCTAAATAGCCTAAAAAAGGCTTAGCACTGAGGGGAGGCCTAACAGCAAAAAGGGTAAGGGGCTTTGCCAGTGTTATATATGTGGCCTCTGTTTCTGCTTCTCCCCAGTGGATTTTGCTCTGCAGGTCAAGATTTTCCAGGAACTTTACCGCCCTGATGTTAAGCTGTATAATTTTGGGGTTCAGTGCTGCAATGATGGCTTGCCTGCATGTTTAAGCAGCTACCTGGGTAAAAAGCCCCTGCAACTTCCTTCTGTGGATTATTAGCAGTGGCAGGCAGGGACAAAGAATGCGTTAAGGTTTCTTTTTCCTTGACAGAGTCTGCAGTTTATCTTGGCTGGCTTTAGCTAGTGGCGTAATTGATCCAGGGTTGGCTGAATGCCTAAGCGAAGGTGCCTGAATTTGAATTTGTAGTAGTTGAAAATCTCTGGTCAAAGTGTGCTTGCAGCTGTAAAGTGTCATAAGAGTTAATACTTTGCCATACATGTGCGCGCTTCGCCAGGTTCTCTATGTCTTCTTGCAGTGAAATGAGCCCGGTGGATCTAGTTACGATTGGATTAAACTTGAGTGTTGAAATCCAAGTACTTCATGGATTGGAAGCTTGGAGCAGCAAAGTGTCACAGAAATTGTGTGTAAAAGTTGATTTTGAGTTTTTCTGGTTTATTTCAGGCCAGATGTTTGCTGCTAGTTTGTTGCCTCCAGCCAATCTCATCTGTGACACATTTTTAGGAAAGAGTTTGCATTAAATGCTTCCCACAAGGGTCCACAGATGTACTGTGGCAACAGCGCTCACTTACTCCCTCTTACAGAGCAGTAAGAGGGGATGCATTTAACACTTCCTCATAGTGATGTCATTATTCTGTTCCCAAAAAGCGACTTTTCCTATTTGCAATTTCCTAATACTGATTTGCAAATTTTGTGACTCCCTATTAGGAAATCGCAAAATAGCGAATGCGACTCTTACCAAATCGCTATTTATGGAAGGTGTACTTTCATCCATTTCCATTAGCAACTTCTAATAGAAATTCCAATTCAATCCCTATCTGCAAATCGCTAAGGGAAACGTACGTACATGTTGCCCTTTCTCTCTTCACCCTTAGGTTGAAATATTTGCTGGTGTTATTCTGTCTCATATACTCGTAAAAAGGGTCTTAAGCAGGATGGCAGCGATATAGCTTTGCTTGAGAGTCGTATGAGCAACCAAAACGATGCTTTTTAGTTTCAAGGTTTACATAAAACAAGGCCGTACTACACATAAATTATTAGCGTGAATAGCATCAAAAATGTAAGTAAGGTAAGGTGTGTAAGTGTACATTTTTCTTGTGGTCTACTTTTCTGCTGTTTAGTTTCATAACTTATATGTTTTATGCATCTCGGCCAGTATGTATCAGCATTATGGCAGAGTAGCCTTTGGTCCTGGGTTGTGGTCTCGATGTACATCTCCTGTTTTTGTTGCCGAGCCCTTCCTGCACAGCGAACTAGGTATCACATGAGCATTGCTACTGTTTTATAGGATAAGTGCACTTTCCTCCATTTATGACATGTGAAATGGTAGTTTCCTTGCTCGGTGCATGGTCCATTCTCAGAAGTACAGGAGAGGGCTGTAATATGCTCCGGAAATGCAAACAGAACTGAAACACGCAAGCCGACTGTGAAAGACTGAAATATTAGGAAACACATTCTATCAGTCACATACAATAAGGCAACCAATAGATGTCACACTGCCACGGTACATTAACTTAGTGAAGTCATGTTCTATGTAGAACTGGGATAAGCGTGTGCACCGTGCATTCAAGTTCTCTGCATGGCTTTGGAAATGTGCTGTGCCCTACTCTTCCATGTTTACGGGACTGTCCTACATTTTACCTCGAGTGAGCCTGACAATCATGCCAACCCCGTGGGGGTGCATCATGGCACTTCTGGTTTTATTTGCAGTCAGGGTAACAACCTGAATGTAACACCTTTCTGCATGCTATTGACTACCACCCTGTCAACCCACCTTATGCAATGATTGACAATGGTGGCAGAGTGATTCTAGTCCAGAGGAAGCTGCATGTGCCCCCTGCGGAGAAACTGCCAGCCGGCGCTCTAGTAAAAGGTCTGTTCTGTCCCCATAAGTGTGATCCTTTGCCTTAATCAAGTTTGAGTCACGGATGCAAAAAATAATTTGAGTATATATGTGGAATATATGGTTTCCAGATTGACTGGTGACCAGCTTTGGACCCAGTTTGTGTGTGATGCACAAAATGGTGATTTCCTTTATGCCAAGGTAGTGATGTTCATTTCAAAGTCTACATGTGCACACTTCCAAGCACCTCCTCTCTGACACCTGTGTAACTGGTGGATGGTGGAGAATACCAGCCAACCCCCTTTGTTCCAATGTAGGTTTCTCCTGCCTGGGTGAAACTTGCCCTTCCACCCGTTTCTCTATAGAGGTCATTACGCAGGGCAGTGGGAGCAGATACAGGTCTCAGTCTGACATAATGCCTTGACCAGTTAGGAATGGTCTGAGGGTGGGCTGTGTGGCAGAAAATTAGCCCAGAACCCTCAAAGGCAGGAGTTCCTTTAGTTGACTCCAAGGACCAACCTTTGTCACCACAGGGGTAAAAGTAATGGACCTCTTCTTGGTTCATTATCATGTTTAAGACGCTGCAAGACCGCCCATCAATGAAAACAAGGTAGACACAGAAGTGGAAGATCTGTGCGGCAGCCATTATGCCTCCACTCTCGGGATAGTCCTGGGAAGGTCTGAGAAGTAGTCTTAATGATGTGGCTTAGGGAGAGATGGATGATTTAATTGCCCAATGCAGACACAGAGGGTCCTTCCATCCCACAATGTAGAGGCTGACTCTGCTGAATGACAGAGGTTGCCCTGAGCGTTAAGCATGAAAACACACACATTTTTCATAGTCAGTGATCAGATTCAATAGTTAGATGACAAATTACTTCTTTCTTAGAAGTTTCAAAATCATGCAGCTTACTCTCAGGCATCCCAAAGTTTTGCCACGTTTAACAAGTCACCCAAAGTTAAATGCAGGTCTGCTTTGTGTCCAATCGCTTGGCTAATCTTCCCCTTTGCACTGTTGCAGAAAAAAAAATCTGACTTGGGGTGCTGCCAAGGGGCATCAGCTCATGGACATTATAGGGGTTCTAAAAAAGTCCTGGTGTTACTGAAGGAGAAAGTACAGTAAACTAACAAAAATCTTCAAGTCGAAAATGTGCTTGTGGGAGGAAAGGAGATAGATGAGATGGTAGACAAATAATTTTTTTGCACTAATGTGGTTAGATGGTCCGTTTTAATCCAATATTCTTAAACATATGTGTAAGAAATCTGCCTTTTCTGGTTGGTGTTCTTTAAGCATTGTTGAATTGCATAATACTAATTGGCATATTTGACTTGCCTAGCCTTCCCTAGTATATGGTACAAAAGTTACCCAGGGCATGGAAGTTAAATGCCACTAGTGGACTGTAGCACCTATAGTGCCACCTACTACAGTGGCAGTACGAACACTGCTTCAGGCCTACCATTGTAGCCTGACTGTAGCACTTCAAAAACTACAAAGCAACCTGCCAAAATAAACTCTATTTACAGGTGAAAACCACCTTTTTAAATATTATTAGTGACTAACATCCAAACGCTATTTTCACTGTAGAAAGGCTGGCTGGCCCATAGAGAAACACTGGGAAGAGATATTGAATACCAATACTGTATCTTAGGAATGAGGCCACCTAGAAACATAATTCAATAACTGTTATAAATGGGGTCTCTAGCTGGCAGTCGGTTTGCACCCTGTCCAATGAGGGACCGTCACTCTAGTCAGGGAAAGGGTGATACCCAGCTCAGATAACTCCTGCTCACCCCCTTGGTAGCTTGACATGAGCAGTCAGGCTTATTTCAGAAGCAATTGCACCTAACACTCAGTAATAAAGTGAGAACACTACAAAAGGACATCACACCAGCTTTAGAAAAATAGCCAATATTTATCTTTATAAAACAAGACCTAAACAAGAAATATCCAACATTCAGTTTTAAAAATATGAATTTTGCAAGAATTACTTAAAAATAAATTCCATGAAGTCGATAGCTCCGACTGAGGCTATAACGGCATCGTGAACAACAAATCCAACAGTTCAGGCCGACCATGGGGTCGTGGGTAAGCAACGGTGTCGGGAAGGCCCGCAAACACTACCTTGGAAATCCAGAGCATCGTGATTCTCGCAATAAGATCGGGAGTGCAGCGTTGCGGGCTTTGGCAAGCGTCAACAGGCGTTCCATTTCGGAGGTCGGTACAGTGGTCATCGGACCCTTGAGCAGATCGAACTCTGGGCTGATGACGAAGTCATGAGTGCTGGTGTTGATGGCGTTGGGACTGCTGGGCAAAGCTGGACAATGAGACATGCAATGTCTACAGGTCACGGTGCAGACAGTGGCTCGGTGACGTCATCCTGCGGCATAGGTGAGACCAGGGCTGCATGTAAAGTGGGGCGGGGCGGCGTGCAGTGTCTCCAGGTCAAGATGCAGGTAGGGGGGTTGTCGTTGCTGAAGCGCTGTCGTCTGTAGGCCCATGGCAACGGTACGATGTGGGGTAGGCTCCGTGCGGTGCCCACAGGTCACGGTGTGGACAGGGGCATCTGTTGATGTCACTGTAGTCGTTGGTGCTGGTGTCGGTGGGTGGGGGCTGCGGTGCAGGACAAGATGGTGCTTCATGTACCTCAGTAGCGGTGTCCACAGGCCACGGTGCAGCCAGCGGCGCTGGTGTCAGAGTAGAGAGTCGTCGTCGGTCAGGATACCAAAGCTGTGGTGTGAGCAAGGTTATGCGGTGTGCAGGGCCCAGTGGTCACAGTGCAAGCAGCAGCTTGATGATGGCATCAGGTGGCAGCATCAATGAGCCCAGGGTTGCAGTGCAAAGCAGGGCAGTGCGAGATGCTGCGTCGCCAGGTCACGGTGCAGGCAGCGGCATAGTTGACAGCGCCGTGGTGGTTTTAATTTTGTTGCAGCACAAAACACACAGTTCCCAGTACTGTAGGCAGATTAATCTGAAGTCTATGGTGTCCCTGAGACTTCCAACAGGAGGTAAGCTCTACTCCAAGCTCTTGGAGAAACTTCACAAGCAGGGTACTCAGCAAAGTCCAGACTTTGTCCTCTTTAAGGCAGAAGCACCAACTGTAGGCCAACCCAGCAAAGCAAAGGGGCAGTACTCCTCCTCCAGCTCCTCAGCTCTTCTCTGGGGTTTGGGGTCTACTACTTATACTCATTCCTGCCTTTGAAGAAGGCCAAATTCAAAGGAAAGTCTCTGTTGTTCACAAGATCCTGCCTTGCCCAGGCCTGGCTCTAGATGCTCTCCAGGGGGTCGGAAACGGCATCGTGTGAGGACAGGCACAGCCCTTTCAGGTGCAGGTGTCAGCTCCTCCCTCCCCACTCTATCCCAGGAGACTCATCAGGATATGCAGGACACACCTCTGCTCTCTTTGTGTTAGTGTCATGAGGAAATTAATAAACAGCCCAACTGTCAGCCTGACCCGGACGTGGAATCCACAGGCAGGCAGAGGCACAGAATGGTTAAGCAAGAAAATACCCACTTTCTAAAAGTGGCATTTTTAAACAGACAATCTAAAAAACAACCCTACCAAAAGATGTATTTTTAAATTGTAAATTCAGAGACCCCAAACTCCAAATGCCTATCCGCTCCAAAGGTAAACCGCACTTAAAAGATATTTAAAGGCAGTCCCCATGTGTAGGAAAGTGCCACTGTTAGCATGGTTACCCCCCGCCTTTTGCCTAGTGATGATGCCAACTCTGATTGAAAGTGTGCTGGGATCCTGCTACCAAGGCCCCAGCACCAGAGCTCTTTCCTAAAAACGGTATCTTTGTTTCCACAATTGGGACAACCCTGGCACACAGTTAAGTCCCTTGTAAAAGGTACCAAGGGCCATGTGGCCAGGGAAGGTCTCTAAGGGCTGCAGCATGTTCTATGCCACCATAGGGGACCCCTCATCCAGCACATGTACATGGCCTTGCAGCCTGTGTGTACTGGTGGGGAGAAAAAGACAAAGTCGACATGGCACCCCTCTCAGGGTGCCATGCCCCCAAACCACTGCCTGTGCCATAGGTAAGTCACCCCTCTAGCAGGCCTTACAGCCCTAAGACAGGGTGCACAATACCACAGGTGAGGGCATAGCTGCATGAGCAATATGCCCCTACAGTGTCTAAGTCCATTCTTAGACATTGTAAGTGTAGTGTAGGCATATTGAGTATATGGTCTGGGAGTTTGTCATTACGAACTCCACAGTTCCATAAGGGCTCCGCTGAATAACGGGAAGTTTGGTATCAAACTTCTCAGCACAATAAAACCATACTGATGCCAGTGTGGGATTTATTGAAAAATGCACAAAGAGGGCATCTTAGAGATGCCCCCTGTATGTTAGCCAAACTGCCAGTGTAGGACTGACCGGTCTGTGCCAGCCTACCACTTTCAGACAAGTTTCTGACCACATGGGGTGAGTGCCTTTGTGCACTCTGTGGTCAGAAACAAAGCCTGTCCTGGGTGGAGGTACTTCACACCTCCCCCCACAAGAATTGTAACACCTGGCGGTGAGCCTCAAAGGCTCAAGCCTCGGATTATAGTGCCCAAAGCGTACTCCGGCTAGTGGAGCTGCCCGCCCCCCGGACAAAGTCCCACTTTTGGCAGCAAGTTCGGACAGAAAATTAGGAAAAACCAGGAGAAGTGACCACCCTTGCCAGGACCACCCGAAGGTGTCCAGAGCTGAGGTGACCCCCTCCCTGCAGAATCCTCCATCTTGGTTTGGATGGCAGGGACCAATAGGATTAGGTTTGTCCCCCCCTCCCTAAAGGCAAACCAGCGAGCCCCTTCCACTAGCCAGTCAACTGAACAGCCCACCACAAGTGCTGCAGCTAGTGGACAGGAGGCCCTACCACAGGACCCACAGGCCACCAGTACCCGTCTGCCTGCAGAAGGTGAACCACCCCGCAAACATTCCCTGTGACCCAGACAGATGCCAAAGACACTAGCCAAAACCACTGGCAGGAAATGAGGCCCTCCTGAATGTCCCGCTTGTGTCCCACCCTGTCACCTTGTCCACTTTGAACTGCCTTTGCTCCCCTTCCTATGGCACCTTGGACACTGGGCCTTGGCTACAAACAGACTCGACCAATACCTGGACTTACCTCTACCATCACCCCATTCCATTGCACTATTCTGTCTATAACTTTCACTACAATAAACACCCTTGAACACATCTTGAGTGATAGTGCTCAATATAATGCTTTATGTGGTGTAAATGTGCAATTATGGTAGCAGTTACATGACCTGTAGATGTCTGTAGTCATCACATCAGTACATAATTGTCATAACACCAACATCCTCAAAATGAGAAGGCACAGGTGACAGTCATTTGAAATGCAAAGGAAGTGAATGCCATCCTGCTACAGCCGCATTGAAAAGGAATGGTCAGTTCCACTCTCTCACCTGTGTGTCATTGGAAGTACTGACATCTAACTGATGTTCCGTTGGCCACATCCTCTACCTCCTCATCCTCACTGTCCTCGGGTTCCACTGCTGCAACAGGGGCATTTCTAATCTCCTTCTCCTGCAGATAAGGCACATGTCATCTGATGGCCAGGTTGTGCAACATGCAGCATGCTACAACTATCTGGCATACCTTCTCAGGGAGGTAGCGCAGGGATCCACCTGCCAGATCGAGGCATCTGAACCTGGCCTTCAGGAGGCTGAAGGTACGTTCTATGATCCGCCTGATTCGCCCATGTGCATCATTATACCAATTCTCAGCTCCTGTCCTGGCATTCCTCACAGGGGTCAGGAGCCACAATAGGTTTGGGTAGCCAGAGTCACATGCAAGTATTGAGGGACAAACATTAGCCTTACACAATGGTATGGGGGATAACTCCTGAAGGCATACACTGACATACATTGGGTGGGGACTATGGCTCACCTATTAGCCACCCCCTGTGCTTCTGTAGTTGTGCCATCACATATGTGATGCTGCTATTCCTCAGGACGAAGGCGTCATGCACCAACCCAGGATACTTGGCAGTGACATGGGAGAGGTACTCGTTAGCCAGGCACACCGTTTTCACATTGAGTGAGTGGAAACTCTTTCGATTTCAACACCTGTTCATTGTGCCAGGACGGGGGGACAAATCCAATATGTGTTCCATCAATTGCCCCAATAATATTTGGTATATGTCCCATTGCATAGAATCCTGCCTCCACAATTGCCAAATCTTTAACTTGGGTGAAAGCGATGTAGCTGCACATGTTTGACCAAGGCACACAAAACCCTTGCCAGCACCATTGAGAACATTGGCTGTGTCATTCCTGCTGCCAAGCCCACTGTCACTTGGAAAGAACCAATTGTCAGGAAATGGAGCACTGATAGAACTTGCAACAAGAGGGGGGATCACAGTGGGATTAAGGGTAGCTGATATCAGATCAGGCTCCAATTCTGCACACAGCTCTGTGATTGTGGCCCTGTCCAGTCTATAGGTGAGTACTATGTGCCTGTCCTCCAGTGTAGCCAAGTCCACAAGGGGTCTGTACACGGGGTCTTGTCTCCTCCTCCTATTCCTCAGCAGTGGTAGGTATCTAAGGGACACAAGAGTGAGCAGGGAGTCACAAATTGAACAATGGAACCACCACCTCAGTGTACATAGAGCATTTATGTGATGGGACAATGTGAATTGGAATGTATGTGCAATTTACAGCAATAACACAGTTTCTAATTTCTGAATGTTGTTTACCAACATAAAATGGCGGCCGCCTGTCCTGTAAGTATGGACAGATGGACAGGTGGAAGTGAGGTAACTCCGCTAGCATTGTGCGTCATGGCGGAAGGCGGTCCTGCACTGCTGTGCTATTCCTCACTGGCTAAAATGGGGCTCTATGGAGTACAGTGGCCAATGGGGATCACTGGTGGCGGTGACGGTGTACACCGCCGTGGCTGTGACCGGCATTTTCTGTCTAAAACCTCACTTGATTCCTGACTTTCAACAGGACAACACCTCCATTGGGTGTGCTGCTGTGACCTGTGTCTGGATCCTGCCATGGCCCGTGAGACAGGGGAAGGGCCCCTGCCTTCACTTCGGAGGAGCTAGAGCGCTTGGTGGATGGGGTCCTACCCCTGTATGGACAGCTGTTTTGGCCTCCAGACCAACAGGTGAGTACACCATGGGCACGATGCATGTGACAATGTTGTAAGGAGATGTGTGTGCTGGCAGCGTGTCATTTGGGTGGTGGGTATGTCTGGTAGTAGTGTACATGGTGGGCGCTGGGTGATATGTGTGCCAATGGAGATGGAAATTGTGGTCCACATGTGAGACAGGCTGGATTAATGGTGTCCTCCTGTCTGTATTACTTCTGCAGGTCAGCGCCCATCAGAAGAAGGGATTGTGGTGTGCCATCGCCAAGGATGTGTGGACCCTGGGGGTCTATACCAGGCAGATTACCCACTGTAGGAAAAGGTGGGAGGACCTGAGACGCCGGGCCTGGAAGACCACGGAGGCCCAGCTGGGCATGGCCTCCCAACGAGGGCGGTGTGCCTGTCGGAACCTGACCCCCCTGATGGCCCACATACTGGCAGTGACCTACCGAGAGCTGGATGGGTGCTTGAGGGCAGCACAGCAGCCACAAGGGGGTGAGTACAGTGAGCGTGACAACAATTATTGTTGGGTGGCATGGGATCCTGATGGTGGGTTTCAGTTAGTGGGTGCCCCTTGATGCAAGCTCAGCCATTGCTGCGTGATCCAGCTCAAAGTAAATGGGTGTATAGCAAAATCTACTAACCTAGATAGGTTGCATTCCATGTCAGACAGGGCTTAGTGGGTCCCAGGAGGGGTGCCGTTGGCGGTGGTTGGCTCTCATCTTGCTGTGACATCTAGCCAATGGAATGCCAGTGTGATGCACAGTGCACAGTGCACAATCATGATCCCTGTGTGTGATGGTAATGTGTATGCCAACTGTGGTGTTGGTGCTGTAATTGACCCAGTGCTACCCTTTTCTGTTCCCCCCCCCCCTTTTTCCTTCTGTCATTCTGTCCATGTGTGTATTAGCATAATCTGGTGGAGGAGCAGGGGCACCAGCTACTGAGAGAGTTGCATCCTACAGGACCCAATAGGCAGAGTCAGCCGAGGGGACCAGTGGGACAGAGGGCGAGGGGAGCAGCACGGCGGAGACAGGAGGTGACAACACTCACTCTGATTCCTCCTCTGATAGAAGCTCCCTGGTGGTGGTGGACACCTCTGGAACCACCCCAACTACAGGTACAGCCATCAACCCCCTGTACCCGCACCGCCCTCCCAGTAGCCCCCCACCAAGTTGCCAGTGCCCACTCATCCAGGAGGGTGGGCATCTGCTTTGCCCCAGGCACCTCAGGCCCTGCCCCAGTGAGCCCTGCTGCCCTCAGTGAGGAGGCTATTTACCTCCTGAGATCCATTTCTGTAGGGCACTCTACCATTGTGAATGCCATCCAGGGGCTGGCACCCCAGATGCAGCAATGCAGTGCATACCTGGAGGTCATCCACGGTGGGTTGGCAGCCCTACAGAGATTGTTTTAGGCTCTGGTCTCCTCTCTGGTGGCAGCCAGTGTACCTGTTTCTACCGTCCACCCTACAGCTACTACTTCCCAGTCTCCTTAAAGCCAACCCGTCCCAGGCACAGATACAGACAAACATGCACACAAAACATCACAGAAGAGTAGCACAGTCAAACACAGGCAGCACACTTCAGGTCAAAAGCACTCACACAAGGGACACAAACGCACGCACTCAGACACCCAACAGGCATCCACCTCACACACGCACACTGTCCATGCAACTGCACCCAAGTCCAGCAGATGTACACTTCCGAAAACCACTCCCTCAACCTCCACTTCCATCCGTCCTTCCACCTCCCACCGCAACGCTCCTAAGAAGCTTTTCCTTGCACGTCTTGACCTCCTCCCTGCCCCTCCACCCCACCAGTATGACAAGGGTTCCAACGACCCAGTACAGAACCTCAGCCAAACAATCTGCCACTGCTCCCATCAAATCATCAGCTACTGGCACAAAGGGGTCCCAGAGTGTGCCGCCTGCCACTCCTACTGAGAGCACACCTCCTGCTCAGAAAGGGAGGACTAGGGTGGTGAAAAGCAAGGGACAGGAGACGGAGACAGTGGAGGCAACTCCTAGTCCTGGAGGCAAGCACACAAGTGACATCTCAAAGGCCAAGGGGACCCGTCACAAGAGGGGACACATGGATCCCTTTCCACCACCAAAGATTGCCAAAAATCCTCCTCACCAGCAAAGAAAGGGAAGGTTCCCATTCAACCACCAATGAAAGAGAAGGTTCCCACTCAACCACCAATGAAATGCAAGAGGCCCACTCCGCCAGCAGAGGACATGAGCCCTCACCTCCACCACAGACACAGCAGCCCTCACCCCCAGCTGAGACACAGGAACCCTCACCTCCAACACAGGTACAGCAGCCCTCACCTCCAGCTGAGGCACAGCTGTCCCCACCTCCAGCTAAGGCACAGGAGCCCTCACCTCCAGCACAGATACAGCAGCCCTCACCTCCAGCTGAGGCACAGGAGCCCTCACCTCCTACACGGGCATCGCAGCCCTCCCTCCAGCTGAGGCACAGGAGCCCAAACCTCCAGGTGAGGCACAGGAGCCCTCACCTGCAGCACAGGGACATCAGCCCTCACCTCCAGCTGAGGCACAGGAGCCCTTACCTCCAGCACAGGAACAGCAGCCCTCACCTCCAGCTGAGGCACAGCAGCCCTCACCTCCAGCTGAGGCACAGCTGCCCCACCTCCAGCTAAGGCACAGGAGCCCTCACCTCTAGCATAGGCACAGCAGCCCTAACCTCTGGCTGAGGCACAGGAGCCCTCACCTCCAGCACAGGCACAGCAGCCCTCACCTCCAGCTGAGGCACAGAAGCCCTCACCTCCAGCACAGGCACAGCAGCCCTCACCTCCAGCTGAGGCACAGAAGCCCTCACCTCCAGCACAGGCACAGCAGCCCTCACCTCCAGCACAGGCACAGCAGCACTCACGTCCAGCAGAAGGCATTTGGGCCACCCACAAGGGACTGTTGTAAAAGGAGCCCCCTCCAGAACCAGTGGGCAAGTTCCCCACTTCAGAGACAGTGGCCTTGCACTCACCACCAAGGACAGATGGGCATGGAGCCCCCTCCAGAACCAGTGGGCAAGTTCCCCACTTCAGAGACTGTGGCCTTGCACTCCCCACCAAGGACAGATGGGCATGGAGGCCCCTCCAGAACCAGTGGGCATGTTCCCCACTTCATAGACTGTGGCCTTGCACTCCCCACCAAAGACAGATGGGCATGGAACCTCCACTTCAGCTGAGGTACCCCTATACTTCCCCCTTACTCCCCTGAGGTGCCTGCCTATTTCCAATATGATGCCCTTGAACAGTGGATTCAGAAGTGTGTCAGGAGTCAAGTTAGGCCTTTGACTGTGCCATGTGGCCATGTGGCCCTTTTGTACTTTGTACTGGCCATTGGCCTATTCTGGACATAGTCACCTGCATGTATATTTGAATGGACAATATGGTGGTGGTTGGCATCAAATTACAGTGTTTGATGATAATCATTGTGGTCCTTGCTTCATTTTAACGTGTCCTGTGACATTGGTTTAACTCTGCAGCTGGTTTTGTGTATGGTGTGTGTGTGAATGGTGTGTGTCGTTCGTGTGTGTGTCACTCTCCTTTTCCTCCCTCCCTCCCTTGTGTGCTAGATGGCTGTACTCTGCATCATCGTCTTAGTCGGTGTTGGTGTTCCAGGAGGGCCATAGTGTAGATTAGCATCAGGAAGACTTGAAGTTCCGGTTCCATGGCGGCAGCAGAGAGTTCTGTGTACTTGTTGGTGAGCCTTTCGTTTTCTGTGTTCTTTTTCCGCCAGGCTTTTGATGTCGTTGGTACCGCCCCAGAAATCCTGGCGGTTTGCTGTGTCATAATGTGGTGGGAGGCACCTTGTCTTCAGCCTGGCTGTTGGTGGCTACTGCTGTGGTCAGTGGTGTTAACGGCCTGGCGGTTGGCGTGGCACGTTGGCTGTCTATCGGAGGGATCACCTGCCATGGTCATAATTTGGCAGTAATTACTGCCAGCCTGTTGGTGGTACTACCGCCACTTTAACAGTCACCGCCAATGTCATGATGACCACAAAGATCTCATTTTGATATAGTATATACAGAGCCATCTTCCTACACCATGCGAACCTATGAGAGTGATAGGCAGCCCTCACCTCCAGCTGAGGCACAGGAGCCCTCACCTCCAGCACAGGCACAGCAGCGGTCACCTCCAGCAGAGGGCATGTAGGCCACCCACCAGGGATTGTTGTGCAAGGAGCCCCCTCCAGAACCAGTGAGCAAGTTCCCCACTTCAGAGACAGTGGTCTGGCACTCCCCACCAAAGACAGATGTGCATGGAGCCCCCTCCAGAACCAGAGGGCAAGTTTCCCACCTCAGAGACTGTGGCCTTGCACTCCCCACCAACAGTGAACACCACATTTGGCAGTATTTCACTATCAGGACATGTAAAACACACCAGTATATGTCCTACCTCTTAAATGCAATGAACCTTGCCTACCTTAGGGGTTACTTACATGTAGTAAAAGGTAAGATTTGGGCCTGGCAACATGGAATTGGCAGTTTAAAACTACACAAAGACACTGCAGTGGCAGGACTGAGACAGGTTGGTGGCACAATCAGTGCTGCAGGCCTACTAGTAGCATTTGATTTACAGGCCCTGGGCATATATAGTGCACTTTACTGGGGACTTACTAGTAATCAAATATACGAATCTTGTAAAAACCAATAACCAATTCAATTTGCATAGGGAGAACTTGCGCTGTAGCACTGAACTGCAGTGGTAAAGTGCGCAGAGACAATAAACCAGCAAAACAGATCTGAAAACAATAGGAGGAACAAAGCAAAACGTTTGGCGACAAACCTGCAAAAAGAGCAATTTCGAAAAAAAAAACCTTTTTAAATATATATTACAATTACAATTCAATGGTGAAATCAGATTGTTAATAAATGTTCAGTCAAAATAACATTTAGCAAGTTGCCTTTTCCTGCCTGATGTTCCTGGAAGTTCCTGGAAGCTAATGTGCATTGGCTCACCAGCTTCTCCCAGACAGTGACTCCCTTGAATAGGTGTGATATGCCCCCTTCCCCCTGAGCAAATATGCTTACCTGAATGGGCAGAGATAACTCCTCTGAAATTCACAGAATATGCAGGGTGTTGACTGTTGGCATCCTTTTTTACTTTACAGGGTCAAATCCTGCTTGTCAGGTCTGTTGAGCAACATTCAACACTTGGAACACATTTGAAAGGCGGAGAACAGGGTGCCAAGACTGTACTTTTGTATCCACTGTTTGGTTGATGGAGGACCCTGCTTTTGTCCTACCATTCTCCTGTCTGGAAAATGCCCCCAAGAGTATATGGTTAACCCTGTTAGCTTTTTACTCCATTGGTTAGGGCATGGCTAGAAACCATCACACTTCACTAGCTGGTTCCATGCATAATTGTTGCACCTCCAGTCACTCATACACAACACTTTCTCGATCTGTGGAAGATCAGAAGAGGGCTGGACCTGCAGTTTGTGACATAAATAGGGGCCTTGAAGGATTAGACCTGCTCCCTCTTGCACCAGGAAAAAAGTGCACTCCAAAGGTCAGTTGGCTGACCTCCTCTGTGCCTAGAAGTAGACAACAATATGTGGTTTCTTTCTGACAAATGCCTGTACCAGTGGACACAAAGTCTTTGTAATCAGATTGTACCAGTGTGCATATTTCTGAAATGGAATCTTATTATCACAAACCCAAAAAGTAAATTCCACAAAACAGGGAGGTAATTAGGTCAGTGAGAAATCTGTGGTTAGACAGAGTTTCTACCAGGAAGAGCACTGCCGAAGGTAAGTAACTAGTTCTTCGGATGGATGCTTCTAACTGCAGATTCCACGCCTTGTGAATAGATAAGAAAGCAGAAACCAATGCCCCCTCACACCCTGTGGTGGTGGGTCTGTAGAATGACTCAGGCCATAACATTCTGTAGGATAGAATGGGTGAAATTCCCTTCCCGGCCAACCTAATTATCCAGTTAGCAGTTCTCTGTGAACTGACACCCACGGAGCGACCCGGCTAATGCCCAAGACTAGCAGTTTATGCGCCACCGCTCTAGTAAGTCTTTGCTCTGGGGGCTGTTTCTTGGCCAATACATACCAAGTTTGAATGCACGAAACAATCCATCTAGAGATTATTCATTTATGCACAGCTCTTTCCTTCAGTACCCCACAGACACCTACAAAAAAATAATCATCTACCCGATGTTCCCTGGCACAATTGATGCAAAAGCTCTCTTTGGGTCTAGTCCATGTCTCACCTACGTGGACTTTCTTCCATCTTGGTTGAATTAGGTGGGATGATAGACTGGCCTATGTGGAAACACAAGCCAACATTCGTTAGGAATGCAGCTTTTGCACATGGAACTAGTTTCTCTGGGTAGAAGTTGCTGCATGGTTTCTGTATAGATATCGCTGTGAATTTACTTATGTGACAAGCTGACGTTATCGCTATGAAGAACGCAGTCTGCAGCTGTGCACTGGCTCAAATGCAGTGCACATGAGGAAGGTAAGAACCAGATTGAGGTCACACTTGGGCATCAAAATCTGTGTTTGAAGGAAAATATGGGTCAGCCCTTTGAGTGAACACATCACAATAGGTAGGTTATCCAAAGAGATCAGGCAAATGTAACGACTGAAAAAGTCAACAGAAATTTTCAACGGTTGCCCCAGCAAGGCTTTCCTGGGGTACAGTAAGCAAAAAAGCCTGTAAAGGTTTGATATATTTGGGAGGAACACCATGAAACAAACCCATTTGACAGTCCCAAATAGATTGTTTTAGTCGAAGAATGCCTGGCTGCCCATATGCCTGTCTACTTCGTAAGGGACATCAAAAGCCTTCAACTCTCACCACTCAATCTTCAAACATGGAGGTGTAAGTTGTGCTGGCCCCTGTAATGTGTGAGTTGTTCAGGACCCTGTCCTGCTGCTGTGGCAGAAGATCCTCCCTAGGAGGTAGCTGGATTAGAGAACAATAGATCTTGGCCATAAGTTCTGGATACCGCACTCAATTGGCCAAATGTGGTGCCAATAGGAAGGCTTGAGCCTAATCATTCCTGATCTTCTTAAGAAGTTTAGGTAGGAGAGTTAGAAGCAGGAAGGCGTACAGGAATCCCAAACTCCAATCCAAGTGAAAAGAGTGAGAACAACCTTAGGAACACCAATGTAGAAAAGCTTGGACACTATACATTCTGTGCGGTGGCAGGAAGATTGAGTCAGGGTTCTCCCCATTGCTGGAAGACACCCTGTGACAACTCTGTTTGCAGCTACCATTCATGACCTGTTAGACAACATCATCTAATTTTTGTCTGCCCTGGCATTTAAAGATCCTGCCAGGTGTTCAAAAACCAGGGAGATACCCTGACTATTCATCCAGTTCCAAATGCACAGGGGCCTCTTGGGACAAGACCCATGACCCTATCCACCCTGTTTGTGACATTATCACCTGGCTGTAGTGTTTTTGTGAGAACCTGTACCCATCTCCCTTGATGGAAGTGAGGAATGCTTTCCCTGCCAGAATCGCTGGCATCCCCAGCAAGTTGATTTGTAGGTGTGTTTCCGCAGGAGACCAGAATCCTCTGATCTCATATATCCCAGGTGACTTCCCCAAACTAGCAACAATGCATCTTTCATGAGCATTTGGTCTGGGTTGGGGTAGGGAGAGTGATCTGCCACTGTCCAATTGAGGCCCAGCAGCCAGCACTGCAGGTATTTTGCAGTCCCCTCCGACAACTGGATGGATTCTGAAAGAATCCCCTGATGCTGAGTTCACTGAGACTTCAGATCTAGTTCCCATATGTGTCACTTGGCATGATGCCAGAAGACAAAAGGCCAAGAAGCCTCAGAGTCACTCTCACTGAGACCCAGGTCAAAGGTTGAAACATTGGAGTCGTAGCCCAAATGTCCTGGATTTTTTGAGTCAGCAAGACGGCTTGCTAGAGCATCATGTCTAGGCTGTCTCCAATGAGGGACAGTCTCTGTGAAGGAATCATGTTTGACTTTGGCACATTGATGAAAAATCCCAGCAATGTCAACAGGATGGCTTTTGTCTGGAGGTGACCCACATTTGTCTAAGGCCAGCTCTCCTTCAACAGCCAGTCATTGACATATAGGAAGACTGGAATTTCCATTGTATGTAGGTGGGTAGCAACTACCACCATCACTTTAATGAACACCTGTGGTGCCCAGGAGCAATGAAAAATGAAAGTGTTAGTGTCTGACCTGAAATCACAGGTAATGACTCTGAGGCTTTAGGGCAGAGATATAGAAATAAATATCCAGCAGATCCAACACCACCATCCGGTCTCATGGATCCACTGCAGATAGAACTTGGGCTAGGGTGAGAATTTTGCGCTTGTTGTTCTTGAGGAAAACTTCAGAGGGTGAATGTTGAGAATAGGATAGAGTCCTCCATCCTTCAGGACCAAGAAGTGATGGGAATAACAATCAGACACAACCTCTCATGCTGGAACCCTCTCTTGAACATTTTCCAAGAGAACCTGAAATTTCTATCACTGAACGGATGGGTAGTCTTCTGACGGGTATTGCAGTGTATGAGTCATATTTGGAGGAGTGGAGAGGAAGGGGAGGGTGTATTTATTTTGTACGGGTTGGAGCATTCATCTATTTGGAAGTAAAAGCTGAAGTGAACTCCTACCAGGAAATCGTGTGGCGCAAAAGGCAACAAATGCAACTTTAAGGCAACTGCAAAGGGTGAGGGCAGGGGTTTGGATAGTTTGTTGCCCCTGAGGGCCTGGACACTGGCAGCCAGATCTCCGGCCTTTGCCTCAAATTATTTGGGACACCTGTTGTTGCTAGGAAAGTATGAAGCACTCTGTGTTGGGGTTTAAATTGTTGTGAAAGTTAACATACAAGTGGTGCAAGCCCAAGAGAGTGAGCTGTTGCTTTTCACTCCTTGAAGAGTTCCAGGGCATAGTCCACTTGTCTCCGAAGATGCATATACCATCAAATAGCATATCCATCAGGGATTGTTGGCGGTCACTAGAAAATTCTGTCAAACTGATCCAAATATGGTGCTGAAGCACCACACTTGTTCCGACTGCCACACCCAAGAAATCAGTAGTGTCCAGGCCCGGGTGAATTACTTACTTCCCAGCATCATGTCCACCCTGAATGACACACTGGAGGTTGGCCCTGAGATCTTCTGGGATTTCTGCCAACATCTCCACACCATGTCCCACAGCGCATGCAAGCATTTCTCAGGATGCCCGAGTTCAGTGAACGAAGGACGAGGCTAGTGGAGGAGAACATGTGTTTCACCAATGTTTTCATGAATTTTGCCAGTATCCAGTGGGGTGATCAGAAATGCTTTTGTGTTCAGCCTGCTCATAGATGCTCGAACTACCAGGCTTTCTGGTGTTGGGAGTCGGAGGAGAGAGGCAGGATCTTCTGTAGCAGGTCTGTGTCACCTCACCTCAGGCAAGAGTCTGGTTTTAACTAGTGCTGAGCAGTTTGTCAGTCAAAGCTTCATTAAATGGCATGAGAGACTCCTGTGTTGTCTGTCCTGGCTGTAGGACCCCTGTAAGGACATTGGTTTTGAACTCAGAAGTGGGAAATTAAGTCAAAGACCTCTGCTGCCCGCCTAATAACATTTACAAAGAATGCAGACTCTTCAGTGGCTGTAGCTGGAGTAAGGGATTGAAGGCCGGTGTCAGATGAGGTATTGAGCCCGCTGGCAATTTTAGGACCAGGAAGAGGTTTTCGTCATCATAAACATGACTCTCATCACCATTGGGCTCAGGCAGGTCATACTGGGGAAAAAGAGTTTCTGAAGTCATTTCCAAGTCTGAAAGGATTATCGACTCTGGTTTTTGAGGCCATGTGATGACATATGGCATTCTGGCATCTGTTTTCGTGCCCTAACCTGACTGGAGGACCACATGGACCTTTAGGGGCCCTAGGTGCTCTGATAGAGTTCAGGAAAGCCCCAATATGGCATCCCTGAATTTCTTGATCTGTTTCGGCATTGCAGATGGACCCAGAAATGGGGGTTGCATTGTAACGAGGACTGGAACCGGTTACGAACACAGAGACTGAGTTTGCTGCCTAAAGGTACTTGGGGCACTGCACAACTTAATTTGGTAGAAGTGATGGGACGAAGAGGAGCTGTGCTTGGGCTTCCTATGCTTCTAACTTACCTAATGGCTTACAGCATGAAGAGGATTGGGCGTGAGATTGGCCTTGGGAATGAGAATGCATCAGTGTCATAAAATTTGAACTGGATTGGGCCTTCCTAACTTTTCATTGGTGTTGTGCACATATAATTTGACTTTGAGATCCTGGGCGGCCTTTTGATTCATCTTCGTTCACTTATCACACATTATTGAATCTTTTTAGTATTGTGTCCCTTGTACACTAGAAAAATGCGTGAGAAACAAGTCTTTCAGGAATAATGAATTTGAGGAAACTAGCTCCAAATCCAGAAGGAACAGAAAGGAAGGAACTGATGTTAGCATGTGAAGGAGGTCGGCTATGTAGGGGCCCCTACGTAACATCCGAGGCAGACAGATCTGACACTGAGCAGCACAATGCCACATAATGATGTGTGAGGAAATTGCCAAAGACGATTCTCCAGATTCAGTCTGGCTCCTGGAGCTGTTCAGATGGTGAGAAATCTGTGGTTTAAAATATCCTTCAGAAGGTTTATTTTGATAAAACAAAGTTTACAGAAGTCAGGCTACAAAGTGTAGGCTTAACGTCATGTTTACCTTGCACTGCAGTGGATAATGCAATACGTGCTGCAGTCCACTGGTGGCACTTAACTTACACTCCCTGAGTGCACTTTCCGCACCATATACCAGGGACTTATAGATAAGTTAAATGTGTCATTAAGGACTTAGCCAATTCAACCATGTTTAAAGGAAAGCACAGACAATTCACCACTGCTTAGCGGGGATACAGTGCACAGAGTTATAAATCAAGCAAAAACATAGGGTCTGACAAAATGCAAAAATTATCTGCTGTGACCCCACAGAAAAGGTGGATTTCCTACACAGGCCGCCCACAAGCAATTGCTAGGGCAGACTAATCAATCTCTTGGTGGATTTCCCTGCTCGGGCAAGAGAACGTGGAAGCTTCACTGCTTTTGCAGTAGCAACTGTCTGTTCAATGCACCTCTAAACCTACACTCCCCTGTCACCATATTCCTTAGACACTAACACTGTCCATGAGGACACCTCCTCTTTATCTGCAGACCTCACTTTTGAGGCACCTACCCTAGCTAGCTCACAGATGAATCGTAGTAGGAGGACAGTACCCCATGACCAACAAGGTTATGTCTCCCAATCTGCCCCAAGGTCAAACTTCTGTCCTCGACTCAGGGCACACTCTGCCCAAAAGGCTAACAACAAAGAGAAGCCACTAACAGCAGCATCAAGAACCAGGTCCCTTGCCTTCACCTGCCAGGTGGAGGCTCCAACCTAAGGCCTTGGGTAGGCCTCACTTCCCGCTGTGTTGTTTGCATGAGTCCCCCACTTTCTCCTGAGGTCTATTTGACCTCTTAGGTTTCCCCGAATAGGAGGGCTACAACTTGAGGTTGCAGATACCCTCCCGCCACTCTTATTTCCAGCATCTTAGAGGCAACACCCTAAAACTGTCTCCTTAGCTCAAAGTCTTTACCCAGAGACTGAACATGTGGCTGGTAGTCGAGGTTTTCCTGGGCAAACACACAGCCGCCCTCAAGGGTTACACACAGCGGCAATGTCATGTATGGGTCTGCCTGCACGCCTCCTGTCCCCTGTCTCTGAGATAGCGCAGGCAGCACCTTCAGGTCAGAAGTGGCCTTACAGAGACTGTTTTGGGGTGCTCTCCTCTCAGAGCAGGTATCCCCTGCCCCTCTGGTCCTCCCACTGTGGATGGCATCCACCTCTTACTCTTCATTTGGCCCTCCATTTAGGGACAGTACCGCTAGGAATCACTGATTTTGGGAACCCCTGGCAGACAGCCCTCCCTGCGCCTTTCCTGCCAGTAGATCATTGCCAAGGAAGGGTCATCTGGGGACTTACAATGATCCCCCTATGGGCAAATACCCCTGCATAGGCTAAGAATGCTATGGCCATACAAGGGACATACTCCTGCCCTTGTGCTGAGTTACTCTAAAGACCTGTACTGGCAGATATTGTTCTGGGGAAACCAACCTTGCTACTTCTATGGTCTGGCTGGCACAGACATCGCGCAGATCCGTATAGGTGCTGAAAAGGCAGCTTTACTCCACATCCCGTGGCTGGTTTATTTCTGTGAGGCATAGAAAGCTATTTATTGATGAAATACATTTAAAGTAAAAAACAATTTTCATCTTCTCTGTAGACTTGGAATACTCGTGACCTGGCAATGGCATGGACAAGGTATAGGCAAGGTTCAGTTTAGTGCTCCTGTAATGAGAGAGTAGACCCGAACACTCCCACTTTATCTTTCCTGATAATATGGGAAAATGCGAAAATCAAAGCTCTCATTCTTCGAGCGAGGATTGAAGTGAATCAATCCTTCGAGGGTGTGCTGCCTTTAAATGTGATTTAGGCTTAATCATTCATTTAGAAGTACTGCATCATCCTCTAGGTGACAGCTTGGCTGAGTCCTTCCCTTGGGGATGCTGTACCTTTCTCTAGATGAGGGATGGGATTAATCTCACCTTTGAGGATGTTGTAGCCTCCTCCAGGTGAGGGCTAGAGCTAATTCCTCATGCAGGGGCTCTTGTATCCTCCTACATGTGATGGGAGGATTATATCCTCCCTTTGGGGAGTCAAACGCTGTAGGAGAGGGATGACTGAATCTTTTAGCTTGGTCATCTATACCCTTCACTAGGTTAGGACTGGGAGAGATCTTTGCTTTGGGAGACGTGATATGTCCTGCAGCCCCCTCGGCACTAGACTCCTCCCTGCAGTTGCCCCTGGTGTAGTAGGGACGAGTGGAGTTGCCGATTTGTGACATTTAAAGGGAGGAGGAGAGCACCCCCTCAGCACCAATACCCCCTCTGAAATCTTGCACGGGTGGCCGAATTCGCCCCTGACAGGTGCAGTCCGAGTGTGGGGTATTATTGATTACTGGCTCTTTCCTCGAGTGTTACTGTTGACGTCTTCAACAGCAAGCGGCTCACGGAGGGGTATTTACAGGGATCTTTTCTGTTCTTTCTGGAGCTAATGGCCTGGAACAAAGCGGCTTTTTCGAAAACCACATTTCACCCCCGCCCTAAACGGAGCAGGCCGCTCTTGCTTGGATGCATTAATCCCAGGCAAACAGGATCACATTTCAAACACCTTCCTTAATCTTCCCTCTCTCCCTCCTGCGTTGAGTATTTAAGTCCGCGCGCCGGCGTTACTCTTACTAGTGGACTCTGCAGTGAGGGAAGAACTCAAAGAAAACTCGAAGATGAGCATCTCCGGTGTCCTCTTGTTTCTGCCCCTGTTGGGACTCTGTTCAGGTATGATGGACACCGGTTTTATGTATACCTTTATTTGTTGTCTTATACAGTGCCAACTCCAACCGATCGGGTTTCAGAGCGCTGAACTGTGCGAAAGAACAAGGCATACACGTTGATCAATTTTGATTGCAATGCGCTGGCATAACACAGATTTTAAAATTGTGCCAAAGAGGTCTTAATAGTTGTAAAGGTAAGTAAAATTGCAGAGCACACCATATAAACAGAAGGTTGGTGAGAGATTCAGGTCATCCTCGCAGAAAGCACGACAACAGCACAACGGCCTTAAAGTAGAAAAGAGACTAGAAAACGCTCTCAAAAACAGAAAAGTCATGTTCATGCGGCACAGTGTGGAAAAGAGTGGCATTGTGAGAATAGTGAGCCTTGAGCCTCGGAATGACGTGTGGGGGGTGGGTTCCTCAGGGACGATACATATTATTGAATAAGGAGGCATTAAACCGAGAGCACAGTGAGGGGGAAGGCGTACAGGTGTACTGCGCCGCAGAGACAGCAGAATCTAACTGGGAGCAGGCATAGACCAGACAGCGAGAACAATAAACACAAGGCAGGTATAAGCAGGGGTCTGCTATAAAGTACAGCGCCTCCTACCGCAGAGTCTGAGGAAGGGTCGGACTGTGCAACGGGAGCAAGAAACACAATGACTTACAACGAGACCCTCACTCACCATCAATTGATGGTGCACACAAGAAACATAGGGAGTTGACTCTAAGGCTTAGATAATGTAATACAGTTTTAGAGTGCCAGCCAGAGTCTAATGTGAAAGGGACCCCGCATTTCTTCATGATTCACCCGAATATTACAGCATCTTCCACACGAGTGGCCTCTGATCTTTTGTAAACCCGTAGGAATGTTTTCTAATCTAGCTAGAAAGTGTTCTGTAGTATTTACATCTGTTACTATTAGGCATTGTACACGAAACAGTGCATGTTTTGGTTTTGTGTACATTTTGAACATGAGTGTAGATGCTTCCCATACTTTGTTCCTATTTCGCATCTTTTTTCACTGCCTGCTATGTGACCATCCTGCAAAAGGTATCCTCGGTTTCCCTCTCCTCTCAGTTCTCCTGAGGGCCACCTTCCCCAGATCCGCCTGTGTGCCTAAGCTCTTCTAAAGTTTGTCTCACTGACATTGTGCTAGTTTCTGTCTTAAGCCACTCTGGTGACTATCTCGCTAAGAGCAGCTCATCTACCTCGCTGAGGGAACCTTTTCTGTCTTTATCTAGCAAGTCCAACATATACATTTCTCCCAAGCACTTCTATGTTTGCCTTTGTGTCTTTTTCAACTAAGCACTTCATTGGCCTATTTATCTCTTGGCACTTCTGTATCCCCCCCCCTCCTAGAATGTCCACCAACCCATATCTCCCTCATTTGTATCTTCCCTTAGCTAATGTTGTGTCCCCTCAAAGCACTATTGGGTGTGGCTCTGTCTTATACCCCCTCCATGTGTCCATTCCCCAAGCCTTCTTGCCTTTTTGTCTTTTCTCAGCACTTCCATCCCTCGCCATCCCAATAGACTCTTGCGTTGCTCGCTATCACATTCCTGTATACCGGCCTCCTTAGCTCCAAGAAGGTGCATCTCCTCATAGCCTTCCCATGTACACACCCAGCTTGTAATCTCTGCCAGATCCTCCAATGTGTGTTGCCCCTGACAAGTTATGAGTATGTAACCCCTTAACCTCCTGTGTGTGTTTTCCAGACCTCAAGCCTCACTCACCATGAGGAAGCCTTACACATGTAGGGGGGTCTGGTAGCGCACTCACACACACAACAAGCATTGGCAAAGCCAATAGGTTGTGCCTGTGCAAATTCTACTGACTTTGTCAATGTTTTTTTTTTACATATTGCAGAGCAGTTAAAGTTAAAAGAAAAAAGAAAAAAGCGCAATGACAGACAATCGTGAACTCCCCAGACAGCTTTCGTAGAGGGGGAGACAACAGCTTTTACCGTGCGAGCTAGAGATATAGCTTCCCTTCATTAAATAATTAAATAGCGATAATGCAAAATTTTGAGGCAGACCAGCTTGGGAACATAAATTTGGCGGTCGTTATATGTATTTTCCGTTCTCAAAATCCGTGATTCTGAACATTTCTTCCTGTAAACCCGCGTAACTATTGTTTGCAATCATCTGTTTTTGTAGGTGTTATGTAGAGCGCCAAGGTGTTCCTTTTCTGCCCCTTACACAGTTATTCTCTGTTGTTCCATGCCGGTGTTAGCTCAAGTAATTATATGAACTTATATGGAATGTAAAACAAAAACCAGCATGCTTTAGATTTAGTACTTTATAAAGGTAGAATGTTAGTGGCTTAGTTAATAAGGTGTACATATATATAAAAAGTGCTCCTCTTCAGGACAATGCCCTCAACCCTTTCCCCGTCCCAACCAAGCCATAGGTGACTATACACTTTTTCAGGTGCACTCGGAAAGTGGCTTTTGTTTCTATTAATACCTCAATGCAAATGTTTGTAAAAGAAGGTGCATTCAACGACGTTTCGTCCAAAATGCACTCTGTAACCAAAAGTTAATTCAGAGTTATTTAAGCACATTAAACACGTTCATGGATATTTTGGTAAGATGTGAAATTGAAACTCTACTACTGCACAGAGCAAAAGTACAAACTCTCTGTGGCACTGAGGGATCTCGTTAAAATTAATATGTGTCCTCTAAGAGGGCGTGGTTAGGCAATCTTAATAGCACACTTACTTGTTTTTGATGGAGTATGCATGAATCATAAGGAGATAAACCAGGAATACACTATTCACATGACTACACTGACAGCACTTCACAATATATTTGTATAAATTAATTGACAGGAACGTGATCTTTGTCACAAGAGTTGCACAATACATAACACAGATGGTACAACATATCCAGGCGACCATAGAATACATAAACTGGGGGGGAGCACAGGAGGGACGTTTTTAAGGGTTCTACACAAAACACAATGAAAATGAATGTCAAACCACGAGGCTGGAGGTACCTCGAAAACACGTGAAAGAGCACGTAGGATTGGAAAAAGTTACCCGGAGTGAACTCACTATGATACAGAGAGACGCAGTTGCTCCTTGAAAATGTACAGACAACCGGCGCCCCTCATGCGGAAGCCACAATTCAAGCAAAGTACGGACGGAGACAGATCACACAGTGCCACGAAGCGGTTTAGTTAATAGCGAATGCTGTAAACCATTTCTCACTCACAAACCAAGTGCTGTAACTTCTATTTACTGTGTTTTCATAAGAAAACACACTTCTTACGAAGAGTAATGGAAAATGTTTTATAACCAAGAAACTATATACATGAAATCATTACTAAGCTTACCACATGACATCATACCACCAAGTTTATGATTCTACAAACAAATATTTACTGTTAGTTGAGTTTGATCGAGTTAAATGAACAAGGCCTACAACTCTCAGAATGCATAAGAATGTTAAAGGAAATAGATGTCTTGCTATATAATTGAACCAAAACAAAAAACCCAAACCAATTGATGGCATATGAATGAATTGTAAGGGGAGAAATCAACAAATACACTATTTACATGAATACGCTGGCAGCACTTCATAGTATATCTGTAGTCACAAGCTGCTGCTGCCCAATGAAAAGCAAGAAAAGGGGAGTGATCAGGGAAGCCTACTAATGGTAAGCAATGGGAAGGCTGTGGGCGGGCTGCAAGCCCATTTTTACAATTTGTTTTCAAATACAAAAGATTTCGCCACAGCGCAAACTCTGTGCAAGTGAAACCTAAAAATGACTCTGACACCTGTTGAGGACTATAGCCAGTACTCCAAATGTGGCTTTGATCAGACCCAAGTTCATGCAGAGCAACTTCTGACAGATGAAGTGGATGCAGGAATCTCTCCTCATGGTTGGGTGTGAGGGATCCTGCAACAGCTGCTACGCTTTACATCACAGCAAGCATACTAGCACATTTATGCTCCAAAATTTGGTGATATGAGAATTTCCAACTGGAAACCTGTACATATTATACATTCAGTGCAATGTTCTTTTGAATCAACTGAGTGAGGTTTTGTGTTATTTTATTCATTTTAAATTGATTTTGAATAACCTCTGTGAAACTTTCAATGGATACAGCCACTCACCCCCTGCCCAATACTGAAGAAAGGCTCTACAATACCAGGTGGGCACTGTGGCATGGACAGAATTGAAGATCTTTTGGAGGAAGTACAGGAGCTACTAAACCCTCCCACTGCACTTGACCAAACAGGCTCTCCGTAGACATCCCCTTGCCCTGCAAAGAAGAGAAGATCAAAGAGGAAGGTCCTGATATGTTTACTAGGGAGCAGCTTCCTGTCTCCACCCCTTGTTTACTTTCAACAAAGATCTAGCAGAACCTATATACTTTTGACAAGGGTCCGAGGAATTATTCTTTGGTTTTGGTCAACCCTGAAGTCCAATGTGAAAAAGGTTTTTCATTCTTTGTACCCCAGGTGATGGTGAGATTGGCGGGGAGGAGAAGGTAACAAATGGATATTTAATTCAGCCCAGTGCTTCTTTAAATGTTCACAAATTAGGGGACATTATAACCGGGCTGAGGGAAGAGGTCCAGGCCCTAAAGTAGGTTATAAAAGCCCTGAAAGGAAAAATAAATGAGATCATATTGTTGAAGAGTTCTACCCAGATTGGGCACATTGATGGGGATCGTGGGATGGATATACTCCCAAGATCTGACCTCCCTCCTCCAGTACAGATGCAAAGGCCCTTAGGATCCCACATGCCTCTTCCATCACCGAGCCCTGTGGCCCAGTTAACCTCTTTGTCCTCAAATACTGGGAGACTGAGGGAGATACCACATATGCCAACGCCCCATCAAGAAGGGAGGGGGACGGGTTGTATGGATGTGAATAGATATGACCCAAGTTGTGTCACTTGAAGGGGCAGAGATATACATAGTAGGGTACTAAATAGTGAATGCAGTGTCCTTGGGAGATTCCCCCACCATCATCCACTGAGAGGGCCAATGCTCAAGACTAGCCAGACATTCAGGTTACCCTCTGTAGGACTATGGCTCTGTATATACTGTACCAAAATATGGTATGGTGTGTATATAGTTCAGGAGTTCCCAATAGGCTTAACAGGGGCTAAAGAAGATAATACTAATGCTCTTTTTTGTAGTAGTGTGGTCAAGCAGTTACACCTCTAAGAGGGAAGCGCAACGCATTTGTTGCACAGACACAGTCAAGCAATGAGGAACACACTCAATGACTAACTCCAGCCCAGTTGTTTTTATATAGCCAAACTATATTTTGTTACTTTACTATGAGAACCACCAGATCTTTGTCACAAGTAAGTACAATTGTAAGTAGGTATCAAGCATTTGTATCAAATGTACTTTGTTTGGATTTTGTAGGTAAAGCAGCTTACAAGTAACACTTGTCAGTTTCAAAAGTTGATACAGTGCAATTTTTCATAGGGGTCAATAGAGTCCTATGGGGGAAAAGTGTTAGTACAGAAAACAGTTAAGTACACAACTTACGATTCCAGTCTTAAGGGGTTAGGATGTCAACAGGTCAAAGCTCAAGTTGACCCCCAAAGTGTATCACCGGCAACATGGGGCCAGCCGTGAGCAGAGGTCAAAGTTGGTGTAGGGTTTGGAATGGAATCCTATGAGGGCTGGGGGGACTTAGTAGAAAAGAGATTGCAGATAAATACCCATGGTTTTGGGACATAGGCATGGGGGGGTTGAGGTCAGCACTGGCGGGGGGGGGGTGGCAAAAGTCAGCACCAAACACACACTCTCAGCGGCACAGGGGCAGCCGGGTGCAGGATGCAAATAATGCTTTTCAACAAGGGAACCCCGGGGGCAAGAAAGCTGCTTGCTGGATCCATTGGATCTGTTCTGATTCCCCAAGGCCAGGGGGCTGCAGATGCAGGAGTACCTTTAGGAGTCAGGAATCTTTGTCAGATCCAGTCATGGTCAGGGGTGCCTCCAGATTCAGGCTACAGGCATCGTCCTGGTAGCCAGGAGAGGTCAACCCAGGATGGACTTGAGGTTAGAATCATCTGCGGACCTTCTCTGGACCGGTGGGCTACCTGACTTGAGCCATGGGCATCAGGTGCAGAGTGGAGAGGGCTTGCGGATCCAGGGTGGTTCTAGAGTCCCATTGTGACTTCTTTTTGGACAGGCCGCTGTCCTCAGGAATTCTAAGTCCTCTGCTGGGCAGGTAGTCCTCTGGGGGTTTGTAGAGGTCGCTGGTCCTGCAGGATGTGCTGCCTCAGGCTTCTTTGAAGCTGCAGACAGGCCGGTAGGGCTGGGGACAAGTCAGTTGTCGTCTGGAGTCTTCACTGGTGGGATCAGCTTAGCAGTCCCTCTTCTTGCTTCTTTCTTCTGGGGTCGCCAGGAATCTGGTGAGTGCGGTTCAGGGCAGCCCCTAAATACAAATTTAGGGTGTTACACGGGCCAGAGGGCAGTAGCCAATGGCTACTGTTCCTGAGGGTGTCTACAACCTTCCAGTGCCCACTCCCTTTGGGGAGGGGGTAGATCCCTACCCCTACTGGTCCCTACCCTCCAAAACAAGAAGGAAGGGATCACTTCTGCTCTGGACACCTTAGTGGTGGTCCTAGCTGCAGTGGTCACTCCCCCCGGTTTTACCTAATTTTCCTGCCAAACCTGCCACCAAAAGTGGGACTTGGTCCGTGGGGGCACACAGCTCCACTAGCTGGAATGCCCTAGGGCACTGTAACAGGAGGCCTGAGCCTTTGAGGCTCACTGGCAAGTGTTACAGTTCCTGCAGGGGGACGTTGTGTAAAGCACCTCCACCCAGAGCAGGCTTTGTTTCTGACCCCAGACAGCACAAAGCTCTTACCCCATGGGGTCAGAAACTTGTTTGTTCGTGGCAGGCTGGCAAAGACTGGTCAACCCTGCACTAAAGAGTTGGGTAAAATACAGGGGGCATCATTTGTGTGCAGTTTACAATAATCCCAACATTGGCATCAGTGTGGGTTTTTTGTGCTGATACCAAACTTCCCAGAATTCAGTGAAGCCATCATGGAGCTGTGAAGTTCGTAATGACAGACTCCCAACCCATGTACTCAATATGGCCACACTGCACTTACAATGTCTAAGAATGGACTTAGACACTGTAGGTGCATATTGCTCATGCAGCTCTGCCCTCACCTGTGGAATAGTGCACCCTGTCTTAGGGCTGTAAGACTTGCTAGAGGGGTGACTTATCTACGCCACTGACAGTGGCTTGTGGGCATGGCACCCTGGAAGGATGCCATGTTGACTTTATCTTTTTCTCCTCAGCAGCCCACACAAGCTGCAATGGTATTGTGCATGTTTTTGGTAAGGGGTCTCTTAGGGTGGTACAATACATGCTGCAGCACTTAGTGACCATCCCTGGCCACAGAGCCCTTGGTACTATTGGCACCTTTTACAAGGGACATAGTTCTGTGTCAAGGGTGTGTCAATTGTGGAAACAAGGTACGGTTTTGGGAAGGAACACTGGCGCTGGGGCCTGGTTAGCAGGGTCCCAGCGCACTCTCAGTCAAGTCAGGCACTTTCCCACACCCTCTTTTAACCAGGGCCAGATCTTTCTAACCAAAGTCCCCAAAGTCACTTATGGGTCTAGGGAAGGTCAGGATTCCCTAACTAACAAAGTTATCGACTGGCTCCAGAATGTAAAGAAGTGCTATTCGATCATTAGGAGTGATATTATTAGAACTGAGGGCTTTGCGACCAATAGCGAACCCTGTGATCTGATTAAAGTGGTTCTGAAGGACCAAGCTTTGATGGAGGGTCTTTTGCCCATGGATGCACACAGAATTGATATTTCTAACACCCAAATTCAGATTAAATATAGTGACAAATTAGATTTCCATTATGCCCCAAGGCTGGTAGGCATGAACATACATTGGTGCAGTAGGCTGGATGAAACCGATTGTTTGGTCACTTTCTCTAACTGGGAGAAGACGAAAGATTACCCACTCAGTGAGAAAGAAGCTGTTTGATGAAACTGTGCTCATGGAAAGAGTGAGGCCCTCAACAGTCAGTGATCTCTGTAATGCAACAGGATTGATATGATTGGCTCTCTGGAGGTTAGTGCGAGGCCTAGCTCCCAGTTGACTACATGCAGACTAAAAAGACTCTATATATTGGATAGGGTACCTGTTCTATGTGACCAGGAAATATCTTTAGATCGTGCCAATAACTTAATTACAATTTTGTCTTGGAACGTGACTGGGATTAGGCCAAAGTTGGGGTACACATATTGAGGAGAGTTTAGAGATGAATATGGCATCTGCCTCTTTCAGGAGACCTG
This sequence comes from Pleurodeles waltl, assembly GCF_031143425.1. Lineage (NCBI taxonomy): Eukaryota > Metazoa > Chordata > Amphibia > Caudata > Salamandridae > Pleurodeles > Pleurodeles waltl. Next base: position 661,494,095 of record NC_090445.1, on the reverse strand, counting down.
GAGCACAAGGCTGGCCATCAGGAATGAGTATACCTCATTTTGCATTAATGCAACCCAGCCACCCAGAGGAAGACTTTTGGATATGGATAAGGACATAATTGCAATGCTAAATAAGGGTTCTAACAGTTAAATCTCTGGATGTGTTGGCCATAAGGATGGATTTCTATGGTGTTTACTCCGTGGTGTTATTCACTGTAAATAACTGTGTTGATGACTGGAATGCGGAAACAAAAACAATACACATACAGAAGGACTTCCTTACACACTACAATGGCAAAGGGGAGATTTTATTAGCTGGTGACCACAATTCCACTTTTGAGTCAATTGTTTCAAAAGAACTGAATATATTAGCTGAACAGGATGCAAGATGGAAAATTCCTCCTCTAGATGTTCCCACAGTGAAATTGTCTCAGAGGGCAGCACAACTGTTTGTAGTAACAGTAAAGTTTGATCTCAGAGCTGCAAATGGGAGACTTTTATCTCATACTGAGATCAGACATACTTTTAATAGGTCACGTCATACTAGCCCGATCAATTATTTTCCAATCAGCTTAAAGGGTTGGCCATTTGTGCATGACATGGCAGTCATCGATTGGACCGACATCGGTCATAATGCCCTTAGTCTGTCGATACTTGGTACTCTGGCAAACGCCCCCCAAGCCCATAGTGGTGCACAAGTCGGGGATGTTGTGCATTGTAGTAATGGGAATGTCATCAGGTGGGGATGGGTTAATAAACACCTAAAGGGCCTGGAGATGATGGTTAATATAGTCAAGGAGCAACTAGGGATACTAGAAAGTCTTTCTCCGGAGTCAAGAGGCCCTGCCTTGGAAAGGGCCCAGCTCTAGGACATAGCTGTTTGCTCTGACTTGGTGGGGGCTTTGACAGCTCCCGCCAAGCCCGAGCAAACACTTTGCTTTCTGCAAGTGACAGCTGTCAAGCAGGTCACACTTACAGAAAGTGGAGTTTTCCACTGTTTCCCTGCTTGCAAATATGGGTGCTGGGAAACAGATGAAAACATTGCTCCTGCAAGTAGGGAGCTGCTATTTAAAGCAGCTCCCTACTTGTGGAAGCAGTGCTGGCTCCCGCAGGATGTGGGAGCCATCTAAGACTGTGGAGGCCTTGAGGCTTCCCCAGCAGTCCTGTCACGCTCTCTCTCTCTTCTATCTCATAATGGGATGAAAGAGAGAGAAAGATTGTTTTTGCAATGGTCTCTCCGTGCAATGACTTCAAACCGTCAAACTAGCAAGATGTGTGTCGCAGATAGTATCCTTACATTTTAATGGACAGCAGGCCAGAGTCACTTCTGGCCTAAGTCTAAAGCTCTTGGACTGTCAGTAGGTTGAAGGTTCAAATCCTAATATATCATGACAATGTTTCTGTTATTTTTCTACTGTTTTGACGGTTAAACATTCCCAGTAATGAAACACTGAAGTCTTTTTCCACTCAAAATATGGTGGTTGAATGTCATAGCTAAGTCTAGACATTGCACAGTAAGGAGTCACCTCTGACCTAGTGGGTAAGGTCTCAGATATGCACATTGAAGTTTAAGAGTTCCAACCTAGGTGAGTCTCTGGTCATTTTCTGCTTCAGTTTCTTTTCAACTATAAATATTTGAATTACAAACTGAAAGGTGATATTGCTCTTTTTAATTGACAAAAATATTTTCCTTTTCAATTTGTCCAGAAATATCTCATTCTAAGTATATCAATCATTAAAGCCTAAAAAACTCTACCTCTCTGTCTCTCTGTCTCTCTGTCTCTCTGTCTCTCTGTCTCTCTCTCTCTCTCAATTTCTCTCTGTGAAATCTTTCTCTAAATCACTCTCTTTATTAATCTCTCACTTTCTCTCTATGTCTCTGGGTTGGGTGGTGATAGGGGGTTTGCCACATTTGGGCAAAGGCTGTGCGCGGCAGTGGTTGGATTAATGTATAGTAATGAAAATTACTTTACATTAAACAAAACATAGAAATTCACTGAACAAACCAAACGTTACACGGATGTTATAGTTAGGAAATAGAATTAAAAAGAACATAACAATTCACTTAAAGACCAACGTTTACAGGGACATTATAGTTAGTCTTACAATTTAAGTATACAAAACCATAGAAATTCACTTGTTATAGTTAGAGAACCGGTAGTGGCTGACTTCAAATGGTCATCCTTGAAACTTTCATGAACATTAAAGTCAATCAAAGATCTTCCACAAACGAGTAACAAGGGTGAATTAATAAATGGCATGCAGAAATCTTCCAATAAAATCAGCACCATTGACCTTGTGTAAAACCTTTGTCTCTTGCACTCTCACCTCTAGGTCAAACTGTTCAGCTGAACTGTGATCAGGTGCCTGGGGCACTCAAGCAGATCGATGCTGGCAACGGACAGGTGGTCGGAGTGAATGCAAACGAGAACATTTATACCCTGTACAGTGGCCGCTGGACGCAGATCCCCGGTTCTCTCTCACACATCTCAGTGGGCCCTGGTGGACTCTGGGGCGTGAACAGAAACAACAACATCTACAAACTTGTGGGCGCAGACTGGGTCCAGACTGACGGTAGGTATAAGTCAAGCTTACTGCTAGTGAATGAATAAATAAATTAACTTGAGTGGCTGCCTCACATATCCCTATAACCTGCAAAGCCTCAACCCACTTCCTTATATGAAGGGAAGCAGACCAGTCCAAAAAGGTAAAGTCCTTTTATGCAAAAAAAGGTAATGTCCCAAAGTTGTATACAAACAGCTTCACAAATTATATTATTGAAGGCAGTGCGAACTGACCAGAAATTAGAGAAAATAGCCAGCACAGTGTGTAGTTCCTGATACAAGTCCCTTGTCTGAGCAACAATACATTTTAATTCTAGTCTATATCCCTTGCTGTATTCTCTGTTACAGAAGAAGTCACAAACCAATGGTTTTAACACCAAAGACACAAGTATGCTAGTAATTATGAAGTAATGCAGACCATTTCTGACAACAGGCAGTAGCTCTAGGGGTCGCATTAAAATTTTTGGGGAAAATCCCAATGCTGATTCTGGACATTAAAGAGCTTGTTCACACAGGATGTTGTAGGAAAAGTAAGTGATCCGTACCATAAAATGGTACAAGCAGCACAGTGGTATGCCTCCAGTTGTGCCATTATGATCCTGAGGATCAGGCAGAGGTGAGCAATCCAGCTAGAAATTACCTTCTTGTGTACTGCCAACTTCATGCCTGCAACTGATAAACCGCACTTAGGTAGCATTGGCCGAGTGCCTTTTATGAATACATCTCAGAACTTTATGGAACATCTATCCTGCCTATTACATTTTCTGTCCTTAGTCAGGGTTAGTTAGTGCACTAAAGATGTTCCTGCTCTGTGGCCTTGTTGGCACAAGTCCTCTTTTTCTTTAGTCCCGCTGTCTGCAATAACACCCCTTCTCGAAATGGAGATATGGAGTCCTACCTGCCCTTTCTATGGGCGAGCGCAAAGCGCTGCATCCATTCTGTAATCTCTTTTTGGGCTTCAAACCACGCCCATGTCACGTCAGTCTCTTACATTGGTTCGTGGGCTTGCCTTTTCAAATCCGCTTGCTTTCATTTGTGAAAGGCATGCATACGTCATGCCGTTTCTGGTGTTTAGCCCACCTACACAGCACCGGTAAACTACTAAAAACATACGAGGCTTTCAGCCTGGGGTCCGGACTATTTATCTGTTTATTTTCCACGCGATCGCGCTGCATTTTACACAGCGCTGCGTTTTTTTTCTCTTTACAGCGCTAATAGCTCTAACTCGAGCAAATGCAAGACCCGTTGCATTGAAAATGCTTGTTACTTTCTCTCGTTGATATCCCTACAGTAGTGACGTGTCGTGCACCTAAGAGGTGGGTTATATCTTGTGCTTCGTCTTCCCAGGAGGACTTTTGTAGAGTACTTGCAAAAGTCTCCTCTGCCCACCCCTGCTCACTGTAAGCAAATAATCTTTTATTTGCATGATTAATTAAAACCATTGCAATAAAGTAAAAATTAGAAAGAAAGAATTCTGTTAAGACAAATTAATCCGCCATAAATGAACATTATGTCAAAAGTCAATCTTGATCATACTAAAAACGTACCAGCAACATCAATAAAAAGGTTATCAAAATAAAATCTACTTTTAGCAGCTTCATTATTGAAATGAAAGTGCCACAGGATCATAATGACCGCTGTGGAGCACAAGGCGGGAGCAAAGCCCACATTGAACAGTTAGCAGGGCGAAGAACAAAGCCAGCAGCGTCTAATACATTACACAGCTAACAAGTGAAAGCAGTCTAGAATAGCGCCAGTTGTATTAATGTAAGTGCTTTATAAGTTACAGTAACCTATGCAATTTAGCAGAGGGGCAGTGAACTGTTGGATTGTAATTTCTGTTCGGTAATGCTCAAGAATCGTACAAGGCGGCAGCCCAGCTGGGTGTCTCCACCAGCAAAACATGCTTTCACTGCCGCCATGTTCTTTTTCCCGGTGAATTAAAGAGGGGCCTCGAGTAGTCTGTGTTCCTCTCTGAGTTCTCCACATATACATATCAAGTGCAGCACATCCTCTTTCGCTGCCCCGGAGTCGGCAGCTGATAAATGCCTGAGTGTGTTTCCGTGAAGGAAGATGAGGCAAAGCAGGAAGGATGCCGAGCTGGTGCTGGATATATTTGTCTTTAAGTTTCATAGTGAATCCGGCTCCTAGTTGGGATTATGGAGCAGCATTAAGGTAGCTCTGCAAAGTGAACCATCCATGTGCCCTTCCTGCCAATACTGCTTTGTCTTCTACTACAGAGACCCTTTTGACGGCTTTATTGACGAGCTTTTTAAAGCTGCTATATGTCCCCTAGGTATCGCAGAGATCCCAAAGGCCCAGGACCACCACTGACTCTTGTAGGTATCCGTTTGCTGCACCTGTGTCTCTGCCCAATGGTTCATCCCATAAGTGAGCATTTAAAGACCCAGACCCGGCACTCTTGATTTTATACCAACTTTGACGTAAGAGCCCCTGAGTGCAAACTGTTGTGACTGCATGCCAAATTCTAGTCTTATTTGCGCTGGTGGGATATAATTTGGTAGATTGAAAATCCTCTGCAGAGCTTTAGTTATTCTGCCATTCAATGTGCTAGCGTCCCTCCCCCTCATGCATTTGCTCCCGTGGGTGATAGCTGGGATGAGTTTTGTCTGTATCACCCGAAAGAGCGGGTAAGCCTTGGTCCTGAAATTATTTTCTTAAGATTTTTCAGTGCCCCCGTTATAGCCAGTCCTCTTCTTTTTTAGTGTCTCTTTATGAGCGTGAATGTTCCTTTCTTGTCTATTATGACCCCCCAAGTATTTGTATTCATTAAATATTTCTAGCTTTTGCCCTGCCGGATGCCAGTAATGCTTTCGGTTGGCCTTTCTTTGATTTAACTGCAGGGCTTTTGATTTACCCAAGTTTATCTTCAGCCCGTTTTTTTACAGAATAGTTCTGGGTAGGTTCGAGCAAGAGCTGAAGGCCAACCGGAGTTCGACTAATTAGCACAAGGTCATCAGCATGTAATACGTTTGAAAGGCCGAACCTACCCATCCTAGGAGCGTGAGAGTTGCAATGGTCCAGGTCATTTCATAAATCTGACAAGTCTGCTCACTGTAGTCAAACTGCAGTTGCCTCAGAGGGATTGGTCAGCCCCTCCCACTGCCACACAGAGACCGCTGGGCTTAGCAGACACCAGGAAATGCACCAAATAGCTGCAATGTGTAATTTCACAGCTTGATGCACTCAGCCTGTCAATTTCTTAAAGTGCCTATTCTAGGAGCCGCCTCTACCCATGGATGAAAGTTCACCTGCCTTCCTGACTGACCGCTGACTGCTTCGACTCATGTGCATGTGTTCGTATATTATAAAGGCTACTTGTGTGATTTGTGGATTTCTCACCACAATGAAAACACTATCACTCTCTCAATGCCGGTGTTTGACCTACGGTGATTGCTGTTTTCTTTTGTGTCATTTTAGAGGAGAGTGCCCCCCCATACATCTTCTCCCCTTCCCAAGCTGTTGACAGGCATTTCACCACCTACAACTGTAATGCTATTTAATTATGCGCTGCAGTGAAAACGGCGAAATGTCCATTTGCAGAAAGAACGCTGCACCTACTAGTGCCTGGGTAGAGGAGCAGACACTGGAGAACATTTGGAAAGTGACATGAAAATAGTAGTTCACACACCTTTAGGGTAACTGAATGACAATGATGTTTCATAAACCTTCAGGGAAAATCAGAACGTGTGTATACTGACATCATGCACTGTCTCTAAGGTAGTGGATTGCTCTGCTGTGTAATTGAGAGTGACAAATAACCTGATTCAATTGTAGCAACCTGAGCACTAGTCCAGGCACCCTGAGATGCCCCCTGGCCACGAGCCATGGTGAATAGCTGCAGCCTGTATGAACGCCAGTGGTCACCCTGAGAGCCTGGCAAATCGAGAAGGGCTATGCAGTATCCGAGCAACAGCCCAGGCAGGTTGGTGTATTTAAATCATAGTAATAGAATGACCCTGGACTAATTGAGACGCCATTTTCATCCATTAGCCGCTCTCTGACATTTTTAAGCAGCAATCCAATCCGATAAATATTGGTAATGTCGTAGCATACAATGCAGACTCTGGGATCAATTCCGATGCTATTTTTGTTTTTAGCCTTGTATTGTATTTAAAGGTGGCTAGATTTCTCCTTGCAGGATTTATGTTTGTCTGCTGTGTATATCGTTTTCCATTCCAGGTAAACAATTTGATTATCACCACTCACTTGATTTGCTGCTGCAGAGAGGGTTTGGTCCTGGGTACTGTGGCATGTTTTTAAGGGTTAAAATGTACCATCAGGCCCAGTATCAGGATGCTTGTAAAACCTTATGTCTTTTTAGTCAATAGGTTTGAAAATTCCTAGCAGATCCTCCTACGACGAGTCAGGCTCACTTGCTACTCTTCCCCACTTGCATGAAATTTACTCTAAGGATGCTTTTGCATCCCACTTCGACCCTGAAGCCAGGCCATGGTTGCCTGCTACTGAATAAGGCAGGGTAAGGCAGACTAAGGCAGACTGTCTACGTACCACATGCACTCATGGGTCTAGAGAATTGACATGTAAAAATAATAATCAGATGATTCCAGTTGCCATCTTGGAACAAACAATTGGTGTCTAATAATGGTTCTGGTCTCAAAAAACTGGTAGACTTTTATTTCTTTTTTCTGCTAGACACGAGGTTGATTGTCTAAAAAACCCATAGGTCACAACTTGTGTTGACTTTGCTGTATCGCAATCATACCACAGGGCCACAGGTGTTGCGACGGAGTTGGATGTCACGGATGTCAGTGATACAGCACTCAGGACTCACACTGTGGTGGGATTTCAGAGATGCCGTGGCATAATCGGGCCTGCGGCGTGAGTTGCAATCGTTGCACTGAGCGGGGACCACGGCCTTGGTGCAGGCAGCAGCACAGAGTCGGACAATGCACTGGTTCTGAAGTCGCTCTGGAGTTGAGGCATTTAGTTTCTTCTGTGTCACACTAGAACTCATTCCCAGGGGTCCGGGAACTGGATTTGGCGCCACTGGGCGAGTCATGACTCTCAGGAAGAGAGCCCAGGTGCTGGCAGATGAAGCCTTTGATGTCTCTGAGACTTCCAACAGAAGGCAAGCTCAGCCCAAGACCTTGGAGAACCTTTTTGAAGCAGGATTTAGGAAGCACAGACCAGTCCTTTCACTCCCAGGCCAGAAGCAGCAAGCAGCAGGCCAGCACAGCAAAGCAACAGGCTGAGTGACAGTCCCTCCTATGGCTTCTAGGTCTTCTTCCTGGCAGAATGCCCTCAGTCCAGAAGTGTTCTTTAGTTATGGTCTCAGCGGTCAAATACTTTGTACTCAGTTCTGCCTTTGAAGTAGGCAAACTTCAAAGGAAAGTCTTGGAAGTGCACAAGACCCTGCCTTTCCTGCCCTGATCCTAGAGACTCTCCAGGGGGTTGGCGATTGCTTTGTGTAAGGACAGGCACAGCCCTATTCAGGCCTACTAGTACCATTTGATTTACAGACCCCGGTCACACATAGTGCACATTACTAGGGACTTACTGGTAAATCAAATATGCCAATTATGGGTAAACCAATCACCAGTACTATTTAGACAGAACACACTTGCACTTTAGCACTGGTCAGCAGTGGTAAAGTGCACAAAGTCCTAAAGTCAGCAAAAACAAAATGAAGCACAGGTCCAAAACAGGAGGTCAAAAGCAAAAGGCTTGGGGATAAACCGCAAAAAGTGCCAGTTCCAACAAGGATTAAATGCATCTTTGAAAGACATCTGTCCTTCACCATATGTGGAATAACATTTTGTTGAGTAGAGCTTTTACTTAGAATCTGTTCAGCTAAAAAGTGGGGTTTTGTCAGTCAGAATGTGCATATATTCCACTGTTTGTATCTCACATGACATCTATGTTGCATCACTTAATCAAGGGACACAGGGCTTTGTGTACTTTGTAGATATTCAAGTGTGTGCCTGTGTTTAGTGCTTTGTCTCCCTTACACTCTTAAGTGGCTGGACTTTCCTATAGTTTACTTGCCATATTATCCAGAAATAAGATAGAGATTTCTGTATACCTCTAGATAATGTCACAATTAAAGCAGTGGTGCCGGATCAATTTTCAAAGTGGGGTTGTTGCATCAGTGTCACACTATAAAGGTGTGACACTGATAACATGTAGAACGAATTGTAACATGAAGAACGAATATAGCACATAAATCAGGCCCATTTGGCATGAGAGTGGTAAGGGTGTGCTGTGTAGATGGTGTTGCATTTGGGAGCACACTGTTGCAAATATATTACTAAAACATGGACTGATAGCACACTGTCATTAAGAGACATCACACTGTCCATTAAATGGTCACTAAATTTGCACAGACATACAGGGGGTCATTCCAACCCTGGCGGTCAATGACCGCCGGGTTGGAGGACCGCGGGAGCACCGCCGACAGGCCGGCGGTGCTCCCAAGGGCATTCCGACCGCGGCGGTAAAGCCGCGGTCGGACCGGCAACACTGGCGGTCTCCCGCCAGTGTACCGCCGCCCTTTGGAATCCTCCAAGGCGGCGCAGCTAGCTGCGCCGCCGAGGGGATTCCGACCCCCCCTACCGCCATCCAGTTCCCGGCGGTCCGCCCGCCGGGAACCGGATGGCGGTAGGGGGGGTCGCGGGGCCCCTGGGGGCCCCTGCAGTGCCCATGCCACTGGCATGGGCACTGCAGGGGCCCCCATAAGAGGGCCCCTACAAGTATTTCACTGTCTGCTTGGCAGACAGTGAAATACGCGACGGGTGCAACAGCACCCGTCGCACCTTCCCACTCCGCCGGCTCGATTACGAGCCGGCATCCTCGTGGGAAGGGAGTTTTTCCCTGGGCTGGCGGGCGGTCTTTTGGCGACCGCCCGCCAGCCCAGGGATAAACTTAGAATACCCTCCGCGGTCTTTCGACCGCGGAGCGGTATTTCGGAGGGGGGAACTCTGGCGGGCGGCCTCCGCCACCCGTCAGGGTCAGAATGACCCCCACAGTGTTATTGATAAAACTATATTGCACCCAAACAATGTGTGGAAACTGAGTTTCAGCAAACATTTATCATTTGCGCATCATTAGGTGTCTTGATTTGATCCATTGATAATCTTTGTTTACATCATACTTTAGAATGACAAAAAACGTGCTTTATTTGTGCTTTCCTAACTGCTGATATATTATGAAATATTTATACAGTTCATTTACAGATATTGAAATGTTGTTCTATATTAGAAAAAAATGACACTCTACAATGTTTCCTTTCACACTCCCTATACAATATTTTCACACAATTTACTTCACAAAATTCTCTCATGTTGCAGTCAGGGAAAGTAAACACTAATCTCTATGTTGAAAGAAAAAGCAGCAGTTTGTCAGAGACATAACCTGACATTTGACCTCTGTCTTTTAAGCACACCAACTGTGAGGAGATAAAAACTCACCAATTCAATTTCTGAGTTCCAGCGTGGTTATTTTTTGGGTGCTGCAGCTCCTCTGCACTCCTACGTCCAGCACCTTTGAGTTAAATAGACACTGCATAGATTTGTGAGATCTGTCAAAGCTTTTGCTTAGAAACTCTACAGTTTCAGGATGGATGTTGCTCAGTGAAAAATGCATACCTTCAGGTTTTACTTGCCCTTGATTCCAGAGTGAACTATCCCCTAACAAAAGGATCGGGAAGGGGATACTGCAAGAGGATGTTTATGGAAACTTATCAGACCAAGGCCCAGATTTATACTCTTTTATCGCCGCATTTGCATCTTTTTTTGACGCAAAAGTGGCGCAAACTTACAAACTTACAAAATATAATTGCATTTTGTAAGTTTGCGCTGCTTTTGCATCAAAAAGTGACGCAAATGCAGCGCTAAAGAAGTATAAATATGTGCCTAAATGTTTTATAGGCCAGGTTGCATTACAGTGCAGTGTTTGTACATCGGAGAGGTTACCAGGCCAGGTTGCATTACAGTGCGGTGTTTGTACATCGGAGAGGTTACCTGGGCAGGTATCTGTCAAATATTACATGTATCAGTCAGGCACAGCATAGACTGTCTGGTTGCAAGTGTTTACAGAAATCCAGCCTCAGTAATAATCATGAGGCAGGATTTGTTCCGTGAATCCTTGCAGCTACAAATGAAGACGGAGACAGGGGTATTCAATGCAGAGGTTACTTCTGTATTCTTAAAATGCCTTTAGGGAAAGTCTTGAATGAAAAAGAAGGGCCACTTTAGGAAAGGCACATCAGAGGGAGCCTGAAGAGGTCCATAGGATTGACATATGCAGCTGTTATTTGTACAGTGGACATCTTCCAATGTGTGTATGTTTACCAACTGATACATGTAGGCAGTTCCCTATGATCATACCGTAGCCTTATCTGGGGGTAAACTGCCTTCAATGGAGCAAACATGAAATACTTGTAAATACTTAGCTCGGCAAACATTTCATGACTCCTGTGTAATGGTGGCAAAATCTATGAAAATATTTTTGTCCAGCTGATGCTTCTGATTTTTGTCCAGCCAATACCCGTGGGTCCAACACATTTCACTGAGATAACCCTTTTGATAACCTCATGTATATGAAATTACTCCAAGTACAACTCCAGATAACGTCTTACATTGAGTCCAACATTATGAACCTATGTTTAAAATCTTTACATGACCAAGTCTATCAGTGAGCACCACAAGATGTACAAGAACGTCATAAGATTTCGCAAAAACACTTCCAGCAAACACAGACATGGATGTTCTTGAGTTAAAATAATCCATAACTTACCCTTGTCTCTCCATCCACTTATGCTGTGAGCCTTTGACCTTCCTTGCAACATATTTTCTTAAATATTTTACTTCCACTGTAAACAGTAAAATCCTGAAAATATCCAAACATATCTTTGTTTCTCTCAAATGTTGTTGGATTCATATCCGATGCTCTACATTTTACAAGTCCCAATATTCTCACTGTGGTTAATCAGACATAACATTTTTAGACGAGTCAAAAGTTGCCAAAGATACTTTGCCAACTAAAATGTTACACATTTGCTTCCCTTCCTGTTTTCCGCCCACTACGGTGTGCACTAAATCATAACCATTACAAAAATTCCTGATTACAACTTTATAAAAGCCATCTTTTAACTCATCAACATAATCTATAAATGTGTTTTAAATCCCTCCACTTGACCTCGACAAAGACCTTTTTAAAAAACTGGTCATGCATTCTGCACCAGTTTACTAACTGACAAACAGGGCACCCTTTTGATGTTGGCTGAATGTGAAACAAGCATTGGCAATGCTACTAGCGGTTGCATGACAGAACCACGCATGGCATTACCACGCATGTCTTTCCAATGGAGTCAATACAACACATGCATCTTTGCCACGCATGCCTTTAACTAGACAACTTTTACCATGCATGCCTTTACAATTAAAAGTTTGTTGTAAAGGCATGGATAGTAAAAGGCATCCACATGGTAAAAATTTAAGAGGTAAGTATAATCCATATATATATATATATATATATATATATATATATATATATATATATATATATATATATATATATATATATATATATATATATGTATATAAACATATATAGATATATATACATATATATAAGTATAAGTATAATCCATATATATATATATATATATATATATATATATATATATATATATATATATATATAAATATATATATACATATATATATATATATATATGGATTATACTTACCTCTTAAATTTTTACCATGCGTAAGCCTTTTACCAAATTTTAATTGTAAAGGCATGCATGGTAAAAGTTGTCTTGTTAAAGGCGTGCGTGGCAAAGATGCATGTGTTGTATTGACTCCATTGTAAAGACATGAGTGGTAATGCCATGCGTGGTTCTGCATGGTAAAAGTTGTCTTGTTAAAGGCATGCGTGGCAAAGATGCATGTGTTGTATTGACTCCATAGTAAAGACATGCGTGGTTCTGTCATGCAATCGCTAGTAGCATTGCCAATGCTTTTGTAATGCCATCGCCACTTGAAAGTTTTAGTTAGGACATAGTTTCTATAGAAAAAGCAGTTTTTTGCTAGCCTATAACTTTGGCGCCGCTTGACGAATCTTAACAAAATGTTCCAAAACAAATTGACAGCCATGTGAGCTGCTGTCTGGAAAGTTTTGGGCAGATCCATCAAGCGGGGGCCGAGATAAAGGGGGTGAAATTTAGACCAGTTCAATGTTAATTACTGTAGGAAAAACTGAACAGCGATAGCACAAAAACCACTGGATGGAATTACACATTTGGCAGAAATGTAGCTCTTGGTCCAGAAAGAGCCCTTTTTAGGATGAACGTGCAAGCTCTCTGGCCTGTTGTACTCTATCTCCAGGCTTTTAACTACGCTCACCACTATCACTCATTCATGGAGTTGCCTTTCAAAAATTCTTCCTTGTGGCGGTTTTATTACCACCTTGGCCATCAACCCAGACACATGAATAATTGCACTTTTGCTGATATGTTTGACTGAGAGAAAACCTCTTTTTCCAATTTGTGTCTCTCTTACACGCTCATGCTCATGGAGGCGATGGCGCTTTGAATCTGCTCGCTTGTGTCAACTGTTATACTGTTCATTTTCAATTTATAGCTAGAGAAGTCCAGTTAGGAATTTACAATGCTAATAACTCTAACTCAAGCACACGCGAGACCCATTGCATTGCAAATGCTTGTTTGCTATTTGGTGTAAATCCATTCAGTAGTTTTTGAGAAATTTAAGGAAATCCACATTTGTACATTTAGGGACGCAGAGGATTCATGACCACCTCCCGATTTCGTGCTGAGATCTGATTGGCTGGCAACACTCAAAAAGGAAGTGTTGGCAGCCATCTTGGGACTTGACTGAAGCCGAGTCCCAGATAGAAAGAATAAAAAATACAAAAGGGGGAAGGGTAGGAACACCCTGACCCCTGAGCTCTGGTGCTGGGGTTCCAAAGGGACCCTCACATGGGTAAAAAGCATTTTTTACATTTTTTTGCCATGAAATAATGCTGGGGTGCGATCCTGCAGTAAAAATAAAGAAATAAAATGTGTGGGCTCTTGTGTTTTAACATAAGCCCCTGGGTGGGTCAGGTCCCACTTTGTGGGGGGGACTGCCTGGCCCTCCCATAGCTCAGGGGACCACCACCTCCGTGGAGAAAAATATGAAATTTGTGCAGGTGGCTGCGCAGCCTCCCCGTGCCCTGGGCACCACCATCACCTGGGGCAAAATGCATTTATAATGTGAGGGTCATCCCCTCTACAGCCCTGGGGACCAACACCTCCCCAGGGTGGTATATTAAAATATGTGAGATGGCCGCACAGCCCACCCCTACACCACGGGGACCACTCCTCCCTCAGGCAGTTAACCATTATGGGTCGAGCTATATTAGAAATAATTATTGGAGGTCTGTTTCAGACCTCCTGTAGCCCCAGGACCACTACATCCCCGGGGCTATACTTGTTGAGGGGGGGTGTTAACTCTTCCATCAAATCAGGGGGACAGCTATGGGTACCTGCTTCGCCCCCGCTATGCAAATTTGCATATGGACTGGTGGGAGGAGCAGGTAATCTGGAGTGAGTTCCACTCTGAATGGGAGGATTACATTATTCACTGGAGTAGATACATTGATGATCTTTTTTATAATATGGAAAGATACACAAGAAAGTGCAGAAAAGTTTGTTAGTAAGATCTCTTAGAACACCCTCAATTTGAAATTCATAAGTATAATCCATCCAACTGAGGTCCAATTCCTTTATTTAACAGTGTATGTAAGAGATAATAAATTGCACACAAAACTGTATAGAAAACCTACTTCAAGTAACACACTTTTACATGCTAGTAGTTTTCAACCCAAAAAATTGATTTATAGCATTCTGCATGGAGAAACACTTAGAGTGAGATGTCACTGCGGTGAGAAGGTAGAGGAAGGGCATGCCTTTCAAGAGCTACCCATGACGTTTTTGTAAAGGGGTTACCCTGATAATTGTATTGATGAAGCAGTTCACAAGGTGAAAGTAAAACCATGAGATACCATTTTGTTCGGTCACAAAAAGAATAAATGGATTAAATTTGATTCCAGTAATAGATTTAGGAACAATCATAGTAAGCAAGTAGGGGCAATATGCTCCATTTTGAATAAACATTGGCACTTAATTAAGAACAACCCAGTGATAGGCAATTTGGTTCCAGTTAGATTGGGTATAACTTTCAAGAGTGCAAGTTCTATGAGAGACTCTTTAATTAAAAGTAGCCCTGAGATTGCTAGAAAGGAAAAACAAAGGGATCAGTCAACATCCAGGTTTTATGAAATGTGGAAAGTGTAAGGCTTGTATCTATGAAAGGAACAGCTCTGCACTCATATACAGAAAATACAAAATGAAGGTAGTATATCATTTCTAAGACCAATTATGTAATATATGTGCTACAATGCTCATGTATTCTAATGTACATAGGCAGTACTATAAGGTCTGTGCAAAAGAGAATACTCCAACATGTATGTGCCATCAGGAATAACGATCAGATGTACCCAGTAGCCTGACACTTTGAGACATGTCACCATGGGAACTTTGAGGGACTGGTATATTATGTGATTGATTCCTTGTCTGTCAGCACAAGCGGAGGTGACAGGGAAAGGGCCCTTAGAAGAATGGAATCAAGGTACATAGTAGAACTTAATACGAAGAGCCCCTCTGGTTGACTAGTGAAGAATATCTTCACACACATTTATAGTGAGAAGCTTGCATGCACACAAGACCTCATGAGGGATAGTTTCAATAAAGTGCTCTTATTATTAGTAACTGTATTGTTTTATTTTTTTATATTAAGATAGCTTATAGTTTCACTAGTTAGGTAATTTTGTCTTTAGTGTAGGTGTTATGTTTAGGTGCACAAGCTGGGAAGTAGTTAAAAGTGATTCAGAGAATACATTAATTTTGTGATAGGAATGTACTTGTGTATATAAATATATGCTTAGCTCCTTCCGCACTATTAGGTATATGTAATGTGGTCATCTACTGTAATTTTGTTACCATAGGAAGAGTACATACAGGATATTTAGCCCACTTGGGCGTGACTGTCAACTACATGTATATTTAACCTCTTAGCGTTGTTATAATTTCTTGTTATATCAAATAACACATTTTTAGCATGAAGATGAAAGAAATTTAAGTCACAGGAATCCAGTTAAATGTAAAGCAGATGATAAAGTTGATTTCAAGTAAGCGCTAAGGAAGAGAGACAACATGTTCCTTATGGTAGCAATAACAATGGTTTTAATGTAATGATTTAAGTAATACAGGATAAACCATAAAGATCACAGAGGATTAATGATTAATGCAATATAAATATAAGTACTGTCACATCTGTTTTCTTTTGTAAATAGTAGATATTTATCGGCACAGTCACTTTAAGCCTTTTCACAGTTTCATTGTGTAAATCACAGGTTATGTGTATGTGTTAAAGGGTGACAAGATCTATCCCTTTTTGTCAGGGATCAAGGTTGCGGCGGCGACCAAAACCCGTTTGACAGTAGGGACTGAAAAAAGACTTTTCTGAGCATGAAGAAAGGCGTTGGAACATTTGTGTACAAAAAACAAAGGATTTGGGACAATATTACGAAGTGCGCTGACTTAGTTTGCACTCAGGAATATATATATATATATATATATATATATATATATATATATATATATATATATATATATATATATATATAACACTTAATACACAGATATATATATATATATATATATATATATATATATATATATATATAAAACACGTAATAATTACCTGTAAACCTTAACTACACATAAGCCTTTACCATTCATGCCTTTACATAAATAAATCACTTAATACTTACCTGTAAATTTTTCACCATGCATATGTCTTTACCATTCATGCCTTTGCAATGAAATCTTTGTAAAGGCATGCGTGGTAAATAGATTGATGGTAATAATAATGTGTGGTTTTTAACATGTTGTAATGGCTGTTTCCCCCACTTGCTCTGGCTTATCATTGAAAGTGCATCTTCAGTCACTGATGAATTTAGGCACTTAAGCCATCACACAGATAGCATGTCATCCACTCATCCACCCACTTGCCTACTCCTCTGTACTTTTCTGAACTCGTTTTCGATGAACTTAGAGCTTTGTGCACTATATCACTGCCAACCAGTGCTAAAGTGTGTGTGCTCACATCTTAAAAAGGGTAACATTGTTTTCTCCCCATTTGGCTTTTTTAATTTACTTGTAAGTCCCTAGTAAAGTGGTACTTCATGTGCCTATGGCCTGAAAAATTATATGCTACTAGAGGGCCTGCAGCACTGATTGTGCCACCCACTTAAGTAGCCATTCAAACATCTCAGGCCTGCTTTTGGACCCTGTGCATGCTGTTTTGAACTACCATATCAACCTGGCAAAATAAACCTTTTGCCAGGCCCAAACCATCCTTTTTATACATACGTCACATGGGGTTTCTTGTTGGCTAGGGTATGCACCTAAGCCAGGCAGAGGACACCAGTTTAGTTAGGGGACGTAAGTTACATACCAAAGATAAACTGTGCTCACCAACTCGTAGCTTGGCACAGAGCAGGCAGGCAGGCTTATCATCAGAGTGCACAATACAGCAACACAATGGATACACCACAAAAGAGACTACATACAGAATTATATCAAAATATATAACTTTATTATCTTGTACATAAAATCAGACCAAAACAACATGAACCATACATTTTGTGCACACTGTGCAGTTACTGAGATGGTACCCTTTATCCTTAAACAAGGGAAATATCAAAATGACATATATCATCAAATTATTGCATGTAATGCCAGTAAATTAGAAAAAAAAGCACATAATAACCAATTATCACCATAAGCACATAGGTCACAGCGCACTTGCGCTCCTACTAAACGTTATATGGTTATCAGGTTTCCCAATGTAGGCACAGAAGTGTCTGTGCACCTACTACTTGTAATATGGTAATCCACAGTTTTCTTAATGAAGCAAGTTGTTAGTGGTGATTCGATGTCTCGCCTGGGGGCCTATTTCGAGGTTCTGCACTGTGCTGCCCACAACAGACTAAGTGCCCCCCAAGCATTAATTTTCTCAAGTTAAGGCCAGAATCTTGCCCCCTAATTGTTGGCGAACCTGGAGCCCTCCGTGGCCACTGGGTGGCATCTTCTGGGAAGAAAGCAGCCCACCTGTGGAGGTAGTGCGGGACGGCTATATGGCGTTAATAATGGGCCCCAGCCCTTTCACACTCCACTCGCAGTACCTGAGAGGAACACCCACGGGGGGGACTCTAGACAAGTTGTAGCACAGCTCCAGGCCTCTCTGTTGGACCCTGCTGCATCAGGTGTTCTCGGCAGGGGCTTCTGATGGGAGGATCGGAGCTGGGAGCCCTCTTGCGGCAGGAAAGCGTAGGCGGTGTTGACGTCACCACCACACCCCCAGCCTGGCGTTGAGTTTCCTCTGGATACATATCCTCATTGCACAGACTGATCATTGGGGGTGGCGGTGTGAAGAAATGCACTGAGTCCCCTGGCTGCAGGGCTCTCCCTGGGCAGAGCATCACGCTCTCACAGAGAGGAGCAATTACACAAGTAGAACAGCGTGATGAGCTGCAACATAGCACCGTGCTCGGTCCCCAGCAGCACCAGCTAGCAATCTGGAATGCTCCCTCAAAGTGGAGCACTGGCATTCGAAAGATGGTGCGATGAGCTGCAAATGAGCACCGTGCTGAAACCCCAGCAGCCCCAGCTGGCAATGAGGCAGATTCCTAGGTCTTGGATGTTCCTAAGACCTCAGGGAGAACAAGGAGCAAGCCAACAAGCCCTTGGAGAACATTGGGGAAAAATGTGAGGCGCAGGAAGGCAGGCCAGCACAAGTCTAAATGCACGGTGGCAGTCTCTCCAGCAGCCTAAAAAGCTGCAGGCCAGCACAACAAAGCAAGTGGTTCAAATAGTGTTTCCGCCTGGCAGTACAGCAGTTCTCTGGCAATGTGATACATACCATACAGAGCCAGCAGTGCCTGGGTACAAGACCCACGGAGTGTCTAAAATCATGGGGTCACAGCCTCAGTACTTTATAGTAAAAAATGTCTTTAATGAAGGGGTGAGTTCAAAGGAGCCTTCATAAGTGCACAACAATTCCTTTCAGTCCAGCCCTGGCTCCAGACGACCAGTAAGTGGTAAATCAGCCCTTTGTGTGAGGACAGGCCACAACCTATTGACATGTGTTAGCCATCACTCCCTCCCAGCCCAGGAAGACTATTAGTATGCAGATGAGTGGAGATGTATCCCATGTCACACCCAGCCCTTCCTCTGTTGTGCCTGTCTAGAAAATATGTAAGTGTAGGTGTCACCCAGCCCTAGACGTGTAGTGAACACAGGCTATAAGCACAAGAGGTATAAGCACCGAGAAATGCCCACTTTCTAAAATGCAAAAAGAACAGATGATGGACAGAATGGAGAGCAAATCAAACATTCACCCCCAGTCACAAAGATCTGGGTTTAATCCATCGTTTTTTTGCTCACCACACCACCCCAGTTTGGACACAGCCATATGCAAATCGGTCTTGACCCTGTTCCTCATGAGAACAGTCCAGCCCGAACTGCCAAGCCAGGTCCTCCCTGGACCAGAAACAAGCATCCTAGGACCAGTTTCAGGGTATCACCCTTCATCAGCTAGGCTAGCTTGAATCCAGTGGTGCAGTGAGCACGGGACCCACGTCTGGGCATACCCTTCCCACTTGGGGCAACAAATGCAAAAAGAACAGATGATGGATGGAATGCAGAGCAAATCAGACATTCACCCCCACTCCCAAAGATCTGGGTTTAATCCATAGTTTTTTTGCTTACCACACCAACCCAGTTTGGACCCAGCCATATGCAAAAATCAGTCTTGACCCTGTTCCTCATGGGAACAGTCCAGCCCGAACTGCCAAGCCAGGTCCTCCCTGGACCAGAAACAAGCATCCTTGGACCAGTTTCAGGGTATCACCCTTCATCAGCTGGGCTAGATTGAATCCAGTGGTGCAGTGAGCACGTGACCCATGTCTGGGCATACCCTTCCCACTTGGGGCAACAAATGCAAAAAGAACAGATGATGGACGGAATGCAGAGCAAATCAAACATTCACCCCCACTCCCAAAGATCTGGGTTTAATCCAGTCTTTTTTTGCTCACCACACCACCTCAGTTTCGACCCAGCCATATGCAAGTCAGTCTTGACCCTGTTCCTCATGGGAACAGTCCAGCCCCGAACTGCCAAGCCAGGTCCTCCCTGGACCAGAAACAAGCATCCTAGGACCAGTTTCAGGGTGTCACCCTTCATCAGCTAGGCTAGCTTGAATCCAGTGGTGCAGTGAGCACGGGACCCACGTCTGGGCATACCCTACCCACTTGGGGCAACAAATGCAAAAAGAACAGATGATGGACGGAATGCAGAGCAAATCAAACATTCACCCCCACTCACAAAGATCTGGGTTTAATCCATCGTTTTTTTGCTCACCACACCACCTCAGTTACAACCCAGCCATATACAAATCAGTCTTGACCCTGTTCCTCATGGGAACAGTCCAGCCCGAACTGCCAAGCCAGGTCCTCCCTGGACCAGAAACAAGCATCCTAGGACCAGTTTCAGGGTATCACCCTTCATCAGCTAGGCTAGCTTGAATCCAGTGGTGCAGTGAGCACGGGACCCACGTCTGGGCATACCCTTCCCACTTGGGGCAACAAATGCAAAAAGAACAGATGATGGATGGAATGCAGAGCAAATCAGACATTCACCCCCACTCCCAAAGATCTGGGTTTAATCCATAGTTTTTTTGCTTACCACACCAACCCAGTTTGGACCCAGCCATATGCAAAAATCAGTCTTGACCCTGTTCCTCATGGGAACAGTCCAGCCCGAACTGCCAAGCCAGGTCCTCCCTGGACCAGAAACAAGCATCCTTGGACCAGTTTCAGGGTATCACCCTTCATCAGCTGGGCTAGATTGAATCCAGTGGTGCAGTGAGCACGTGACCCATGTCTGGGCATACCCTTCCCACTTGGGGCAACAAATGCAAAAAGAACAGATGATGGACGGAATGCAGAGCAAATCAAACATTCACCCCCACTCCCAAAGATCTGGGTTTAATCCAGTCTTTTTTTGCTCACCACACCACCTCAGTTTCGACCCAGCCATATGCAAGTCAGTCTTGACCCTGTTCCTCATGGGAACAGTCCAGCCCCGAACTGCCAAGCCAGGTCCTCCCTGGACCAGAAACAAGCATCCTAGGACCAGTTTCAGGGTGTCACCCTTCATCAGCTAGGCTAGCTTGAATCCAGTGGTGCAGTGAGCACGGGACCCACGTCTGGGCATACCCTACCCACTTGGGGCAACAAATGCAAAAAGAACAGATGATGGACGGAATGCAGAGCAAATCAAACATTCACCCCCACTCACAAAGATCTGGGTTTAATCCATCGTTTTTTTGCTCACCACACCACCTCAGTTACAACCCAGCCATATACAAATCAGTCTTGACCCTGTTCCTCATGGGAACAGTCCAGCCCGAACTGCCAAGCCAGGTCCTCCCTGGACCAGAAACAAGCATCCTAGGACCAGTTTCAGGGTATCACCCTTCATCAGCTAG
The DNA here is from genome assembly GCF_031143425.1 of Pleurodeles waltl. Classification (NCBI taxonomy): domain Eukaryota; kingdom Metazoa; phylum Chordata; class Amphibia; order Caudata; family Salamandridae; genus Pleurodeles; species Pleurodeles waltl. The sequence goes on along the minus strand of NC_090445.1, from coordinate 661,472,890 downwards.
GCTAGCTTGAATCCAGTGGTGCAGTGAGCACGTGACCCATGTCTGGGCATACCCTTCCCACTTGGGGCAACAAATGCAAAAAGAACAGATGATGGACGGAATGCAGAGCAAATCAAACATTCACCCCCACTCCCAAAGATCTGGGTTTAATCCAGTCTTTTTTTGCTCACCACACCACCTCAGTTTCGACCCAGCCATATGCAAGTCAGTCTTGACCCTGTTCCTCATGGGAACAGTCCAGCCCCGAACTGCCAAGCCAGGTCCTCCCTGGACCAGAAACAAGCATCCTAGGACCAGTTTCAGGGTGTCACCCTTCATCAGCTAGGCTAGCTTGAATCCAGTGGTGCAGTGAGCACGGGACCCACGTCTGGGCATACCCTACCCACTTGGGGCAACAAATGCAAAAAGAACAGATGATGGACGGAATGCAGAGCAAATCAAACATTCACCCCCACTCACAAAGATCTGGGTTTAATCCATCGTTTTTTTGCTCACCACACCACCTCAGTTACAACCCAGCCATATACAAATCAGTCTTGACCCTGTTCCTCATGGGAACAGTCCAGCCCGAACTGCCAAGCCAGGTCCTCCCTGGACCAGAAACAAGCATCCTAGGACCAGTTTCAGGGTATCACCCTTCATCAGCTAGGCTAGCTTGAATCCAGTGGTGCAGTGAGCACGGGACCCACGTCTGGGCATACCCTTCCCACTTGGGGCAACAAATGCAAAAAGAACAGATGATGGATGGAATGCAGAGCAAATCAGACATTCACCCCCACTCCCAAAGATCTGGGTTTAATCCATAGTTTTTTTGCTTACCACACCAACCCAGTTTGGACCCAGCCATATGCAAAAATCAGTCTTGACCCTGTTCCTCATGGGAACAGTCCAGCCCGAACTGCCAAGCCAGGTCCTCCCTGGACCAGAAACAAGCATCCTTGGACCAGTTTCAGGGTATCACCCTTCATCAGCTGGGCTAGATTGAATCCAGTGGTGCAGTGAGCACGTGACCCATGTCTGGGCATACCCTTCCCACTTGGGGCAACAAATGCAAAAAGAACAGATGATGGACGGAATGCAGAGCAAATCAAACATTCACCCCCACTCCCAAAGATCTGGGTTTAATCCAGTCTTTTTTTGCTCACCACACCACCTCAGTTTCGACCCAGCCATATGCAAGTCAGTCTTGACCCTGTTCCTCATGGGAACAGTCCAGCCCCGAACTGCCAAGCCAGGTCCTCCCTGGACCAGAAACAAGCATCCTAGGACCAGTTTCAGGGTGTCACCCTTCATCAGCTAGGCTAGCTTGAATCCAGTGGTGCAGTGAGCACGGGACCCACGTCTGGGCATACCCTACCCACTTGGGGCAACAAATGCAAAAAGAACAGATGATGGACGGAATGCAGAGCAAATCAAACATTCACCCCCACTCACAAAGATCTGGGTTTAATCCATCGTTTTTTTGCTCACCACACCACCTCAGTTACAACCCAGCCATATACAAATCAGTCTTGACCCTGTTCCTCATGGGAACAGTCCAGCCCGAACTGCCAAGCCAGGTCCTCCCTGGACCAGAAACAAGCATCCTAGGACCAGTTTCAGGGTATCACCCTTCATCAGCTAGGCTAGCTTGAATCCAGTGGTGCAGTGAGCACGGGACCCACGTCTGGGCATACCCTTCGCACTTGGGGCAACAAATGCAAAAAGAACAGATGATGGACGGAATGCAGAGCAAATCAAACATTCACCCCCAGTCACAAAGATCTGGGTTTAATCCATTGTTTATTTGCTCACCACACCACCCCAGTTTGCATTTCTAAAAAAGTAATGTAAAATCCAATTACACCAGTAAGTAGGATTTGTCACTACTATTCTAAACATACCAAACATGACAAAGCTACTGTTTCTGATCAGGAATTACCACTTAAAGGGAATAAGAGAATTCCCAATGCTAACCTATGAGAGGAGCAGGCCTCATAGTAATGAAAAATGACTTTAGGAGGTTGTCATAACCAGGACATGTAAAACATAAAAGTACATGGCCTGCCTTTTACTTACATAGCACCCTGCCCTAAGGACTACTTAAGGCCTACCGTAGGGGTGACATGTGTATGAAAAGGGGAGTCTAAGGCTTGGCAAGTAGTTTTAAATGCCAAGTTAAAGTGTCAGTAAACTGCACACACATGTACTGCAGTAGCAGGCCTGAGACAGGTTTGAAAGGCTACTCCTGTGGGTGTTACCATCAGTGCTGCAGGACCACTAATAGCATTTAACATACAGGCCCTGAGTATGTGGTATACCACTTTACAAGGGGCTTACAAGTAAATCAAATACAGTGTAATACCAATCCACCCTTAAATACATTTAGCATGTTTTTTTCACAAATTAGACCTACTGCCTATGTTGTACCTTTTGGTAATACACAGATCAGACCTATGTCAACTGACATTAAGGCCAATATTTATACTTTGTTAGTGCTGCATTTGAGTCATTTTGTGACGCAAAAGTGGAGTGAACTTACAAAATATAATTGTATTTTGTAAGTTTGCTCTGCTTTGGCATCAAAAACTGCCACAAATGCAGCACTAAAACAGTATAAATATGGGCCTAAGTTTCCCTTTGAACCCATCAAGCTTAGTGCCTTTGTCATTAGCTTGTCACTATAACCATCTTAGGTCTGTTCATTGAGCACATGTTTTTCCACAAGAATACAATCAAGCATGCAGTCATAAAATTACAAATGCACACAATTACATTTGCCAAAACAATACACAAACGCTCACACAAGTGTCTAACAAATACTCTCACACTGCAAGTCTACCCCAAGGATTTGTAAAAGGGTGTAAACAATATCAAAATCTGTGCCTACTCTAGTAAATTGTGAGATTGAATGTAAGAAAATATCTGTTTTCAGGCTTTAACACTGTATAATACCAATCCACCTTTACATGCCTATTACTTTTAACACCTTCGCTTGGGAGCCAAGGACATAACCATTACATCCTGCACCAGGCCCATGGGTAGCGCTCCCCCCATGAGCCTTCCACCTATCCCCCCATGGAAGGGATGGAAGGGGAATCTCTTCCCCTTCCACCCCCGGCCTCCCCACCACCCCTAGTGACACCTGATGATGTCAGTGCGCAATTGCGTGCTGATCTCATCAGAGGCTGCCCCCATCGTGAGAAATGCTAAGCATTTCTCTTCCAATTGGGGGTGGGGACGGCAGAGAGGCATCAAAGGAAAGGAAAGGCCTTTCCTTTTCTTTGATGTCTTTCTGAGCTTTTCTGCAGCCCGATCGTAAAGCGAATTCCCTTTGTTTGCCTACTTTTCAGAAATCTTTAGCTGCCTGGTATCCAGCATTGGTTTCACATCCATTTCTGTCACAAACTGCTAGAAGTCAGAAAGCACAAAAAAAAGTAAAAATGGGGTACGTTCCAGAAAAATGCCACATGAATAATATTGATGTGTTTTATGTGTTTTTACTGGTGTTGAGGTTTATCTGCTGTTGCAAAGTAATACAATCGAGGATAAAGTTGACAGCTCTTTTATCAGTGCAGCACAGCATTTGCTTTCAGCAAGGCAGCTAAAAGAGAAATGAATAAACATTCGACATTCTAATAGGGAACCATGGCGACAGTTCCTCAGTTAAACATAAACAATAGCTAATTGGATGTAAGCTCATTACATCACACCTTTCCCCTTAAAATACAGGACAGAAAATAACTTTGACAAGTAATATCGTAACAGATATCGATGAAATCTCCATATTTGTTGGGAGAATGTTCCTACTCCTGTTCTTTGCCTCTAGGCCACTGAAGCACACACATGCTCACTACAGCCATTACCCTGCTTACTTGCCACTTCACCCTCATTTTGCTGTCCCAAAACTTCATTTCCACCAACACGCTGTTGTGTCCTTCAACTCCAGTGTCCACTCTACTGTTCTCATCACCAGAAGCATTCACAACTCCCCCCTTTGATACAATTTTGTCAACCTTTTGAAAAAATCTGTCATTTTCATCACCTCTCTGCACACAATCCATCTGATCAAAATTTGACATATTTTTGCATTTAGTAACCCTTCTAACATTCCACACTTTAGAATCTTGTGTAACAACGCTATTAGTAAACACCTTAATGACCTTCATCGCCTTGCCATACTTGGGTTCATTTTGTGGAGTATACCAGCTTTGTGAATCCTCACCCAATCTTCCACAACAGACATGGGTTATTTAACATTCCATTTGACACCATACCACTCTTTAGTCTCCCTCTGTTTCTGTCACACTCCTGCTCATACTATCCCATTGTACTCTCATCTGCTATTACCACGTCTTTTCCAGAACCGCCATGGGAACAACTTGGAAATAGGATCTCTTCCTTTAAGTAACTAGAATAGACTAACGTCTGCAAGATGATGAGGTGTAATATGGGACATTCACAATTTTCCCTTAACACATTCCTCCATTGACAATCACTCTTATGTGCCTCAACCACATAATCCTTTAAAACACAGTTGATTTTCTCTACTAATCCATTTCTGAAAGGTTCATATAATGTGGTAGTGACATACTATATTGCACACTGTTTGAGAAAACTCTCCACTTCTCTCAACTTTAGTTTCACTATCCATAATTAAAACATTAGGACATCCTTCTCTAACTAAAGCCTCCTTAAACTCAATTACTACTTGAGTGGTGATTTAACAAATTTTACTTCTGGCCACTTGGAGTGATGATCTATCATCACTAACGCAAACCTAGCTTCTTGAGGTAAAGAAGAAAATGGATCAGAAATGTCAAAGGATATTTTTCTCCACAGGAATGTTGGCTATGCAACAGGTTTCAAAGGTGAAAGGGTAACCTTCAAGATTTTCTCACCATTAACACATTGATCACACTCTTACTTCCCTGTCTGCCATCATGGTCTGATAAGCCTCTTCATAGTAGATATGGCACTATTCTCCCCACAAGCCAGAAAGAAAATCACTTTTTGCATATCAAATGGAGGAACACGCTTCTTGACTTCTTTGACTAATTATCCACCTTCCACGTTCATTTCTCGTGAAACCTTCCAAAATGGTAATAACTCTGGAGATACTTTCCATTACACAATTCCTTACCTGTTGCCATTACATATCCCTTGTTTCACTCCCTGCCCACTTCTTCTCTGTAATGGCATCACAATTTCCCTGCAACTACATCTTTTATGGTAGCAATCATATCTGTTTTACTCACACATACATTCATATCCTCCTACCGGCTGGGTAGTCTTGATAGGCAATCAGTCATTACGCTGCACTTTCCAGAAACAAATTCAGCTTTAAAACAATACACTTGTAGCCTTGTAGTTAATCTGGCAATGCGTGCTGTGGCGTTCCACACCCCCACTATGTTCACCAGTGGTATGTGATCTGTCCTTGATGTGAATCGACTTCCCCACACATAGTTTCCGAAATGTTCAAGAGCCCACATGCAAGCCCACAACTCTTTTCCAATCATGCATACCTCCTTTCAGGTCCTGGATGCTAAAGCTACATTTCACTCTTCTTTACCACGTCTCTGTGATAACACACAATCAACTACAAATATGGTAGTTTCCACAGTAATGATACATTCTTTGTTTAAATGAAAGGCTTCAACTGAGGTGCTTTCACAATATCTTTCTTAACTTACTGAAATGCATGTTGCTGTTTTTCAAACCAACAAATTCCACATTTTTCCTTGTCAATTCCCTTGAATGTTTTGTTTTGGTGGCAAAATTCCTAATGAATTTGCTATAATACTCACACAACCTTGTGAATGAGAGGACTTGCTTGCTATTTTCCTGTGCAGGAGCACTGACGATAGTATCTACAATAGATTTCTTGGGCACAACTTGGTTACCAGGCAAAGAATGTCCTAAATAATCCATGGAATTGCGGAACAATTTGCATTGGATCTCTTTAGAGTCAGACCATGTTTTTCAAGCCCTCCACATACTCCATTAATATGTTCTATATATTCTTGTTCATACTTTGGAAACATCAAAATATAATCTTGGAAAAACTTCACAAAGTTGTCAACATCCTTGAAAACATAAAATGTAGCCCTTTGGAACACAGACCTCCATTACCGCTACCTCCTTCCTGGAGGGCTGGAAACACACTGAAGTGAGGCCCCTCCTGAAAAAAAAAATCACAGACACAGCCAAACTGAAGAACTACTGGCCCATCTCTCTGCTCCCCTGCCCGACAAAAGTCCTCAAGAAAGTGATCAACTAGCAACTCACCCAACACCTAGAAGACCAAAGCCTCCTGGACCGATCCCAATCTGGATTTTGAGTTACCTATAGCACTGAGATAGCCCTGAATGCAGCCACAGATGACATCTGAGCCCTGCCTGACCATGAGGAAACAGCTGCCCTCATCCTTCTGGACCTGTCTGCCGCGTTTGGCACCGTCTCCCACCACATCCTAATCAACAGACTCCACCACATTGGGATTCAAGGAATTACTCTCAATGGGTCGCCTTGTACCTCACCAGCAGAACCCAAAGGATTAGTCTACCACCGTTCACCTCAGAGCCCAAGAAGATCATCTGTGGAGTCCCCCAAGGACAATCCCTCAGCCTGACCCTTCCAACACCTACATGACCCCTCGTGGCTGTCACCGTCAGATCACATCAACTCAACATCATCTTTCACACCGATGAAACATAGTTCATCCTCTCACTGTCTGAAGATCCCTCCACCACAAGACCTAACTTCCACAGCGCCTGCCCTTCCACCAGCGACCAGACACATCTGATCAGGTTTCCTCTCCCTTGCAGACACCACACGGATCCATGGAGCCAACAGAAGAGGACGCTCCTTTTCGCACCTGGCAGCCAAGGCTTGGAACAACCTCCCCCTGGACTTCAGGACCGCACCATCACTCGAGCAATTCAGAAGAGAACTAAAGACCTGGATCTTTGAATTATCTTTCCTCCATGCAGCAGCATACAGCTCCAGCCTCTCAAGACCCTCATGAGTGATTTGCCATGCTCTCTGAACATTTTTGCTTGGCTAATTGATTGATTAATCAATCAAACATTGATGTAACATGCGATGTAAGGAATGCAGTTAAACTTTTCAAGTCTTCCGTAAGTTCAATCTGGTGATAGCCAGATCTGAAATCTAATGTGGAAAATGTTTTAGCACCTTCAAGCATACAAGCCACTTCAATGATATTAGGTAAGGGGTGGCAATCTACTACAATATTAGCATTCAGTGCTCTCAAATCCACATACAATCTTAGTTTGTGATCCAAATTCTTCCTCCCATCTTGACCATTGAATGGCAGTGTCTCCCTCATTCTGTAAAAATGTCATAGGAGGCTTAAACTGCATGATGTAGTATATTTCACTACACAAAGAAATAGAGGAAGAAAATACCGTCAGAATCCAGGCACCCAGATACATATAAGCTAAAGAAAATGAGCTGGAACGGCTACAGCCCAAAAACAATTGTAAAATGATGTCCAATAGACTTATTCCCCAGTACAGCCAATCTGTTTTAAAAAAAAAAACAAGATGCTGGAAATCTTGTCCAAGGACCATCATTTTTGCAATAGAACTGTAGTTTATTCCTCTGCCGTCCGACATCCAATAGAGTAGGTCATAGTTTCCACCAATCAGAGTGCACGATACACTCAAACCAGTCCTTCCGTGCTCTTGAACAGTCATCCCATGAAAATGCACATCTGCTGACGCCACATAGGAAGTGGTATGCTCGAGCCGGTCTCTGTGCTCACAATCATGCTGCAGGTGACACGCTTGTAAATGTTCTTCTTGCCAATTAAACAGTGTGCTTGAGCCGGTAACTCTTTGCTCTCAAGTGATTCCAAAACAGCTTAAGGTGGCATTTGATCTACTGTTATCCCCAAAAGGTTCCATGGAGGTATACACATGCAACCATAGTCATATGTTGAAATCGAAGATGAGTCCATATAAAGGAATGGTATTGTTATTGTTCTTGTGTCTCTGTGATGACAGACACACCTCTACGAATCTTTGCCAATTTTTGCAAGGTAATAAAATCCAGGATAAAGTTGACAGCTCTTTATCAGTGCAGCACAGCATCTGCTTTTACCCAAGCAATCAAAAGAGAAATTAATCTAAATATCATGCTTTCTAATAAGGAACCGTGGAGACAGTTTCTCAGTTAAACATAAACAACACACAAACTATATTAGCTAATTGAATACAAGCTCATTACAACATCTGCCATTCGCTATACCTTCCAGAGATTCTGATGAGGTATGTTTCTCGGTTCTTAGCCACTCCCTTTTCACTGAAAGACTAGAAGATGACTGCAACATCAACAGTGTAAATAGAAAGTCTGTCTTCTTTAAGTCTGTGGAAATGTCATATGTAAATAGATTGAAGATAAATGGGCCAAGAAATGATCGTCCCTGAGGAACTCCAGGAAGAATAGGACATACTGTTTAACACTCCTCTCATATCATCACATGAAAGGTGTGTTCTGCCAGGTAGCTAGTCAGCAGGTTTACCAGGTAGCTTGGAAACGTGAGCTTAATGAAGTTGTACATCGGTCCTGAGTGCCATACTCTGTCAAATGCTTTGGCTACATCCCAAAACACGACTGCAGTTGATCTCTTGACGTTAAATCCATGACTTATAATGTCCAGCCCTCTGAGACGATGATGATTTCTTGAATGCTCTTCTCTTTTAGAGAAGGTTTTTTGTAGATGCAAAGTTGCAGAGACCGGCAAGAATAAACCTTTTGAAGAGCTTTGATAGGCCATATATTAGACTTATTGCACAGTAGTTTGCAGGGTCTTTTAATGATTTCCCAGGCTTTGGAAATATGATAACTCGTGCTTCTTTTGAAGCTTTAGGGAAGCACGGATGATGGATACATGTGTTAAAGATCTGAGCAAGATGATCCACTGTCTATCAGACAGCATCTAGATTGCCTAGTTAATTATTCCATCTCTTTCTGGTGCCTCGTGGTTTTTCAGTTTCTTTATAAAATGAAGCACTTAATCTTCTCAATGTTCACAGCTATTTGGTTTGAATCAGTTTTGTTTCTGCTGGTAGCTCTGGTGTAAGCTCATGGCGCCATTCCATCAGCAAAGATAAACACTCCAGAGCACTGATCGACATTTTGTAGCATCTCATGTAAATGACTGATTCCTTCCTTGTGTAGTGATTAGTCAGCCAGGCACCATCCTTTTCTACACAATGCTTACTGCTCCAATAAGCTTTGCATGGATATCTTTGCACCTTTAAATAACCTACTTGTTCTTCAGGCCACTATAAATGATGTGGTGTTAGGGCCAGGACTGCCAACTTAGAACTAAGAAAACAGCTAGGTTCAAGACCAAACTTTGGTTCAACATTCTGTGATCCTGGGCACATCACTTAATCTATCTGTCTCTTATAAATGAGTGTGATCTTGTGTAATGCAACTGGTGCTCACATAAAGTGCTCAAGTGCCATCGGGCATAATTTGGGCATTATATATATAAAAAGCAGAAGCACATGTACAAGAAAGTGGAGCATGGAGGTTGCACAGAAGCATACTGTGCTTGAGAGCTTTGAATGTTCTGGATCCAGTCTGGCAACTGGGATAACTCTACAAGTGAGGAATTTACAGGGCGCTGGAGTATCCACCAGAAATATCATTACCAATGGTAAGTAACTTTTTCTTCTGATGGATACTTCTACATGCAGATTTCTTACCTGTAGAATAGATTAAAAAGCCATAACTTACTTTAGGATGAGAGATGATGAATGGTTATACAAGGCAATCCTGTAAAACAGGTTTAGTGAAGTGACAATCCGTGTGCACTTCCTAATCTAGGCATTAGTATTTGGAGAAGGTGTGTAGATGTCCACATAGCTGTCTTGCATATCTCTGCAATTGGCCCTCTTCTTGCAATAGTTTAAGTGGTGGGTTCAGCCCTGGTGGAATGGTCGCTGATCCCTTCTGGAGGTTTCTATATGGCTAAAGGATAGCAGGTACTAATGTAGAGGACGATCCACTGGGAAAGGGTCATTTTCTGCATTGCTTTGCCTTTCTTGCCACAAAGTATTCCATAAAGAACTAACCATTCAGTCATGTGTCTTTGGTGTGGACTGGGTAGAAGCTTACCGCCCTCCTAGGATCCAACTTCCTCCTCTTTAGTGAGCTGGAACAGGGCATACAAGGGGTGGATGATGGACTGATTCAGATGGAAATGAGTCACCACTTTTATCAGGAAAGCAGGCCTGGTTCGCAACACCAACCTGTCTAGATATAAGAAGGTGAATGGTCGACGGAAACTAAGGTCTTCTAGTGCCCTCACATGTCTGGCCAATATAATATCCACTAAACACACTGTTTTCAGAGTCAACATCCTTAAGGGAAAACTATGCAGGGGCTCACATGGAGTCCCCATGAGAAATTACTAAATTAAGGTTCCATTAAGGCACAACAATGTGGGTTGGAGGATGCAGATTTATCATACCATTTAAAAAACATATCACAGTTGGAGACATGAACAACTAAGAGTTATCTGGAAGTCAGAGGAACGCTGACACCACAGCCGAATACCTCTTGACAGTGTCTGCTGCACAACCCAGCTAAGCAAGCTAAAGTGCAGACTGCAAGACCTGGGACAGTTTAGCCTGTAAGGGTCCACGTTGTTGTCCACGCACCAAGCACCACTTATTACATCTTCCCGAATAAGCAGACTTGGTCGTGGGGTGACACGCTGAAAATATGACATCCATCACCTCCGGTGGCAGCTGAGAGGGGTTCAGATGTCCACACTCAATCTCCAGGCATGGAGGTGGAGGCCTGCAGTTTGAATGGCAGCTTGAATGGAAGACAAATGGGAGAAGTGCAGATGGTCTGCATAAACACCCTCCTTGGCCAATCTGGGCAATGAGAATGACTTGGACCCGGTCTTGGCGAATCTTCAGAAGAAGGAATCAGGGACATGGGGGGATATGTAATACAGCTGAAAGTTATACTTCAACTGCAACACCTCCTCCAAGACTCCTCTCAATGGATACTGGAGAGCACAGTACTTTGGGCATTGAGTATTTCCCAAGAAACTAAACAAGTCCACCTGAGCAGTGCCCTACTGGTCAAAGATGTTCTGGGCAATGCAATCGAAGACTATATAGGGGACCTGGAGCGAGGATCAGACTGACTATGAATGCACCTGCCGTCTTTGACGCTAACTAAAAAAACTTTGGCCTGACACTCTTTGATTCACAGAGTCGTGAGTCACAAGAGACAATTTGAGTGGGGATATCTGTCCCTCACAGTCCCTGCACTGCTTACAACCCAAGTGCTTGGGTGCCAACATTGTACTGTAATTTGGTTTTCTTTAAAAAGAAAACTTTCAGCTTTGAAGAATGGGCTCCTGATCTGCATTGAAGGCGCGGAATAAAGGGAACTGATGTTTTAGGCTGGGGTGAGCACTACAAGGATTTGGTGAGGTCGTCTGCTCTCATTTCTGGTGTTAACATAAAGCCATCATCACCTGTCGGTAACATGGTAGCTCTGAAGTTTCCAGAAACCATCTGGTACCCAGGACAATTCTACAGGGGAAGAATCTGCAGGTAGAAGTATCCATCAGAAATTATATATGTGTGTCTGAATCGATGTGTATGTATGTATACTAACAAAGGTTTACAAAAACACTAATTCCCACTCAAAACCACAGTTGAAAACATTATGGTAAAAAAACAACATAAAAACTACTGAAATTGGCCCCTTGTGTCTTACTGTGCAAATCATAACGTCTTCACTCCTGTCAAAGATGACATCCTAAATGTCATCATCTGCGGCAATCACTGTTGACATCACTTACCAAAGTGTGTCAGGGCTGGAGCACACCCATCACCTGTACACTCAGTCACTGCCCTTCAGCGGTGAGCGACAGGAGCTGTGTCATGGCCTAGCCAACCCACAGAGCAGCCAACCACAGCTGCATGTGGGCCGAGCAGTGGAAGTGACCATAGGGCTTGGCATATGGCTAGGCTTTGTGGCCAGCCCAGTGTGTGCAAATCTGGGAGAGTGGGACAAAATTAGCGAGAATTCAAAACATTTTGGTTAGCAACCTTGGGCGTTTGACAGATCTGCATCAACTTTGCAGAAAATACGTTCTTTCAGCTTAGTATTATATCAAGTATTGTGCAGGTCTCCCAAGGGGCTAAACTAAAGGGTCGTGGGTCAGAAAAGTAATAATAGTTTTCAATTTAAGTAAGACATGATTTTGCTACAGGCAAAACTACTGAATAGAATGAAACCAACTTTGGCATGGAGTTAAGACGTTACAGGGCAAATGCCCTGTCTGTGTTTTTATGTAAATCATTCCTGTAGTTTTAGAAATATTCGTTTTACAGAACGTTACTGGGTTTGGTTTGACAGGGTACTTTTACCAATATATTGATAGCTAATTTCCAAATTATTTCCGGACCCCGATGCAGAGAGAAAAATCTAAAAAACAAAACAAAACAAATCTGATTGGACAAGGGAGCTTTTCTTCTGCTGCACATGTGCTAGAAAAAGATCGGCGGACAGTCATGGATCTTGTGTCGAAGTTACAAAATTTGAATAGAATTAAAGGGTTCACAGAGAACATTATTTAGCTCCAGAAATTACATGGAGATGCCAGAGAGTCAGATGCTGCCTTTAAAAATTGCATTTTTTTTATCATGATATCAGCAGATCTGATTGATTCACTAGAAAAAATGTTGAAAGGAAGAGACTCCAGAAAGAGTGCATCGGGGCAAAGACACTTCAAGAAAATGAAGAGCCTACATAAAAAAAAAACAGAGTGGGTTCCAAAGGTCCATAGGTGGCACTGTCGAATCCAGAGAACCATGACTGTCTCGACCATTCCATATTTGCAGATCCAATAAAAGAGCCACTAATTAAAAATATTGTAGGTCCAGAGTGAAACTGAACACCACCAAAGGACCACTCAGTGCACCCAGTGACAAAATCTTACAGCCAAATGATAGAATCTATTTATATTAATCCCCAAAATTTCACTGAAAAAACTTTGTTAAGTAGAATGTATGGTAATGTAATTAGAAGACAAATAGCATTGGTTAAAAAAGTAGAAATTTATCTTAACAAAAGATCGGCAATTGAAGAGACAGTATGGTTATGACTCAAATCTTAAAACACGAAAATGCACCAGGAAGGGAACCATTTACTTCTCCTCTTCTCCCACCCAACTTACTGCACATGACCTTACATATGACAGATAATGCTGGGCATGGCTGAACTCCATGCCAACTCATTCCAGGAGTGTGGAGTACATGGCCAGGCCAGAGGGCATGCACTGCATGCAAAATGGGCTAGAACACTCATTATGAAATGCCGAGCATTTGGGTTGGGGGGTGCAGAAACAGTTACAAGGGCTCTGTGTAGCAAATCTACACACATACGGGCCAACAGGGAGCAAAGCACACTTCTTCAGAGAGGAAAATGTCATCAAAGGATGGAGGGCGAAGGTAAGTCAGCCAGTCCATTCTTTCTCTGGCGGAGAGGTATGCCACTGCAACAGTGGACAAGTCTAACATTGTCTATCACTCATCTCAAAACCATTCCGATGAATACAGCCAGGGCCTGATTTAACAAAAGAGGTGCTGCTCCCAGTTCCGGTCCACTTTTCTTGCGTCCTTAAGCGCCCCCTTAACGCCACAATGTGTGCACCGTATCTACGATAAGGCGCATCATGGCGGTAGTTAGGGAACTAGCGTCAGAATTGTTTATGCTAGTTCTGAGCTTTGCATGATTAGCATAAAAAATGTTGACGCTAATCCTGCAAAGCCCATTGAGGCCCATTGTAAACAATGGTGTTCATCCTTTTAACGCCTGCTCTGAGCAGGCTTTAAAAGTGCTGAAATAAGATGACACAAAGAAATCCCTTTGATTTCTTTGCGCCATTTTTTCGCCCCCCCTCATGGGGTAACACCACCTTTGCATACATTATGCCTGGGACAGGCATAATGTAGCGCAAAGGGTTACAAAGTAGAGCAATGCATGCATTGCACTACTTTGTAAATTTGGTGTGGTGATTTTGGCCTCGCAGGGCCACATTAGCGTAAGAAAAAATGCTGCTAATGTTTCACAAGGGGGCGCTAGGGGCTCTTACATCTGCCCCATAATGTTTAGTGGGGGGGGGGAGTTTTTCTGTCTATTATTTTCAGTTGACCTCACATCTTTTGTTCTTCATTTTATTTCCAGGGCTTCTAAAGCAGATTGATGCCGGTGGAGCCCAGTTTATCTCTGGTGCTAACATGAATGATGACATTTTTTGCTTGCCTGATCAGGCAACAGTGTCAGTTAAGGATGGGTCGGCCCTTCCCTGGAACAATATTGCAGGGAAGCTGAAGTACTACAGCTGTAACACTAATAACTGCTGGGGAGTGAACTCGGCTGATGACATCTTTTACCGATTTTCCGTAACGCCAAGTTCCTGCAGCGGCTCCAGGTGGCAGCAAGTGGAAGGCAAGCTCGCCATGATTGAAGTGGGCAGCGACGGCTCTGTGTTTGGAGTCAACAGTGTGGGGGATGCATATCGCAGGTATAACAGGAAACATTTATTATGGTCTCTTATTGTGATGATTGTTCGCCTCGAAAAGCTCTCACTTCGAGTGTTTATTCTCTTGAACCTGTGTCTTTGAAACTAGAAGCTGAAATGTCAGTGCAGTACTGCGGGGCTCACTGCATCCATACCCGAGCCTCACTTCAGTGTTGACTCTGCAGTGCAATGCTGGGTTCAGTCCTTGTGCAGACACTGCAAGAAGGTTTGCACATGCTGGTCATTTACTTCAGAATTAGAGCTTGAATTGTCAGTGCTGATCTGGATACAACACTCTCTCGATTCTTTGGAGTAAATGGGCAGTACAGTAGTGCAGCGGTACAAACAACGTCACAGAAAGATGACATCACATCTCCTGAGACGTGCATTGCTACCACACCCCACTATGTCACTTACCAGGGTCCCTGCGGGTGCTCTGCAGGGATGCAGTGTAACCAGCATCCTGTCCCAGTCGCACACACCTTTCTACAAATTGTTAAACCCTCACAAATGATTGTAACAAGAGAAGTGTGGTCAATAAATAAATTAAGTTAGAAGCACAAATATAATGAGCCCATAGGATCCTTGGCCGTTCCTGTTCAGTTCCATCAATATGTGCCTCTCAATGTAAAAGCTGCTTGCTAAAAGGCAGTACCTGGCCTTCCACTCTTTATCTAACTGAGACAGCATTCCTCTCTGACTCACATATTAAGTATCAATTTGTAAAATACATTTCTGTGAGCGGTACCACAGAGGCAGGCTCGACAGCCAAGGTTGCATACCACATACGAGAAATGGAAACAGAATTGAATCTGCTGTCCATTCTGATGGACCTACCCGCGTGTTTTTATTTCCTATTATTATTATTATTATTTTACATTGTTGGGTCCTTTTGCATCCAGCTTTTTATTTTTGAATAAGGAGGAGCCTCTCCTTTTCTTCACTGCTATCTGTTTTTCCTTTTGGTGAATATTTGCATGGTGCCCTGTAATCTGTTTTTCCTTTGGTATAAATTTGCATGGTGCACTGCTATCTGTTTTTCCTTTTGGTATATATTTGCATGGTGCACTGCTATCTGTTTTTCCTTTGGTGTATATTTGCATGGTGGACTGTTACCTGTTTTTCCTTTTGGTGTATATTTGCATGGTGCCCTGTAATCTGTTTTTCCTTTGGTATATATTTGCATGGTGCCCTGTAATCTGTTTTTCCTTTGGTATATATTTGCATGGTGCACTGCTATCTGTTTTTCCTTTTGGTGTATAACTGCATGGTGCACTGCTATCTGTTTTTCCTTTGGTGTATATTTGCATGGTGGACTGTAACCTGTTTTTCCTTTTGGTGTACATTTGCATGGTGCCCTGTAATCGGTTTTTCCTTTGGTATATATTTGCATGGTGCACTGCTATCTGTTTTTCCTTTTGGTGTATATTTGCATGGTGCACTGCAATCTGTTTTTCCTTTGGTATATATTTGCATGGTGCACTGCTATCTGTTTTTCCTTTTGGTGTATATTTGCATGGTGCACCGCTATCTGTTTTTCCTTTTAGTGTATATTTGCATGGTGCACTGCAATCTGTTTTTCCGTTCGGTGTATATTTGCATGGTGCACTGCTATCTGTTTTTCCTTTTGGTGTATATTTGCATGGTGCACTGCTATCTGCTTTTCCTTTTGGTGTATATTTGCATGGTGCACTGCTATCTGTTTTTCCTTTTGGTGTATATTTGCATGGTGCACTGTAATCTGTTTTTCCTTTGGTATATATTTGCATGGTGTTGTGAGGCCAGGAAATAACCTACTGGTGGTGAAACGTCAGCAGGATCCAAGAGCGGCAGTTCAGTTAGACGTTATTTTTCCTTTTCTTCTTGGCTGCGTCTCCACAATTTCTGACTTGTCTGCCAGATACCAATAAAGAGAAAAACCTGTGGACGCTTGATGAAAGCTAGAGGCAGAGAACAGTACTTCACATAAATGTCGATTTGCCAAAACGCCATGGTTAGTGGAACGGACGTCATACACCCTTTGTCTCGTGATGGCATCACAGGGTTGACTCCTTCTCCAGTCCTTTACCCTCAACAGCCTCCTATTTGAGGTGTTAGAGGAAAAAGAAAGTGTGGTAACTGCAGAAATAAAGGGACCCTAGGACCCTGTTTACTTTTGTTCCTGCTGGTGCATTCATGGCCCCCTCTAGAGGCCAGGGGAAGCAACTGCAGTGCCAGGTCTACCATAAGGCAGAAACCAGATGCCACCACTAGACTTTCAGCATTTACCTCCACGATTCTTCCAACCTTCCATAATTTCTTCTGTGCAAATGTGTTTAATGGTATTGTTGTATCTCTCTACTAGCTATTCCACCTCTGGTGGAATGCTGAGGTCTTAATTTGGCTTTGTGGCGAAAGTGGCACAGACAGCAAACACCTGTTTTACGGTAAAGGCAGTGCACTGCTTGGCACATCAATCATGCATGTTTTATAACAAAGGGAGGTCACTGCTTCTTGGAAAATGTACCCCCTTTATAAAAATGTTATCAGAACAATATATAATCCAACTATGGTAAGTTTTTATTGTGGTTTTGTTTGAAAATTGGATTGCGTGATCTGCTGGCATATGAAATATATAATGCTGGGTAACCAGCCTTTTAACGCTTTAAAGCTGAAATCACCACCAGCAAGGAGGAATGACTTAATGTAATTGCGCACATAGAAGTATTTGTGTTGCTCTCAGTCCTTAAATTCTTCAGCCCATATTTGTTCCTCAGTCTGATGACAACTTGCTGCCCCATCCGTGTATTATCAGTCAAACATCTCAGCATTTTCTCCAAGTATTGTAAAGTCAATGTTTTTGGTGGGTGAAAAGATTCCATTAAACTCAAAGGAAGAGAATATTTTTGGGGCAATTTGAAGAAGACGGGTGACCATTTCTATGAGAAAGGAAACCCAAAGCAGGTGGCATCCTACACATGAGGGTGAAATGAAATGTCTGTTTAAGCACCTGATAATATCTTACTGTTGCGTATTCCTCAGTCCCCCGACAGTCTGTACCTTAGTATTTGCATGTTTCTTTCTGTACACTTTGTTCCTGTGAGTCCCATAAAATGCTCACTGTGCTTGAAGCCCTTTCTGCATTCTTTTCAAAACAATGAAAGTCTGCTCTGCCCTGTCTATTCCTTGTCCCCCTGAAATTCTGTTGTTCACTACGCATTCCTTAATGCATTGGCAGTCAGGTCCCCTCTCTCTGCTCTTTTAAGTTCCATGAGCATGTGTGGTCACCTGTGATTTTCTTAGTCTTCGATAGTCGGATGTCCATCTCTGCTAGCATGCCACTCTGCTGCTGATTCTGTTGTTTGCAGTCACAAGTCTGTTACACAGCTTTCTTCGTTCCCATGACCGTTTTCATTCCCATGTCCCTGACGCCCCAAAATCTGCTGCCTCCGTTAGTCCCTACATCCCATTAAAGTCTGCTGCCCCCTCTTTGTTCTTCAGTCCCATGGAAGCCTGCTGCCTCTGTTAGGCCCTTTGCCTCATTAGTCTGCTTCCCCATCTTTGTTCGTTAGTCCCATGGAAGTCTTCTGCCTTTGTCAGTTCTCCATCCCATTAAAGTCTGCTGCCCATTCTTTGTTCTTCAGGCCCATGAACGTCTGCTGCCTCAGTTAGTTCCTCTGTTCCATGAAAGTATGTTGTTCTTTCTTTGTTCTTCAGGCCCATGAAAGTCTGCTACCCCATGTATTCTCAAGTCTCATCAGACTCTAGTGTTTGGTCTGCTCTCATTAACATGAAACACAGTCCAGTCAGAACATGCAGCATCCTCAGCCTTTCACAACCCTTCTTTTCATCTCTTCCATCCTCTTCCTCAGGGAGACCATCCCCCTCTGTATTGGTCCACTGTGCTTCAAATCTGCTACCCTGACTAGCCCTTCCTCTAAAGCAGGGGTCTCCAACCTTTTTTTGTAGTGAGAGCTACATCTGATCAGTGAAAACCCTTAGGAACTACTAAAGACTAAACAACTCGTGCACTGTTACCATACATCCCCATGCCCAGCTTGATTGACTTTATGCCTAATGTCCAAAGAACCAGATACTCTAATTTGAACAAAATACTTTGACTTGTGCACTATGACAGGCCCGACATGTGGGTGAGTGCGAGTGTGGTCTTTGGGGGATGTCTGAACATGTGTGAATATTAATAGTAAATATTTGTATGGGTGACAGAGCCTGTGCCATGTGTACTTTCATCCAGAACATACATTTCCCTATATGTTGCACTGGTGCATGTATAACACAAACAAGGAATCTTTTTTTTTTAAATGAGAGACATTTAAAATGCAGATAAATGTTCTCCAAAAATATTCATAGCATGGAACATTTTTCTGCACTTTAAATTTCTTTCATTTTAAAAAAAAGATTGTAGTTATACTTATAGCACAGTGTCTTCTGGTCACTGGGACAAAGAGGCATCTTGTTTGTAAAACTTTGAAATGGAAGAAAACTAAAATGAAGACTTAACCTAATCACTAAGGTAACTTTTTATTACATTTTCTCCATTTTAAAAGCATTCAGAAACATAATTTTGTTCACAACTTTAATATTGAGTTGACAAGGAATTTTATTTAAGAATTAAATACCTCAGTGCCTCAGTTGTTCACCTCTGTGCCCCAGTCCCAGCTTGGGTCATAAATCTGAATGAGCACTGCTCATTATCAGGGCCTGCTATCTACAGCCTGATGATAATAATATAAAATAAACACAACCTTCTCTTAACTTTAAAAGAAATGTATGACCATTTGCTTATTTAAAAATGAACTCAAGGCTGTGAGCTGCTCAAAGTATCTGGGAGCTACTGGTAGCTCGCGGTTGACTGGTTGGAGATACTGGATCTATATTCTTAAGTAATAGTCATAATAGTAATCACTCATTAATAGATTAATAAAATGTAAACTCGTTGAGCACTTTGTGGCCTTGTCAGGGATATGTAACACTATGTAGACGCAACATTGCAATACACATAATGTTGTCGTTTTCATGCTAGAACCAAAAGACTCAGCATTCGCTTTGACAACCAACCTGGTCAGTGTCCCAAAAAGGGCTGGAGAGTGTGCCTGCCTGGGAGAGAAGTACAGTAACATAAATCTTACACCAAATGCAATGTTTATGAGTTTAGGTAGAATTTCATGTGTGGTGTTTAAGGAATCGTAATTTCAAATGTCATGCGTGGTGTCTAGATAATGGTAATTTAAAATCCTTTTTAATGATAAAGTCAGATCTTAAGTCACAGTTCTGAAAATGGCACATTAAGAAAGTTGGCATTTTCTTGTCCTAAACATTTTGGGCCTAATATATACTTTTTTAGCATTGCATTTGCGTCTTTTTTTGACGCAAAAGTGGCGCAAACTTACAAAATTCAATTATATTTTGTAAGTTTGCACCGCTTTTGCATCAAAAAATGATGCAAATATGGGGCTAAAAAAGTATAAATCAGGCGCGTGGTGCCTCCAGCCTGTTTCCTAGGTCCCATGATTAAGTATAGTTGGTAGTTGGTCTTTGTGTATTCCTCCCACACAGTCACACAATAGTACTGGGTGTAGGCAGAATGGACCATACAGGAGATGACTGGGGCAGGGGTGGACTTGTCCACAGCCCACTTGCACTTTAAAGACACTGCCCCAGCTCACACACAAGGAACTTCCAACTAGCCCATTGTTACTGCAGACAGACGGGGACCAGGGCAGAGAGGCAGGAAATTCCAGACAGCTCTGTAGGGGAAGAACCTCAGACGTTTCTGACACTTCAAAGCTGCCATTGGGTACAAAATAAGGATCATGTACACAAAACGTATGAGGGGGAGCCAAAGAACAGACCCACAGGACCTGTGCAACCTGTGAGAGGACCACTCTTTTCCGTGATCCAGTAAAAATAACACATGATTGTGATAACCGTGTATTGGGGACCTATCTCAGGGGCTCCACCTTACAGAATAGGTGGTCTCACACACATTATAGTGTCATGCTTCATCATTTGGTCACCTTTCCCCACCCGGGTAGGACAATACCACTTGGGCGGACTTAACCTTGTGGTTAAATGAACCCAGAGGGAGTGCTGGAATAATGTTTTTCTGGAAAATACAGGGATCCAGTTGTACGAATAAAATTACCTAGCAGATCACAAATGTGGATCACACCTTTACTAATGGTTTGCTGGTAAAAAAATAAAAAAATAGGGACAATATTGAATATAATGACTCTTAATGTCGTTCTGATCCTAACGGCCAACATGTTTCTGCCCACACATCTAGCCTTTACTGGTCTGGGGTATTCTTCAGGGCCTGGGATCCCTCCTAATTGTAGTGTGAAGAGAAAGCCTCTCCTAAATGAATGGTGAAAGGCTCATATATAATACACTCAGGGCCTACCTGAGTGTCTACTCAAATCTGGTAGTCCTAAGTAAAAAAAAACAGGAGGAAGAAAAATTAAAACTTGGCATGCACAAAGGCTATAAATACGTGAACACATCTATCACATAACCATAGCAAACCACTGCGAACAAAGTGCCAAAACGCATGTCAATAGTGGTATCACAACCATGCAATTATTCATTGTTGTGGACGCAGTGCCTAAGAATATTATTTATTATATCCACTGCATCTGTTAAGAAAAAAGGACTTTTATTCTCTCTTACCTTAAACTTTAAGGGCAGCTGGCCCCTGGTCTGGGCGAGGGGATGAAGCCCCTTATTGTCACACACTGTGAAAGAAATCAAAGGGAATCAGAGGGAAAGAAAAACAAATGCCGTAGAGTGGTATTACACGTGTCGCAGTTTCCCGACCTCGTCCCATCGAAGCAGTGGGAAATGCGCTCCGGCAGGAGGAAATCTGGAACAATGCAAAATACCTGATCTCTCCTTAAATTATTAGTAGGGGTATCCTTTGATACATTTGAATAAATCAACACGCACACTGGACGTCTGTCTAGGTTACTGGAGAGTCCCCAATCAAACTTTGGTTTGTTAATTACTGGAAACGCAGTAGATCTAGAGTGTGATTGATTAAATAAACTGAGCCTCTGCAGCTGGAAAAGGAATCATGAAGCCCTCGCTCTTCCGGGAACTTCACTTCCACGTTCCTGTTTTTCACAAGTCTCTTATTGTGTAAAACAACACAGACTTACTTCATCAAAGGGAGCGATCTCTAATTGCACCTATTGGTCTTTATTTTGTCACCAAGATTATGAGGCTATATCTAGTTACTTTTTATAATTCCATTAATCTATCGAACAATTCGATACTAAAACTAATATTGGTACTCCAATGGAAAATGGAACATAGGACTGCTGCTGGCCCCAAGGTTCAAGCAGATTATTGAGCCACATTCAATCTTACTTCTGTTCCATGGCTTCCTTTCTATTATCCGTGAACCATTTCTCTCCATTGGCTCTTTGTTCTTCCAATTTTCTCTTTGAGTTGTGTTGTAACGGGCAACTCCAAAGATGGCTGTTCAAAACGACATTTACATTGCACCTTTCAATGGCATCTACAAGGAATCCTCCAACTTAAACATCAGGAAGGAAATGGGAGGGACTGACATGGTGGGGTCCTTGGCACACATGGAAAGAGAGGGTGAATTATTTTGGGCATAAAGAAAGAGAGTAGGCACAAACCACACAGGTGTAATTCTTTAAATTCAAGAATATGTTTTATGAATTCATAGAAAATAGTTTGTGATTCAGGCATAGGGCGAACTGTCAGCACCTTGGCTCGCATGGCAGTGTGGGGCGAGTAAGTTTTAATGTGCGATACCCGGCCTGACCATGCATAGCTGACAGCAGCTTCCGTACGCTGCATTTTAAGGGCACTGAAGCCCAAGTGCCTTTACATGTTTAAGCCCTTACTGTGCACCATACAAATGCTATTTGATTGGTCACTTCTCTTTACTGTAGTAAAGTGGGCAGTAACAATCTTCTACGATAAGTACAATAATACTTTCTCTTGCAGCTTTCAATGTTTTGAAATCAGAATTTGTAGGTGAAAATCTGAACTAAAATTCCTCCCAACTTTATTGTAGAAATGGGATAACCTCAAGCAACCCGATTGGAACATCTTGGAGCCAGCTGCAGTACAAATCCCATAAGTTTAGTCACCTGTCATACGACCTGGGCCTGCTTTGGATCCTCACCAAGGACCAGATGATCCTCAGATGCAAACTGTAAAGCACAGGAGCGCTCACCAGCTCAACCACAGCAGATCTGTTTCAGGCACAGACTGGATTACTGTCCTTCTCCGGATCATTTCAATAATTAAGCATCCTCTACTATTGTGCAGTCACTCTCTTTACTGTGTCACTGTTTGCTGTTACTAGGCCTCTCCCTATTTCTTTGACTCTATTCTACTATCAAATGCTGTTTTTCACACAGAAGCTCACTTTTTACCCCTCACCTCTATACAACTATGTTTCTTTAACTTCGATTCACCAAAACGCCAGAGATGGAGAATGTGACATCACAAACTACTTGACCACTGATCATATCACAGGATTGTACCCTTCTCCCTTACTTACTCCCACAATAACTTCCTATTTACTGCTGAGAGACTAGTGGAAAGGCAAGCAGTGGAAATACAGAAAGTAAATAGGGCTCATCAGAGTCCCTTTTACCTTATTTTCCTGTCACTGCCTCAACAATCAGTTTAGACCAGAGGTTGCAAATGCTGTGTCAGGAGTACCAAAAGGAAAGCTAGCAGTAACACAAGTTACCTGGTGTCCCCTAGTAGGTGTCAATGCCCATTCCCAACTTCTCATGTTCCTGTCTCTGTCTTTGACTTTCTCGCTCTTCTCCACTGTTTCTTCTGTCACACATTCTTTACCTTTCACATCTTGTCCTCTGCCATCTTAAGGTCTGACAACCCTATTTAATGTTTCATAGATGTAAAAATATCCACCAACAGAGGCTCCTCTGACTCCACCAAGGTTTTAGTCAACTTAAATAGCAAATCTAGGGTCAGTAGTACACCACCAAGTTTGGTGGCGAAACACTGCCAGGGGAAGTTAGCCAGGTGTCCATGAACCCGTACGGTCCCCACCTAGGCTTGTTAGGAAGAACAGACAAGTGAGTAATTAACCCATACTTTGAGGGTCAATTTCAGTGCCAGCATTTGGTGGTGGACATTCAGCCTTCAGCAACAGTCAATGGTCAATTATCTGCCAGATGTTCTCTCTATGAAGTGGATTCTCCCATGGCAAATGGAGGCACTTTGGTGAAGAAATGTTTGTTGCTAAGGCTGAAAACTAAAAATGTGGTGACATTCCACTATTGGTTTGGCAGAGGAGGGCAAATCAATTGTAGCAGCCAACAGAAAATCAATAGACTTTGAATCAGCCCTTCTTTGTCTTTCACCCAGCTCACTTTCTATTCCCCTCTTATTCAGTCTCTCCCACTCTAGCAAAAGTTCTCCTTCTCTTTTTCATTACACCCATCGACCTCTATGTTCGCCATGCGATGTATCTGAACAGTTTTAGTTAATTTAATCAATTAAAATCTTCATGTAAGCATATGTCGAATGTTTTTGTCTTTTTTTAAATAATTTTTTTTTAGTTTTCTCCAGAACGTACATCAAAGACAAACACATTTCCCATCCCAATGAGTATGCAATCTGCAACCTTGCATCTATCAATGCTCTCCCTGTGTCTTTCCCACCCCTCTGCAGTTCTTACATACATAATAATAATTAACAGTTGGCCAAAAAGGATCACATTTCCTTGTCCAAATTCCACAGTGAGCACCTGCAGGGTTCATTCAGAATTCCTCTAAATTGGACCCAGTCTCCTCATCTCCTCAAAGATTTGTGTGGGCAACCCATTCCCATATATATTTGGCCTTCCATACTCATGAAGGGATCCATTTACTTTTCCAACTTTGAGCAATATTCCTGTTTGCAACCAGGAGAGCAATCCACAAAACGTCCACCCTATATCTGCTACTATCTAGATCCACCTCTATGAGTAAAAAGGTCAGCCCTCAGTCCCATGGGATCCAGCATGCAAAGATGTCACTAATTATTGAAAGAACCTACTCCTAGAAAGGGACCAGGACCATACTATCCCACACCTTATGTAGCAGGTCCCCTCCCTCCTCTAAGCAACACTGGCAGCGTGAAAAGGCCACCAACTCCTAGTTCTCCGTAACTGTATCTCATGAAGTATGTGCAGTGAACACAGTGCGAATAAGTTGGAATTGTTCCGCCACCACAGCATCTCTTGATGAGGCAAAGGTCTCTCTCCAGTCATAGTCTGTGAGAGGCTCCATGTCAGCCTTCCACATTAATCCCATAACTGGGGGAAAGAATCAAGAGTTTTAATCACTAGTGACATAATAATTTGAGAGATTATATGATCTCAGAGATCATCCACCAGTATTTTAGCCTTAAGTGGATTGAAGTCTGGCAGCCTGAAAGGCGTCAGGGTGTGACACAACTGGAGGTACCTAAAATTGAATTATGGTAGAGGTCAAACCACCTGCAACATGATAAAGGACTTCAAGGTCACTCCCTTCATCACACCCCCTAGCTTGGTTATCATATCCCATTGTCGGAATCCCTTGAGTTGAGTCAGCTGGGGCAATTGGAGTGTCATTACTGAAAATCTCTCCCATCACCCAAACAACTTAATCGCATCATGCCAAGCCTTTCTTACCACCACATGGTCAGGTGAAGAGTAAACGTAGTGGTCCCTCCATCGATGAGGTGTAATATTTGCACATTCTGCTCCACCCACTGATTGGAAGCGAACATTGGGTCAGTTATCCTCTATTTGGTAAGAATCACTGATGGGGTGCTTTTTAGTAAGAATCGTATCCGCTGTTGCTATGCACCCGTCAAATGTGGATTTGTAGCATTTGCTGATGGCAATTCTGGCTACTCCTTCCTACCACAAGAAGCTCCCCTGGACTCTGTTGATTTTAATGAATAAACTCCTAGTAAGAATAATTCTATAGCTCATAGAGCACTTTGGATACCATCATAAAAATCACTGAGTGGCCTAGGAGACACAGGGGAAGAGCCAGAACATAACAATCTGCAGTCTGTCAAGTAGAGGTTGAATATTGTACTGCCATGCTTTTCGGGGATCTTGTGTGACATATAGGCACGCAGGTAGTGAAATCCCTCCTTTGCCAGCTGGGTGTTCAAGGCCCATGTTATCTTTGAGGGTTGGTCACTGAGGAGTAACAGTGGGGACTTAGGCCCATATTTATACTTTTTGACGCAAAACTGCCAAACGCAGTTTTGTGTCAAAAAGTATAGCGCCGGCTTGCCTTATTCCAGAGCACCAAATCTATGGAATACCACAAGCCGGCACAAAGGGTGGGCTAGCGTAAAAAAATAATGACGTTAGCCGGGGGGGGTGGCGGTATGGGAGAAGGGGAGTTTGCACCAAAAAAATGACGTTAGACTGGTTAGAGACCAAAAAGATACCATTCATACCACATGACTCCTGCCTTAGAAAAGACAGGAGTCATGCCCACCACCCCATTGGCCAGCACAGGGGACCAGTGTCCCCTGGGCATGACCACTGCACCTTGGCACTTTAATTTAAAATAAAAATTACTTACCTATACTTACCCTATTTACCTGGTGTCCCTCTGGTGTGGGTCGGGGTTTTCCTGGGGCTTGAGGAGGGCACCTGTGTGATCAACCATGGAAATGGGTCCACAGGTCCCCTAATGCCTGGTCTGACTCAGACGTTAAAAAAAGAGGCAAATTCTGAGCAAAAGGAGTATAAATATGCCCCTCAATCTCATTTAGATACAGGCTGGAAAAAGGCGTTAAACGTGCTGAAGATGTACATCAGGCAAGGACTGGACCATTGCAGGTCCCTCAAACACAAGAACATTATATGCTGACAATGTGATTTTGTCCTCAACACCTAGCACCCACTCAAATACTTTAATCTGGACATGGACCCTGTTCCATCCTGCCAGGGACTCTATCGCTAGCATGACGAGAAGTGGACAAAGCCGATGCCTCCGTCTGGTGCTCTGCCACTCTCAGAAAATCCCAAACGTAGCCCTCCCAATCCTAACCTGTTTTATTAAATCTGTGTACTTAAGCCACATGTAGTGGCGAAACCGTGAGCCAAAGTTGAGCCTCTCTGGTAGGAGGAAGAGGTAGTCCCATCCCACGACTCATAAGCTTTCCAACAATCTGCCAGAGAGAACATCAATGGGCCCTGAAGGTTGTCCACCAATACTAGTGTGTTTGAGACCCTCCTAAAGAGTCTGGTTGCCGATTTCAGCATAAAGTTTCATTGGTCACTTGCCAGCAATTAGTGAATGGCTGATGTCAGGTGGCTCATCAGTGCCTTAGCAAGAACTTTCACCTCAACATTTAACAGAGAAATCAGACAATAGAACAAGCACCACTCTACTGGCCATCCATGTTTGTGTATGATCATGATCGCAGCTAAACAGAGGTCAGTGGGCAAAACTCCCTTCCCCGCCGCCTCCATCAGGATAGAAGTCATAGTTGGAAACAGTTTAAATATCAACAATTTAAAGAATCCCACTGGGAGCCCGTCTGGCACCTGGCCTTCCTGACATTGAGCCGAGTTCCTCCAAGAGCTCTTCTGCAATAATAAGGCCCTCCAGAAATTCTCTCCCCAATGGATCCAGACCTCTAACAGGGAGGTCTCCGATAAAGCTCTCCAGTCCCTCATCACTCAGCTGGGCCTCAGTAGAGTATAATTTGCCATACTAAGATGAAAATGCTTGAGCAATCGCCGTAACTCCCCTAAAAGCTTACCCATTATCCGTCTCGATGGGGGCTATAGTGTCTCGGCTTACATTATTAGACCATAACCAGTGCAGCCTTCTGCTCGCTTTATAGCTCCATGTGTAGTGCTGAATCGCTGTATCCTAGCTCTGCCCATTTGTATCTGTCCGAGGGCTCTGGTATGTACCAGGTTCTGAAAGGTTGCTGGTGAGTGCGAGGCCAGATGTTGGGACTTCAACTCTATCACCGGACCTCAAAGTCCAATATCATTTGCTATTGTCTTCTCTTAACCCCCATCTGGTAGCTAATAATGTAGCAATGTAGGGTGGCCTTTGAGGCTTTCCAGAGTGTCCCCGGGAACACCACAGAGCCTATGTTTAGCCGGAAAAAGGAATTTATTGACTCTAGAAAGTAGCGTTTATGGGCCGGGCTCACCAGTAGCCAAGAGTCCAAAAACCTTTCTCAGAAGCCATGGTCCGTGAGAGGATCATGCCAAGAATGTCCAAATCATTTTGAGAAAAGTCACAGTCAGGAGCAGTGGATATATACGCAAAGTTCTGAAAGCAGCACTCTGTGGAGAAGACCTGATATGATCACTTATGCCTTCATATCTACCAAGTGGGTCATGCCACTCTTGGTGAGCCTTGAGAGTGAAGCCACTATGAAGGATAATGGCCACCCCTTTGGGATCAGCTGGCGAACCCAACATGGTAGACCTGCGGGAAGCTCATTCTCATCAAGAAGGGACATTTGTTGCCCGAAAAGTGGGTTTCTTGTAGGAAAGGTATGCCTAGGTTCCAGAGTTTTGCCACTTTCAGAATTGCCCCCCACTTAATGCATTCAACTATACCATTTAGATTCCAGGAAAAGACCCACACCATCCCCACATCAACTTAAAGATTTATAGCCATCCCGTGGGATTCAAGGCAAGGATGCAAGACAGATTAGTGAACCAGGGAGACTGGGACTACTGTCTGACATGAATAAATAAAAAGCATCAGCATGTACGATTCTCAATCCCCCACTTTACCCCCAGCGAGGGCACAAGCCACCAATTCTGTTGTCCTCTGGACTGGATTATGAGGTCCAAGAATAAACAGGGAGACCCAGTTCCAGTGACAGAGGATACAGGAAGGAGGCAAAAGCAGCGGGCCACATTCACCACTGCATCTTCACTGCTGTCCCTCAGCTCCAGGCACCCAATGCAAAGTATGTGACCTCCGGCGCTTCAGCCTCCAGCTAGCCCCAGTCCGTGCCTCCCGAGGTATCGGCTCATTATGGCTCTCAGGACTACTTGTTCTGAGTGAAGTGTTTAGTGGGCTGCTGGGCCCAGAGCACATTCACATCACACTCTCTGACAGAGGGTCTGGGAGCTCCACCCCAGCCATCGATGGCACCCGCACACTAGACTTCCACCAGTCACGCCTTATGACTGTCGTGCCAGGTGTCTGTACTTTCACACTCCACGCTCCACCACAAGCACCAGGCACTGGCGATTCCTTCTTTATGGCAGAGGACTGTTGCCCCGCCTCCTGCAAGTGCGCAGGAAACATAAATAAAGTGGTCAGCATTATTTTCCTTTATTTATGACCTTAAAGGCATGCACCTCTGGTTCAGCCCGAGTGCTAGGGTGGGGCCATTCTTGCTGATTGGCAACAGGGATCACAATTCGCCTAAAGCTTAAGTGCGCATGTCGGATTGGCTGCTGACTTGTAAAGGCCAGCTCGACATGCGCACTTTAGACTGCACCGATCTGAGCTGTTTTAAATAGCAGGGTGGATTGCAAAAACAGACGACCAGTCTCAAAAGGAGAAGTGGGTTAGCCCGCTCCCACCAATCCTGGTGCTGCTCTCATGCTGATTACTATTATAAACAGCATGAGAGCAGCTGCAGGATTGGTTGTTGTAAGGAAAGTTAACCACCTCTACTGACTGGATCAGGCTCCAGCTATTGGCACCTCTATGAACACTGACTGGCGCAGCATAGCAGCTGAAGAGAAGAGCAAACAGCAGAGGTGCTGAAAAGTGCTTGAACTGTGCACATTAGCCACGCACACTCTGTTGGCAGGCTTCAGAATACAGGCCAGCTTGAGCTTCTCTCACCAGGTAGTGTGCAACCTGAGGCGCCTAAAACCTACTCATATTACTAAAGGGTTTATATGTTTATGCGTTCTTGTTTGTTTCCGTGACTGCCAAGCCTGCTCTAATCGCAAGATTGCCCTAACAACGATCATTTTATTATGGAACTAATCACATGTGTTTACTATGGAGCAAGCACAGGCACAGAGTAAAACGTGCACGGAAAACACAGACTCGGACAAGAGCTCGCATCCTATGAAATATTACATTGCAAAGAAGAGAAACCCATATAGCGGTTTCCACTTGTGTTCTGTTCCCTCCCCCACCAATGTTGCCTCGTGTCTTCAGTCTTTATATTAATAGCGTCTGACATGTAGACACGCTTTGCCCTTCATAAACATGATTCCTAAAATGCTTTAAGTTGAGAGCTGCTATTATTCTCTCTGGTGCCATTAGTCGTGAGGCACGTGCTCTTCATTGTTTGTACACAATCCAGAACATCTTGCAGGTGTGCTGGTTTCCGTGGAATTGCTCGCTTTATTACGTGGACCTTTTCATTAAAAGAGCTCCGTAGCTGTGGGCATCTTGTCCCAACAAAGGGTTTTTGTCACAGGACTCCGCGGTGCTGTGCAAATGCCCAGGGCTGAGAAACATGGCTTGTGCGCGCGTTATGAGTGACCTGATTCACCCAGAATATTTAAATGCATTATTTGCCCCAACAGTATTTTAATATGCATTGTTTTAAACCATCCTTTGCTAATGTCCTGGAACATGGATTGACAATTAGTTTATGCGTCGCCACATTCACAACCCCACACTTGTACGCACACATGACACACAGGCAGCACGCACACAGAATCAAGCACACATAGATGAGAAAGGGCGCCTACAGGACCAGACACCCACGCACAGGAACAGTTACACAGTGGCTGACCTCTGTCCACCACCTCAATAGCGCCTGATAAGCAGAAAGAAAATTGACCAGCCTATTTTGTGCACGGATTCCAATGTCCACCAACCATGAGAAACTCAGAGCTCTTGTTCCCCCTTATGGGTGATCCTTGGCAGGAAAGCCCTGCCACAGGACAACGTTTGTCTCTGCAATGGTTGGAGCCAACATAATATTGCTACAAAAACAGAATGTACAGGTGCTCAGGAAATGTTCTGATGGATCTGGGTGTAGGACGTTATTTCCAGGTAGCGATTTGTACCTAGGTGGGTCACAGCTATGACAAAACAGGTGAACTGCCATATGTAATGATGTGCGCAGGGTCTCTGGCTTGACAGCACTATAGAGGTATATATTGGTTTCCCATCCTCAACCTAGGCCCATCTACTTAACCGCCTGAATTAGTATTGTCCTTATTTTCAGAAGTTTGGCAGTTCAGTTAAACTTGATTTCCTTTTTATTGCATAAAATTGACATATTTAATTCAAACCCATAACAACGTAACCTTAACATACAAGCAACTGCAAAATACATTTTGCTTGAAATGCATATTTAGGTATACCTGATACTGCATGAAAACAATATATTAAACTGTAATCCTTATGCATAATTAGATCATAGCACTGGCCGCACATGGAGTTGTGTGCCATCCATCTAAGGAGCTATATAAATAAAACAGCATTCAGCTTATTCAGATCAGTTACTATCCTTTTTCCACGCCCTGAGAATGCCACAAATAAAAGAGGCAGAAAGACAGTGCAGAAAAGTAGCCAGAAATCAGGCTCCCACATTACAACTACATCTCAGAGTGGGAAACGAGTGGCAACCGTGACGATCCTGAAGGTAGATAGTTACCAAAGGAACTACTCTATCACTTCGAAATGCTCCCAAGCTCCTGAACGAGGGTGACGCACATCCTCTCTGAGGTTCACAACCCTAAGTAACACTTTTTCTCCCAGCCTCTTTTGTTATGAAAAAGGCGCCGGGACTCCTCCGTTTATTGCAAAGTGGTATTTTATTGACCACATACCAAAAGGAACTCAACGCGTTTCAGCTACTACAGCGTAGCCTTGGTCATGATAGCAAGTGCCATCTTTGGGTTGCTTTTAAACGCCACTTGTTGCTACAAACAATAAACATAGAGAAAATACGTACACCTACATATGTACATAGAGATTGTAATTTGTACTTAAAATAATGACCAAGGTTATCAACAATAATAATCAATGCAGTGACTTTTCCATGGGACGGGTTGCTTCTTAAATCTACTTGTCCTGTAAAAAAATCTACTTTTCCCTTTGGTGACATGTAGTGTAATGTCAAATTATGGCAGCAATCTCATTATGTAAGGTGCAGCTTTGTGACTTTGTTTAAGAATGGAGTCCCTAATTAGGCCTGGCATTAACAAAGACATTTTGTTTATATTAAACTTCTATTTCTATCTATATCTATGCTGGCTTTACTGAGAGTGATCGCAATCTGCTCTTCCACACAGGGCATATTGGCACACAAAGTTGTTTTGTTCAGTGCCAGGAACTACTATGGCAATCACTGGCGTAACTAAACCGGAAGCCCCGCATCCCCACCCAGACTCACTCAGGGTAGGTGATGTTCTGAGAAGGCCTCCTGGAGGGGGGCTGCGGGGCCTTTGTTATGCCACTGGTTGGCAGTGTGTATTTTGAGACCAAACACTTTTTGTTTCTTTTTGCCAGTGTTTGTTACAACGGTGAGGGCCTGGCAGCTCCCACAACAATAAAGTGTGCCAAAAGCCATGTCAAAACAAGACACGCATTGACGAAACCAAAATACTCACAAAAAACTTTGGGTCGGTTGGCTTTGCCAATGCTTGTTTATTTTCATGTTTGCCGTAATCTTGTTGAAAATGATTACACTGATTGTCCATTAAGAATATTTTTTGCAAATTCTAGCATGCATCAACACATTTTGCTAAATGACGCGGCAAAAAAATAGCACCTTAAATTTCATAGTAACGAAACATTTAGGGCCAGATGTAGCAAAGACTTTGCGAGTCGCAAACAGCGGAAATCGTCGTTTGCGAGTCGCAAATGCGTCTTTGCTATGTAGAAATGCATTTTGCGAGTCGGAACCGACTCACAAAATGCATTTCCGAGTCGCAAATAGGAAGGAGTGTTCCCTTCCTATTTGCGAGTTGCAATGGTATGCAATTCCATTTGCGACCGACTCGCAGTTACCATCCACTTGAAGTGGATGGTAACCCACTCGCAAACGGGAAGGGGTCCACATGGGACCCCTTCCCCTTTGTGACTGGACCAAAAAATAATTTTTCAGAGCAGGCAGTGGTCCAATGGACCACTGCCTGCTCTGAAAAATACCGAAACAAAAGGTTTCGGTTTATTTTTCAAAGTGCAGCTCGTTTTCCTTGAAGGAAAACGGGTTGCACTTTGAAAAAAAAAAACTTCTTTATTTAAAAGCAGTCACGGACATGGAGGTCTGCTGTTCCCAGCAGGCCTCCATCCCCATGAGTGCCCTGAGTCGCTATGGGGTCGCAAATTGCGACCCACCTCATTAACATTAATGAGGTGGGTCTTTGCAACCCCATAGCGACTCGCAGAAGGTGTCTGAGACACCTTTCTGCATCCCAAATTGCGACTTGCAATTTGCGAGTCGCAGGGACTCGCAAATTGCAAGTCGCAATTTGGGACTTTCCTTCAGCTGGCCCTTATTTTCCTACTTGCATTTTTTCTGAACATTTTATTTTGAAAGCAAAGATTCATCACTTTTGCTTACAAGCTTCTGCAAACATCTGCATCTAATCAGAGAGCATTCTGGGAGCATTATACTTAGCCTCATATTGTTAAACTTTTCAAAAGTGTGTGCACTTTTTTTTTGTTGCTGGAACCACTGTCAGTAGTGCAGTGTGACCTTAAAATGTTTATTTACAGCGCGTTAATGAACCATAAATACATGTTCGAACAGCATTAACACACGAACACACATATTACCTCATCTGCAGACAATTCCCTTCTCTGTAAACCGGCAGCCAAAGTGTTTGTGCTAGAGAGGGTTGGGCCTACTTGTCCCAAGGACTAAATAAACAGGAAAACTTGTTGCCCTTGACCCCAAACACTATGTCCTGGGCATTGGGCAATAGGAATTCCACATCCCTGCCATATATTCATGGCAATAGTAGTCTTAAAGATAAAGTGCTCAATGAATACCAATATCACATATTGTTAATTCATAAATAAATGACGCCTTAGTGGGCAATATGAGTTAATCAAAATCAAAAAAATACATTAGAATCTACTTTTCACATTGTACGCAGAAAGACAACAAACATTAATAAAAAAAAGAAAAGAATAAGGCCCCCATTATGTCCCTGGCAGTCACCAGACCGCCAGGGTTACGGTCTGACCACTGCCAAAGACATTACGACTGTGGCGGAGCCGCCACGGTCAGACCTCCGACACCAACAGGTTGCCGCCGTCGGACAGCCTGGCGGTCTCTGCGCAGTAATCCACTGCAAGCAGCGCTGCCCTGGGGATTACGAGTCCCTATTCCGCCGGCCTTTCCATGGCCATAGCCCTGTGCAGTGCAGGGGCCCCCATGGACAGCCCCGTCGTGCTTCCCACTGCCTGAATTAAGGGCAGTGGAAAGCGCGATGGGTGCTGCTGCACCCGCCTCACTGTCACATTGGTGCCGGCTCCATTCGGAACTGGCGTCAATGTTAAGGCCCTGTTCACCACAGGGGCGGCTAGCGGAAACGTTGTTTCTGCCCGCCGGCCCTGCAGTGAACTCTTTATAGGGCTGCGGTGTTCAGGCTGCACAAACTGCCTGATGGCGGAACCGCCTGCCAAACTCATAATGAGGGCCTAAATGTTCATGATCATAATATATGCTGCAGTTGATCCACATTAGTTGCCTTGCTTATTATCATGCTGTCACCTGCACAGTTTATTCATAATACATAGTCCTCTAAGGTCTCTGTACAACTGAAAACAAAAATTACCACACATCATATCACAAATCCAAAACCAAAAGGATAATTAAGGAAAATTAGGAAAATTAAATTCCTGTAACATATCATAGTCAGAAGCGGTCATGCATTTCCCCATCCGTATTCAGACCCTGCGGTTCCTGTGTGTCACATTTGAGGATGTATCTGCTCTTCAGTATCCTCAATGCTTTCTCCACGTCTCCTACCTGCTTATTATAAGGTACACTATCTATGACACTGTAGATGGGAAGTTTACAGTTTTTTTGGTGCATCTGCCTGAAGTACCACATGACATTATATGTGGTATCTTGATTGTCAGTAGATCCTTCTTGCACCATTGGGGGAAACATTTTTTTTACCCCGCAGTCAGAACAACGATCTGTCTTTACAATCGAGTCACTACCACAACTGTGAGGTTATCATGCATTACTTTACCATGCAATTTGTTACAAGGACTTACTTTGGGGGGGGGTACTGTTGCACTGGTGTTGGATTTTTAAGTCCAAAACCTTCCTTACTGTTGCGTAGACTGGAGCTGGAATAGTGATTTATACTATTCTAAAATCCAACGCCGCCCCCAATTCATTACTTTGCCTTGTGTGGTAAAGTAATCCATGGCAATGTCGCAGTCGTAGTAGTGACTCTGATGTAAAGGCATGCGGGGTAAATGTAAGTGGGGTTCCGTCATACAAATGAACCAATGTCACCATCCATCACGTGATGACTACTGCTGTCCTCTTCTTCTAAATAAAGAACAGTGCCAATCATGTAAGTGAGCAGACAATGTTCCCAGAGGTTTTCCCTCACTGGACTGAGCCAAGGACATTTCAACTGTCCCAGGCTATCGCTTTAAAACGTATCAATTAGCCTGTTCGAATAATCTGTGAGAATGCCTACAAACCCAATATATTACTACCATGAGAGAAACTCTGAAGGTATTCTGCAGTAAAATGCATCTTCCTACTCATTCCCTATTGGTTCATATCCTGGGAACCTAGTACCCATGTAAAGTGAGTGAACATCTTTGTTAGGAGTCCTATTAAAGGAGGTGTAGATTTATATATACAGGAGACCCTTTCCCCCACCTTTATGAAGCAAATCTATGCTGAATTTTACTTAAAGCTGTAATCAGTTCTCTGTACTTAATATGGTTATGCTTGCTATGTAGATTGCCTAATGATTCTTTATATAGAGCTTTGAAATGATGACCCTTGTCTGTCATTCTTACAAGAATGTATGTCACCTGATACTGAGCTTGGTCTCATAAATGTGGTCGGGAAGCACTAAAGTCTGTATCAGGACTACACCGCTCCCAGTCCATGCCATTGGCATTCACAATGAGTAAATCTTAGTATAAGTTTGCACGCTGACAGTTCTGGTAGAAAAGGAGATGGTTTAGGGAGCAGTAGACAAAGAAAGAGAAGGTTAAGGCAAAGCAAAAGTTAGCATTGTCAAAGGAAGGAGAGGAAGGAAATACTGAGGAAATGGCAAAGGAGTTTCTTTTTGAGAACTATAGGGAGGAGCCTACATACATGTTCTACAGTCTCCGTCAGATCTTTTCCACTTTACGAACACTCTTCCAAAGCTTAGAAATTCCAATAAATGGTACACTCAGATGGAGCAGATTGTGACAATTTCTAAAGTTTTGTGCAAAGACTAGATGTGCTAGTTGAGGTAGCAGTCCCAAAGGATCCGTGGGCAGAGTGTAAAAGGGCAGTTGATTGGCCTACAAAGGAACCGCCTTGGGTGGCAGGGACAAATGCCACTTCACTCATTGAAAAAAACAAGTGTAATGAAGTCATGAACACCTGAAGACAAAGGTTCCCAAAAAGGATATGAATTGGCCCAAGATTTTCCAAACCCTTCAGGAGCCAAAGGAATCAGTGCATGCTTATTTCAAAAGGTTGCTACAGGTATATAGAACATAGAGAAATGAATTACCCATTAGGAGAAAACATGTGAGTATTTCTCACATCCTTTGTGTATAGGTTAAGGCCAGAGATCACCAATCAGATCACACAAGGCGTCCTTTGTTGTCAAAAAAAGCCTGTTGACGAAATCTTCAGATATGCAAACTATTGCAGTGGTATGTTAGAGGTAAAGCGAAAAGGGCTGAAAGCAAAGTTTATGATAGCCCAAACACAGCAGAGTGGAAGACTCAAAGGGCTTAAAGTTCCATTTCAGGGCCCCAAGTTATGCAAGGAATCTCCTTGAACTACAATGGGAGTGTCCCAGGATTAGGGAGAGGTCAAGGAAATAAGACAGGGACAAACATAGGTGCTGTAAAGAAGGTTACACAGCCTCACATTTGCAATGGGTAGGACATTGGAAGGGGAACGCTATTACAATCCAGACCGAATTGAGACGGATATCAAGGGGATAGGTTCGGCAGGTCAGGGAGAGCTTCCTTCGATATCTAAATCCCCTATGGCTGGCCCAAAGGTTCCAAAATCAGGAGTTCTGCCAATCTCCTTTAACCCGATGCAGATGCACTATCCTCAGGGAAACCCCAGTGTACCCCTAAATTCAATATATTACAAGGAAACCCAGTTCCTACGATGTTTGAGACCTCCATGTATCTCAATCAGGGTCAATGATAATGGCTGAGGGAGGCCAGTTCTGGAAGTGGACCAGAGTAGATGACACCTGGATGGAGAGGTCAACGGACACCCTGTATCTTTCCTAATAGACACAGGAGCCACTCGCTCAACAATTAGAACAGTTGAGGCTTCTGACCTATACCTCTTGGGAAAAGAAGTTCAAGTTGAAGGCATTACGAACCAGCAGTGCACCAATCCAATTACAGCCCCTGTACGGGTAAAAAAAGGAGACACCAGCAATCAGCATCAGTTTATAATTTGTAACTCCAGTCCTGTAAACTTGTCAGGACAAGATATTCTTTGCATACTCAACTGCATCATCTATTGCACATAGGATGGGGTCAGAAATGAAACACAGGCAGATGACGCTGAGTTTAAGGCAGGAGGGAATCAGTCCCGGAACCTGTTATCGGGTTGTATCCGGTCATTACCACAGAGGATTTGCCATGGGATCTGAGGGAGACAGTCAAGGAGGAAGTCTGCAATTTTACAAGAAGAGAAATTGGGTTGAAATCGGGTTGATTAAAGATGCCAAACCCCTTAGGATCTCCCTCTGACCTTATGCTGTTTTCCCACAGACTCAACCTTGTGAAATTATTTTAGAGGTTATAGCAGGAATCACCCCCATCCTTGAGAGCATGATAAAACAAGGCTTTCTGAACGAACTTATCAGGAGACCATGGACCTGCATAATCATGGCCTTACAAAAAGCAAACAAAAAGTGTAGGATTATAAAAAAGACCTCCGAAGAGTTAACCAGATTGTTGCTCCATGCTATCTTGTGGTACTGAGCCCAGCAGTGATTCTGTTCCAAATTCCCCCAGAAGCTGAGTGGTTCATGGTCATTGACCTTTGTCAAGCATTCTTCTTGGTCCAGTTACATAAAGGAAGCCAGGTCCTTTCACATTCCGGTTCCAAGCAAAGACCCTGGTGTGGTGTCATGCCCCACGAGGGTATACTGATAGCCCATCCTATTTTATTCAGAGTTTTACAAAGAACTTAGAGTCTCAGCAGTTACCATGCAGTTCAACATTAATTTGATACATTGATGATCTGCCGGTCGCTTTTATGACCAAGGGAGCCTGCAAACAAGACAAAATTGCCTTAATCAACTATTTGCCTGAAAATGGTCATATGGTCTCACATGAAAATTTACATTTTTTATTGTCAGTAAGAAGTCATGTATTTGGGACATCAGATAGAGAAGGGAGCGAGGAGCGTGTCCCCCAAGGACTTAGAGACAGTCCTCAAGATGAAGTTCCCAACCACCCAGAGACAGGTAAGGATGTTTCTGGGCATGGTGGCTACTGCCAACAGAGGATCCCAAACTTTTCTTTGTGGCAAAGCCTTGGATAAGGCGGATGCACACTGATGGCAGTAATCCGGTAACAAGGGATAACAAAAGCATGGAAGCCTTCCAGGAGCTCAAAAATCTGCTTTGTAGCACACCTGCTCTCGGAATGCCAGACTATATGAAAGATTTTGTGCTCTTTTGCAACAAAAAGATGGGTGTGCCTTGTCTCTACTGACACAAGCCCAAGGTGAGACTCAGCATCCCATCAGCTATTTTTCGGCTATGCTTCATCCAGTGGCTGCAGCGTTGCCTGGTTGTCTCAAAGAGGTTCCAGCAGTGGGTCTTAGTATTCATTAAACTGAGGGAATAGTTATTGGTTACCCCTTAATCGTAATAGTACCCCACTCCATCAAACTTCTCATGACACGCACTAGAATGCAACTCCTTAGAAATAGCCGCCTAACCCGTTGTGAGAGAATCATTTTGGCGGTGGAGAACGTTTCCATCCGGCAATGCAACACACTAAACCCTACTTTTTTGTTGCCAACCCCAGAAGGGGATGACAAGAGTGAATTCAACAATGACTGCGTCAGTGTCAATAATTTGTGCACAAAACCAAGAACTGACATACTGGATGTCCCTCTTCCTGAATCTGATAATGCTCTTTTTATTGATGGCTCCTGTCTGTGGGACTGACTAAACATTTTGTGAGCTGCTTATGCTGTTCGTACATTGAGTGGAGTTGAAGAAGCATATTACTTGTGCAATGTAGCCTACTCACAAGTGTCTGAACTAATTGCCCTTACCAGAGCCTGCTGTACCTCAGAAGGCTTGTGAGTCACTATTTACAATGACAGCCAGTATAGGTTTGGAGTTGTGCATGATTTCGGGCAGTTATGGTCACAACGAGGATATCTGACATCAGCTGATACAACATCCACAATGGATTGTATGTGTGAAACATTTTAGTTGCTGTTCAATAGCCCACAGAGATCTCTATGGCGAATTGTGCTGCCCACAACAGCAGTAATGACTTTGTCAACAGAGACAATCGTTGCGCAGATGAAAACGCCCAACACTGCACTCTTGAGTCCAGCATCTTCCATTTGGCCGAATCATGTAATGCAGAAAGAGAGAGCCTCTATCCAACATGCCACTTGATACTGTGCACCCCTTTAATGAGCTACAGGTATTACAGCTTGCTACCCCACAGTTAGAAAAGACCAAATGGGAGAAGATGGGATGTGTAATAGATGCCAGTGACATTTAGGTATCAGGAGAAGGAAAACCTATTCTCCCTGATTCCCTCCTGCCTGCAGTGGTGCAACGCATGCATTGTCTGACTCAAGTGGGCCGCGATGGGATGATGTCCACCTTCCGATCTTATTGGTATAATCCCCATTTTAGATCAATGGCAAATCATTTTTGTCAGAGGAACATCATATGCCAAAAACAGAAGATGGGAAAGAGAGTTGCCGTGGTCATGAGTCATATTGAAAAGTCTGATGGCCTCTTCACCAACTCCAAATTGACTTTGTGGAGATGCCCTGATGTAACCAATTGAAGTATCTCCTCGTCATGTGTACCTATTCTCATGATGGGTCGAGGTACATCCCATCAGGAGATGAGACAGCTTAACAGTCTAAGTTATTGCTGCTGGAATTGATACCACAATTCAGGATGCCAGTTCATCTTGAATTGGATCAAGGAAACCACTTTAAGAGCTAAATAACAGTTATTGTGTATAGTTTTAGGGACTGACCAGAGATTTCACTGTAGTGACCGACCCAAAGTATCAGGTGTTGTTGAAAGACCGAACAGAACGATCAAAGCTAAACTAGCTAAAGCTTGTGCTGCCATATCACTAAAATGGTCCGATGCTCTTCCTTTAATGCTCTTGAGCATCCAAAGTACCCCTGTAAAAGAAATGGATTGTCACTACATGAGGTGTTGATGGGGAGAGCCATACAAATACCCTCTGTTCCGACAGCTGCCGTGGGGAATATCAGAGATGACCTGGTCCTCGAGTACTGCAATGGGTTGTCTGATATGGTGCGTTCTAGCTCTCAGCAGGGCGATGCTGCTACTCCAGATGTATGAGGGTCACAAACGCATGACCTGAACCTTGGCCACTGGATCCACATTAAGAAGCATGTCTGAAGTCCTATTTGGAGGGAACACTGTGGAGGACCCTACCAGTTGATCCTGGTTACTGACACTGTTGTTAAGTGCGCTGGTCTGCTGGACTGGATTTATGGTTCACATACCAAAATGACTAGGCATGTAGAGGAAGAAGCAGAGCCAATATCCACTGATTCCTCGAGTTGCCCCTGGTTTGAGGTGTCTGAAATGTCAGAAGAAGAGGCTGAGAGTCCACGGTCTCCTCTGGAAGACATCACACAGATCAAGAGGACGACAAAAGTGTTGCCATCCCACTGGGTTGACAATTTGCATCCATAGCAATAGTGGATATCCATGGAAGGCTAAAGCTAACCTGATCTAGCGAATATCACAAAGAGCAGGCGTAGGGACAGGGCAAGGGAGTCTGCCACATCAGAGTCAGAGATTTCAAGCAACTCCAAGGCTCGAGGCACAACTGATGACGGCTATTAAAAAGAGAGTACTGACACCTATGAAAAGAACAGTTAGGGAAGATAGTGAATTAGACAAAAATAGGACAGGTTGACCAAGCTGACACTGTGGATGAAAGCCTAAACTCAACCTATACCAAGGGACCCAATTGAGAAAGAAAGATAAATCATAAGTATTCAGGACCAGACTGGACTTCATTACAAAAATCAAGTTTGACTCTGATGACAACATTGACAAGCCTGCCTGAACAAAGAGACCACAACAGAAGCCTATTCATGCTTACTATTGACAAGAGATGAGAGGACGGAGAGAGAGTTAGAGTAACGGTCACACAACCATAGATCCTTTAGACCTCTGATTAATCGCAGACTAAACATCCTGGTAGCTTTCGAGATAGGGTAGCGATGAGAGGATAATACCTAGGCAACTAGAAGCTCCACTAACAACTTCTTTGATCTGATTAGATCTGATTAGATTAACATGGTGCAGCAACATTGCAAAATGTTATTTGTAAGTTTGGCAATTGTTTTTTCTCTCCCCATGCTTGGATGGCTGTTGGATATCTATTTGTTAGAGGTAGGGGGAATATCCCTCACATGTCAATAATTTCTATCTTCGAACCTTTAGCTAGACATTACCCTCCCAAGTAAAGTGTCTTACCTTACCTGGCATAGGAGTGTGTATAGTTATAATGTATATTATCAAATGCTAGCGGAATATATGAAGGTTATGGAGATGTAGTACTGCTATGTCTGCTACAGTGGTCCAGGCTCTGGAGCAGAGGGGGCGACCTACTTCCACATACTACTCTCTTACTGGTTTTCCTGTTCATTGATCTCAAATCTCTTCAATCGCCAGGACTCTATTAAACTGTTTTATTATGATCTTGACAATCCACTACATGATGTATCAATGGTCCACAGCAAAAATTTGTAATTGTGGGCTACTAAACATGTTTCTTACAGTTATCAAAGGTTTAAGCCAAGGGATCAGGGTGAGTATATAAATAAATTAATTTCATCGTTGACTAACAGGAGCACTACTAACCAATGCATGTATGAGGTAACCTTTAAAAAGAACCAAGATGAGAAGGTATTCATAGATGAACTGAATGAGAGAATAAGGAGAGATGAAGAAAGAGAAGGAAAGACCAGTGCTGAACATGTCATTGGAGAAGGCAAAGACACTTTGAAGGAACTACCCCCTAGATTGAGTGTGGAGGTTACCGAGAAGGGATCTTTATGTTTTATACAACAGCCAGAGGGAAACGAAACTGTTGAGAAACTAGGATGGAGTGAATGCGAACGTAGCTAGTTGGTGAGAGAAAAGAGCTTCTCAAATTGAGATACTAGTATAAAAGTGATCTATTATGTATGTAGTAAGTCATCTTATTTCCAGATACTACATAATTGGATAGGTAGTTGTTATACAACCTTAGTTTTCCCCAGAACATATCATACTAACGAGTTAGACTTTCCACTTGAATGATATATAAGGAGGAGAAGTAAGTGTAGCTTTCAGCAGATCCTTAGTGAACATCTTTGGTTTACTCATCCCATCTTTAGGAGTGGCTCTGAAGGACATGAAGATTAGAAAATTGTCTACCTTAGTAGATCAGCTTGTCGCTAGTACAGCAAGTGCTTTTGCAGTAATAAACAAGGAGTTGTTTGCAATGAGAGCTATGATCAAGCAAAATCACCTTGTGCTGAACTTGCACCTCGCAAAGGAAGGTGGAGTTTGCAAAGTCATTAATGCTCTGGAATGCTGTGCATATATTCCTTGCGTAGATAAGCAGTTTGACAACCACATGACATTACTAACATCATGAACATAATGCGTGAGCTAACTGAGCTGGAATAATCATGCCCCTAGGAAGGTTTAGGATCTATATTCAGATCCACTAGAAAGGGATTTACTAAGACCCAGTTTGCTTACATTGCTTGGCGTTGTATGTGTGTTGGTTTCCTTAAAGTTCTGTAAAGGAATTTCTTCACACAATTGTAAGGATGGTGGTTATATAAGCTGTCAGCAGTGAGAGGAAGAGACTTGATATGAAGGTTAAAGGAATGAAAAGTGAACTTTACAACACTATGAAGGATTTGGGAGAATCCAGCATGAGGAACACAAAGTTGATGAACGAAGTTCTTTAATAAAGAATTGAAGTGATTATTTAGAAATTTTTAGAAATCATCGGGTGGGGGGTTGTGAGAGTTGCCTGTCTTTTTGCATAATAAACACACCATGAATTGAGCTTAAAATAACCTGGGTTATGTTTATACTGTCCTCCATTTTGCACC
The DNA here is from genome assembly GCF_031143425.1 of Pleurodeles waltl. Classification (NCBI taxonomy): domain Eukaryota; kingdom Metazoa; phylum Chordata; class Amphibia; order Caudata; family Salamandridae; genus Pleurodeles; species Pleurodeles waltl. The sequence goes on along the minus strand of NC_090445.1, from coordinate 661,429,779 downwards.
ATCACCACATATCAGTGATGACTACTGCTGTTTTCTTGTGATAAATAAAGAAATATGCAAATCGCATAAATAACGAGAGAATGTTCCCAGAGACTTTCCCTCACTGGACTGAGCCATGGAAATTTCATCTGTCCCAAAGCTATTGTTATACAATGTACCTATTAGACTGCTTGAATAATCTGCGAGAATGACTGCACTCCCAATGCATTACTCCCTTTAAATCTATTCTGCAGTACAACATGTCTTCCTACTCGTTTCTATTGGTGCATATCCTGGGAACCAAATACCAATGTAGATTATACAAACATCTTTGTTAGAAGTCCTAGAAAGGGATGTGTGGATTTCTATGCACAGAAGACACTTTCCTCCTCCACTAGAAGTTGAATCCATGCTGGATTTTACTTTGAGCTGTAACCAGTTCTGTTTACTTATTATCTGTATGCTTGCTGCTAAATTCACTTAAGGCGTAAATTGCCTATTAATTCTTTATATATAGCCTTGAAACAACCATCATTGTCTGTCATTCCTACAAGACCTTTTGTCATCTGCTACTGAGTGTGATCTCATAAAAGTGTTGGTTCCAGTCAGAAGCACCAAAATCGGGACTATACCACTCCCGGTCGATGTTGTTGGCGTGCTTTATGAGTAAATCTTAATGTAAGTCTGTGTGCTGAAAGCTGTCTTCAAACATTAAGAGTATGGCTTTAAAACAGGCTACATGAATGTCTTATTCACTCATGTGAATACCATACATGTCAACATGCTTGATTCAAGCTAGAAACATACGATTTTTTTAAAGCCAAAAATTGCCTTATTTTGGCTTTCTCCTACCTAAAGTTGCCTCTACCTTAATAGAAGTCAATGAGAGAAATACATTCTCCTGATTATGTTTTTTAACTCTCCCTCTTTCCCCTTCTAAAATTTTGGCATGTATGGAATACATTGTTTTTTCTAATGTTCATGGTCATCATTTTTTATTTTTGAGGGCTGGGCTCTTTTTGAGCTTCTTATGGAAGACCTAGTGCTAGCTTTAAGTGTCTTTTTAAGAGGGGTTGTGCTTGCTCAGTATTTCAAACCTTGCAACACAGCACAGCAGCAGTTAAGCAGCAGCGAAAAGGGAATGTTGACAGATAGGTTATATCTGGGCCACACAGGGAGGGATACTTATAGTGGACAGTTCGTTCTTGGGGGCACAGTCTTTTGGGGCATTGGAAGAGGTAAACTGAGTAAGAGACAGTAATGGAACTTCTGTGGAATGAGGAGTTGAAAGTAGGAGACAGGTAAGTAATGCATCTGGGTAGTTCATTCAGCTGTCTGCTGAATAAAGCTCTTTTTCTATACCATTAACCCAGCAGAGTTGGTTTCAGGCACAGGCCAAGGTTATGTCTCTACTGAGCTCTCATTTATGTCCTTTACAATGACATCTCAGTTAAATAAATCTGGAAGCCAAAAAAACAAGTGGCAAGATGGGAGGTTGTACCTGACTAAAGACTTCATGGAAGGATCTGGGGAAGTAAGCGGTAGGACCAGTAGGAGGAGGATGATGACTCACAGGAGAATAAGTGCCAGGAGGTGGACCACCAGGAGGGCTAGAATGACCAAAGCCACAAGGACCAGGACAAGAAGACACAGGCCCAGTGAGATCTAATCCCTGAAGACTAGGGTTACTACTGGCAGAGGGTACCAGGAACAAATAGATAAGGAGGAACAGAACAAGGACAAACAGGACTAGTGATAGAGGCACTAAGGTGAGACAGATCAAGAGGGCCAGGAGGATGTGAAAAGGGGGGATCTAGACCCAGAGTACAAGAGCTTGAAGGAAAAGAAGGACCAGGGGTAGAAGTAACAGAATGCCCTGGACCATAACAGCAAGAAGAGCTAGAAGAGCCTGAGTGCACCAACCAGGAACAGAGGGATGAGGATGACTAGGAGCAGCAGGCTGACAGACTACTAAAGACTAAGACAGACAGACTAAAAAGTACGAGTACCAGGAGACCAATGGAAAGAAGGATCAGACACAGAAGGACCAAAACCAGATCAGATCAAGGAGGATCAAGAGTCCAGAAGCGAATGGAGCAGGATTGAGAAGACCAGGACCGGAAAGTACCAGGAGTATAGGGGCCAGGAGGCCCAAGACCAGAATGGATATAAATGACCACGAAGTCCATGTCCAGTGGAGCTAGGATGAGAAGGTCTATGAGGTCAGACTCACATGGATCCTAAAACAGGCTGGCAAAGACCACATGAATCAGGGTAACATGCAAATGGGAACTAGGAGAATCAGTGTCACAGAGATGAGGAATACCAGATTTTTAGGAGGACCATTTCTAGGAGGAACTTGATAGAAGGGACCATGGTCAGATGGACAAGAGCAAGGCAGAATATAGAAACCACGCTACCAAGAGGACTATTAGGATGAGGCAGGAGGACTGGAGATGTAGGAGGGCTAGGTGAACCAAGGCCAGTGGAGCCAACACTAGAAGCCCCAATACATGAGGATCAGACAAAGGAGTACCAGAACTAAGACCAGGACTACATGGACCAGGTGGATCAGAATCAGAAGGATTATAAACAGGCATACCAGGCGACTAGATAAACTAGTAGAGCAGGACCAGAATGTCTGATGGACAAAAATTAAAGTGAGGAGGATGAAAAAGTCCAGGACTAGGATTCTGTGAAACAAGAGACCCAGGCTCCAAAGGACTAGGGGCAGAAGTACATGAACATGATAATCAGACAGACCAGGACCAGAAAGTAAAGGGCTAGGAACTGTTTTGACTAGCATAAACCATAGGTCAAGGAACATCAGAACCAGGAAGGATTAGGATGATTTGTGACAGGACAAGTTATTGCAGAACCGTGTGGGCAAGGAGCAGGAGGACAGGGACCAGGGGGACCAGAACCAAATTGAAGATGACTGTGAAGATTAGGAACTGGGGGCAATTACTATTATGTCCAGGATACTAGGATAAGTGGGACGGGAACTAGGAACACTGGAAAGGAGGGGCAGTATCAAGAGCACACAGCAGACCAGATCAAAAGGACTAGGTAAACCAAAAGGATCACAACCAGGGCTTGGATTTCCACATGGGGCAGAGCAATCATTACAAGTAGCAGGACCAGGGTGAGGAGGTGCAAATGTAAGAAGGCCAACCAGAAGTTGCTGTGTTGCCTTACTCTGCATCCGTTGGTGTTCCATGGGCGTTGCATGGGTTTTCCCATGCCACACCCATTGATTTTGACACATTTCCAGATTTACAACAATATATAAACCTGGGAATACTTCAAAACCATATGCCTACCCAGGGGAGAAGTAACAAGGAGGCATATCTTTATTTCTCCTCAGTTTTTCCTCTATATGTGCTGCACTCTGCAGCACACATAGAAAGAGGAAAAAAGCATCCGTGGATTGTTTTTGTGGAGGAAGGGGTCCCTTCCTGCAAAAAAACAACTCTATATGCAACGCAGGCACCCTTGTACTATGGTGCAAGGGTGCCTGTGTTGGCGATAGGCAGCAAAAGGGTGCCAGTGCAGGGGGATAGGACAGAAATGCACCATATGTCGTAAGTATGATGCATTTCTGCCCTCTCCCTGTGGTGCAGGGCAGCACAGCAAGGTCACCTCCTGCACTGCCCTGCTCCACAATTCTTGATAATACGCCCTTAAGAGTGCCAGGATACAAGAAGCAAGAGGAACCAGGACCTGCAGTACCAGAGCTTGGAGGTTGGCAGTGAGGAGAACCGGGACAAGGTGATCAGGATTCGAAAGGAACAGGGCCAGACTGAGGGAACCAAGGAGGGCTATGATGGGCAACATTTTATGATAATAAGCACAATAGGTTGAAGGACCAGGACGACCAGGCCAAGGAGACCAACACTAGGATGGCAGGTGGGTCAGGAACAAGAAAACCAGGCTCAGGAGAACACAACAGGATCAAGAGGACCAGGGACAATGGGCACAGAATCTCGTAGGGCAAGGACTAAGTAAAATAAGAATAGCATCACCTTGGCCAGGAGTGCAGGTTGCTGAGACCAGTGGCATTGGTCAGAAGGAAAAGTTCTAAGAGTACCAGGAAACAATGGACGAGGGGGACCAGGAAGATCAGGGCAAGGAGAGTCAGGACCTTGAGTACCAGGACTAGAAGGACCAGGGTGAGGAGGAAAAGAAGGACCAGGGACATCAGAACCAGGATGATCACAGTCTGGAGGTCCTGGCCACAGGCCTAGGAACAGGATGGCCAAGGAGGTTGAGCAACAGGATTGCCAGGTCCAAGAGGACCAGATAAAGGAGGACCATAATGAGTTTGCGTAGAAGCACAAGGAACAGGAAGATCACAGCCAGGAGGATCCGGACCAGATACAGGAAGACCAGATCAAACCTATAGGACCAAGGGACCAGAATAAGCAAGGATGACCAGGGGTCAATACTAAGAATACCACGAGGACCAGGACTAGAGCAAAAACATTTTGAAATATCATCACCAGGAGGATCAGGGACAGGCCTAGGAGTGGCAGGAGGATCATTACCATAAGACCAGGACCCAGAGTTCCACATGGAGCAGAAAGCCAAATACCTGGGAGTAGTAGGATCAGGGTGAGGAAGATCAGGAAGATCAGAATAGCCCAAGCCACAAGATTAAGGGAAATGGATGGCCAAGAGGATCAGGAACAAAATAATGCTGCTCAGAATGACCCAAAGAAGGAAAACAAAGACAGCAGAGATCATTGGATGCAGTGCAGGAAAGAACATGGGAACAAGGTACTGGGCAAAAAGGATAAAGATGATCTAAACCAGAATGGCAAGGGCTAAGGTTGCAAGGCCTAAGAGCACTAGTACACAAGAGGCAAGGTTGACCAAGAGAGACAGCAGGACTAGGAACTCATGTGTTAGGAATCAGATGAGTAGGGCGAGAAGGATCAGAAGGGCCTGGTCAAAAGGACCAGGGTTAAGAGGACCAGGAAAGAAAAGGAAGAGCTACGAGAAGGGGACCTGAAGGACCAGGATGGCCAGGAGGACCAGAACCAAGTGGACTAGGCATTCAAATTGACTAGGCAAACAAAGAGGAGCAGATGCAAAAGGATCAAGTTAGTTGGCACAAAACCAGGCAGAGAACACGCACTGTGAGGATTAGGAATAGGAAGACCACTGCTAGGCAAACTATACAGAGAGTGAGGAAGAGTAGAAGAACAGGACCTGAAGAATCAAGAGGAGCCAGCCATGGAACTAGAGCAACCAGTGCAACAGCATAGGGGACCAGGGCAAAGAGGACCAGTGGACCACAACCAATGGGAAAAGGAAGCTTGAGTCATAGAGGCGTGTCAGGACCTGGCGTACCAGGACAAGCAGGACCACGATAAGGAGGAAAAGGAGGACCAGGATAAGGAAGACCAGGATGACAGGAGCCATTATTGACCAAGCCGGGTGGCTAAGAACAAGATGACCTGAACAATCAGTATCAGGGTAAAGTGGGCAATTAAGTCCAGGATGACAATTATCAGGGCCAGGAACACCAGGATCAGGAATGACTACGGCCAGAAACACCAGATTCAGAAAACCGGTACCAGAGGACCAGAACTAGTTGGTTCACGACCAGGATGAGGCAGGAAGACCAAAACACGCCAGAAAAGGAGGAATGGGAACAGGATTAGGAGGAGGGCCAACACCTAAAGGCACAGAGGGACCTGGAAAAGAAGGAAGACGACCAGTAACAGGAGGACACCTATGTGATTCTAGGGCACACATATTAGGATATCCCTTTTGTAAATGGTTCTTATTCATACGTTTTTTGTTGTCAACCCCTAGAAAATTCCTTCCCTTCAACCCACATGCAGAACTGGTAGGTATTTGCTAAAAAAATAGGAGCATGCAAATAAAAAGCTAAGACTATTGCACTCTGACCTCTGAGTGATAGACGATGCTGTCAGATGCTGGCACAGTAGTCTGAGGGTGGATCTGAGGGCATAGGGACTAAAACTTGGCAAAGGAGTTCAAAGGTGGATGGGTGAAAACAAGTGTGGTCTGTGAAGGATGGCAGAAAGGGTTTGAGAAACTCAGATGGTTGAAATTAGGAAAAATGGGTAATGCCTGACAAAAGGATCAAAAGGTTATGGCAATCAGCAAAGGAGAACTCAGGAAAGATTGTCTCAGAAAGTCTAAAGATGGATTCCGTGTTATCACCCAAATCTTTGCACTGACATTCCATGTACGTGTATGTGTGGTGGAGAGTATATACAGCTTCTCTGGGTGTGTAATAACTGCATACCTGTGGATGCAGGGTGCAAAGCTAGTACTGAAGAGAGGAAGAATGGAGAAAAGGCTACCCAATAAATACCTGTGAGGTCCTTTTTTAGCATAGGCCTGCTCAATCGTTTTTCCTGAGTGATGACATAGAGTAGATGGTAGGAGTAAGGTGTAGGATAAAGGTTTCTCTTGTTAACAGTGACAACATTCCTAAGCAGGGCTGCCCTTTTGGCTCTACCTGATGACTGCTCAGGAAACTGATGACAGCAAGGTGCTGCGATCACATGTTCATTGTCTTCTTGTTTTGGATACTATTGCTATAAGAACCATCGCCTATCACAAAGTCTGTGCCTGAGCTATAGCCAGAAAACTATATTTGAAAGAGAATCACCCCAAATTAACTCTGAAATTTCAATAGTGGATTCACATCATCTGTCTGGAAAATGAGTATTAAGGTGGAGCTGTGAAATGATCAATCAGAGATCACAAGAATTGAAGTAACAAAATGTTGTTGTTTATTCAGTATCATTTCTTGCAATATTTGTTATAAAGTCAGTGTTTAAAACTCTTTGAGCTTATTTTCTTCAGTGTCTTTGATTCATGTATGCCTTTCTCTGATTTACTAAGAAAATTCATTCATATTCCAGTGACCTTCAGTTCAATTAATTATAGTCCCATTCCTTTGCTTGTGGCTCCTCTAATGAATGCTTTCTCTGATGCCCATAGAGTAGGGGCTGTGAAAGGAAGTTTATACCATCTACCCTATTTAGAGTAAACCCTGGCTGGAAGGGCTAGGAAAATAAATAATGACCCTGTCACCCTGGGAAGAAACTCCCAGCATGTAGACCATTTGAGTTTTTTTTCCCTAAAAACAAACTCCCACTTTGCGAGTTTGTTTTTGAAAAGTGAAATATTTTTTAAAACATTGGTGACCGCCCATCATATCTGATGGTACTGTCCTTCAAACGTTTCGTTTATAGACAGGAACCACCATCGAACCGCCATGACAGTAGCTCCTGTCAATGTGGGTGGGGAACTGTCCACAGGCCCAGCGGACAGCTCTAAATTTGGTGGGCAGCGATTTCTCAAGATGGCAGAGGTATTGCCCTTTGAAATCCATAAGAAATTATCTCCATCCTGGATCCTCCAATCAGGCCCTCCCTTCTCTCATGGGATACGAATCAAGCCTCTCACTTATACTGTGTTCATAAGTACCTTATGCAAATGTTTCTATTTTGGTAAAATCACCCTAAATATTAGATGACTCTATGTGCTTGGGATGCAGCATTTCCATTTCTGGTTTCTGTTTTTACAAATCATTGTTTTCCAGTGTTTTAGCCTGATTAGTTTTGTTGAAATGAGCCAGAATTATAAAATTCTGAATGCACTGATTTGCTGCAGAAATAGACGTGTTCTGATAACATGGAGTCTTTTGGTAATCCTGTATCTAGCCCTGATACATTTCCATAACTTTGTGCATAAGACCGAGTACCTAACTTTAGATGAGTAAACAGAATTAACTAGTCTTGCAAAGGTTCTAATCATCTTTATCATTAGTCACCTCTGCAGGTTAACATAAAGGAGTTAAGGGCATTTGTGGAGCATGAGACAGCTCCATAAAGAGCCTCTCAGGTCACTATGTCTTGGCCTATGTTGAAAGAAAGTGGCATTATGTGCCATGTCTGTAAAAATAACCAGGAAACATTCAAACATTTGGGACCTTTAGACCTACAGTTAGTGCCTGCATCTAAGCGAGTATTAGCACAAAGGCTTAATGTCACTGAATCATAGGGTTTGAGACCACAAAAGTGCTTGTCATTATGTACAAAACCCTTTTAATGAGTTGGAGAATTCTTTTGACTAGTAAAAGGACTTTTACAATCGTTTCCAAATTACAAATAAGTGACTTCATGAAAAGTGTTACCTCCCTGCAATGCAATGACAGTACAACCAAAATATTGCTCTTCGGGATCACCTACCCCCCCTACCGACTGGAATAATAATATCTGGCCCAATGGGGTCCCACCCACACCAGCCCCTGCTGCGGTGGCCTGCAATCTGGGAGTGAAATTCGACAATTCTGCCACCTTTTCTCCCCAGGTAGGGAGGGGTCTTGACTCCTGCTTTGGATAATTAAAAAGCTTTAAAAAGTTCCTCTACCTGCTCCGTGTTCCACAGCAGAATCCTGTGATCCAGGCCCTCATTACCTCAAGGTTGTATTACGCCAACTCCCTCTATTTATGTCTTTCGGCCTATCTCATGAGAAGACTGCAGTTGATGCAGAATGCCGCAGCACGACTGCTGCTGAGACTGCCCAGGAGGACTCACATCCAACCTCACCTGAAAGAAATTCACTGGCTTCTTCTCAAGGAGCAGGTGAGTTTTGAAGGACTTATGACACATAAAGCCTTCTATCACTCTGGTCCTCAATACTTGTAGAAAAGTATTATCCTCTATCATCCACCTAGATCACTCCACTTCTCCAGTTCCCTGCTGGTAGTGATCCCCAAATTTAGAAGGAAAAAGTAGGGTGGCAGCTCCTATTCCTAACTGGCTGCTAAAGATTGGGATGCCCTCCTATAGCAGCTTTGGGCCACAGACGATATCTTGGTCTTCAAGTGCCTGCTTAAGACCTGGCTTTTTGGTTTTGAATTTTGAGCTCCATGGCACCCAGCATCAGTACTTGCTAACAGGATAGAGAGATAGACAGATAGACAGATAGAGACTGCGGCTGCTGGTGCAAATCACTGATGACCGAATGACCCCCGAGATGATGTGGTAACTAGTTTACAAGGGGTAGGGCGTTCTCTTAGGACCGCCACATATTTTAGAAATAATGCTGGCAGCATCAGGGGTGGAGAAGTTTTCCAAACCTTTTTTTAAGCAAGCACTAGTTACTTTAAGGAACACAGTCTGCTTTGGGAAATAAACTTCTTCCATTTTCGAATGCAGTCATAGAGATGATAGAGTACTGTCCCTTGCAGGCCACCATCCCTGTGGTTACAGGCAATCAGAGATAGTCACCAATTGGCACCCGTTTAATGAGTATTAAACAGGCAGGTTGTTCTGCAAACCCCAGTGGGTCAATATTTTGTGTACCAACTGAACAGTACATATTTAGGTTTGCAAAATACTATTCCATTCGCAAAAATTATGTGCATAATTTTGGACCACTTTTTGTGAATTAAATTATAATACATCATGGACCAGATGTAATTAGTATTTGTGGCTCACAAATAGGTCGCAAATTGGTTTGCAACTGTAAAAGTGGCACTTTGCAATGTTCGAAAGGCATTCATAATTTATTTTTAGCGATGTGAGTGTTTTATGAATAGGTATTTTTTGCATCAGAAATTGGATTGCAATTACTGAGTCTATACTTGTGACTTGCAAACTGTGTTAAACCCTGTAACAATTAGCGACTAGTCACAGAAAGGCCCTTTTCCTCATGCAATTCAACACCAATTTGTTTCAGATGGTAACTGTGTGCAAACAATAAAAGTTGGCCCAGAATGCAACAGGATTTCCACAAAGGCTGCTCTGAGGCTGATTGCGAGGAGGATGCAACTATTGGCTGTTCAGTAGAGGAGGAGACAGAACATGATATTCAAAGGGAGGAACGCCATTTTCCAACAAACATAGGAGGAACTATATGAGAAGTAAATGATAAGCAGAGCAGTGACATTAGATTTAATTGAATTGCTGAAACCAAAACTATTAAGCAGTAATCTGCACAGCAATTCCATCCCCACCAATTCCTGGTGTTGTGCTCATGACACCTTTTGGCCTCCAGCAGCTACCAGTTGCTGGTGGGGTGTCCCAAAGCGTGCTCTCCTGTTTTTTTAGGAGATTTCTAGATGTCATGCTCCTCCGTACATATACCTACCCAGGTAGGGTGAGGGTATGCAAAGCACAACATTGAAATTTTATAGGTTTGCCAGATTTCTCCATGTCATCAGGTATATAGATGGAACACGTTCCAATGTATACACCTGCACCTCTTGAATACTTACTTGTTTAGGACTACCAATTCCCTCAATACTCAAGTTGTTTTTGATGTCAGCAATGTAATCACTGATATTGTGTGACTATATCCAGGGAACAACCATGACTCATTCATCATCAGGCACAGTGACATAAAGAGAAGCCTGGAAAGAGGGGATTTTGACAGTGGCTACATATTAGGTAATGTAATGCAGTAGAATCACACATATGTTTGTACTAATCAAATGCGTAGTCAAAGAAAGCTCACAGGTATTTTTTGTTGTAGGCGACAGTGCCTATGCCTTATTGAATTGGATATTGACACCATACTTATCTCTGGAAACCCCAAATGAAAAGATGCACATCGTCGAACCCAGGTGTAATAGGACACACATTTGGCCTTCTGAAAACTTGACTCCGTTGCTTTCACAAAGGTGGAGACGCCTGACAGTATGCTCCGGACACCACTTGCGAGAAAGTGGCAATATGTGTCACCAGGCGAGGCCCACCCATCACTATGACTGAATCGGAATCAGAGGGTGAGGATTCTAGGCCACCTCTGCAGCAGCCAAGCGACGAGAGTACAGCAATGGGGGAGAGACCACGACAGGACTACATTGCAACCAATTACTTTTCAAGTAAAGTCATATGTGACAGTACATTCTAAAGGAAATGCTGAATGTTGATGTGATGCCTCAAAGTAAAACGACCTCTATTGTTAGGTTTGATATGAAATTGCAAAAAATAATAATTCTAAAGTCTCACATGCATAGCCATGAATGTCTCACACAATATCAGTTACATCACCCACATGACAAACACACAGTATTATTTAAATAGCCTAAACTGTGTCCTTCGATGCTTCCCGTGGATGGATCAGACCCACATGTTTACCAGCAGAAATACGTCTGTCCTGCAGTGCAGGTGCATCAGCGGCAGAGACGCTCCTCACACTAGACATGTCCTCATTATCTGCAGCGGCAGCAGCAACCCCACTCGCTATTTTGGCATTTTCTAACTGTATGAGGCTGGCCTGGCTTGCAGTGGGTACAAAGGGGTACTTACACTCTGTACCAGGTCCAGTTATCCCTTTTTAGTGTAGAAGAGGTGTTTCTAGCGGCTTAGGCTGATAGAAGGTAGCTATAGCAGAGCAGCTTAGGCTGAACTAGGAGACATGCAAAGCTCCTACTATACCACTGGTGTCATATGCACAATATCATAAGAAAACACAATACACAGATATACTAAAAATAAAGGTACTTTATTTTTATGACAATATGCCACAAGTATCTCAGTGAGTACCCTCAGTATGAGGATAAGTTATATACACAAGATATATGTACACAAACCAAAATTATGCAGGTAATAGCAAAAGGAAGTAATGCAAGCAATGTAAAGTTACAGTAGATTGCAATAGGAGCACATAGGTATAGGGGCAACACAAACCATATACTCCAAAAGTGGAATGCGAACCACGAATGGACCCCAAACCTATGTGAGCTTGTAGAGGGTCGCTGGGACTGTAAGAAAACAGTGAGGGTTAGAAAAATAGCCCACCCCAAGACCCTGAAAAGTAGGTGTAAAGTGCACCTATAACCCCCAGAGAGCACAGAAGTCGTGATAGGGGATTTCTGCAAGGAAGAACAACACCAGCAAAGCAACCAAAGTGGATTTCCGGACCTGAGTACCTGTGGAACAAGGGGACCAAGTCCAAGAGTCGCGACAATGTCGAGAGTGGGCAGATGCCCAGGAAATGCCAGCTGAGGGTGCAAAGAAGCTGCCACCGGATGGTAGAAGCTGTGGATTCTGCAAGAACGAAGAGGGCTAGAAACTTCCCCTTTGGAGTATGGATGTCCCACGTCTGAAGAAGCTTGCACAGGTGTTCCCACACAGAAAGACCGCAAACAAGCCTTGCTAGCTGAAAGGGTTGTGGTTAGGGTTTTTGGATGCTGCTGTGGCCCAGGAGGGATCAGGATGTCGCCACTTGGATGAGGAGACAGAGGGGGTGCCCAGCAAGTCAGGGAGCCCTCACAGAAGCAGGCAGCACCCACAGAAGTACCAGAACAGGCACTTAGAAGAGGAGTGAACCAGAGTCCACGCGAAGTCACAAAAGGGAGCCCCACAACGCCGGAGGACAGCTCAGAAGGCTGTGCACTGCAGGTTAGAGTGTCGGGGACCCAGGCTTGGCTGTGCATGAAGGAAATCCTGGAAGAGTGCACAGGAGCCGGAGCAGCTGCAAATCACGCGGTACCCAGCAATGCAGTCTAGCGTGGGGAGGCAAGGACTTACCTCCACCAAACTTGGACTGAAGAGTCACTGGACTGTGGGAGTCACTTGGACAGAGTTGCTGAGTTCCAGGGACCACGCTCGTTGTGCTGAGAGGGGACCCAGAGGACCGGTGATGCAGTCTTTTGTTGCCTGTGGTTGCAGGGGGAAGATTCCGTCATCCCACGGGAGATTTCTTCAGAGCTCCTGGGGCAGAAAGGAGGCAGGCTACCCCCAGAGCATGCACCACCAGGAAACAGTTGAGAAGGCGGCAGGATCAGCGATACAAGGTTGCAGTAGTCGTCTTTGCTACTTTGTTGCGGTTTTGCAGGCGTCCTGAGCAGTCAGCGGTCGATCCTTTGGCAGAAGGTGAAGAGAGAGATGCAGAGGAACTCTGGTGAGCTCTTGCATTCGGTATCTGAAGAATTCCCCAAAGCAGAGACCCTAAATAGCCAGAAAAGGAGGTTTGGATACCTAGGAAGGAGGATAGGCGGGAAACATCCTGAACAACTAGGTCTAAACCACTAATTGCCTGAACCACTACTGCTAAACAACTAAAAAGTCTCTACAACTAAGTACTGAACAACTACTGTCTGAACAACTACCGTGTCTGAATAACAATTGCCTGAACAACTAAATTTAAGGTAAGGTTTTCCTTTTGGTTTTTATGGTTTATTAGTTGTTTAGAATATATATATATATATATATTAGTTGTTCAGGCAATTGTTATTCAGACACAGTAGTTGTTCAGACAGTAGTTGTTCAGTACTTAGTTGTAGAGACTTTTTAGTTGTTTAACAGTAGTGGTTTAGGCTATAGTTGTTTAGGACCTAGTTGTTCTGTCACATATTCCAGTGTATGGAAACCTAACCAAAAGGTTTTGCTTTTCTTCTCTTACACTATCTGCTAAGTGCTGAAAAGTACTCCTAAACTTTCTAAAAGTTTCAAAAAGTTAAAAAAGTTTTTTTTTCTGTTCTTTAAAAAGTCCTAAAACTTTTTCTGTCCTTTATCTGTTTCTAAACCTTTTTCTATCATGTCTGGTGTAGGAATTCCTCTTAATTTGGTCAATACTACTTATGACCACCTTAACTTTAAGAGCCTAAGGAGTCTCTGCACTGATAGAGGTTTAGTGGTAGGTAAGAACCCTTCTAGAGAGTTACTGTCTAATATGCTTATTGAGAATGATAAGGCCCAGGGTGGCACCTCATCTGAAAAGTTGATAGATAGCTCACACTCTGACTCAGGGGAGCCCCCAGTAGGAGTGTTGCAGGGTTCTCTTCTTAATCTGCCCCTTAGCATACCACCTAGCAATGCTGGTAGCAATAGAAGCTCCCATCACAGTAGGGATGTTTTTATTCCTGGAGGCCAGGTTGTTAGAGTGCCAACTGTTAGGGACAGGTCTCCCTCTGCTCATTCAAATCTTTTTTCTGTGTCAAAAACATTCCCAACCCACCCACCCTGATGACAAGATGTTAGAAAGGGAACTCAATAAGTTGAGAGTGGAAGAGTCCAGGCTGAAGCTTAAGCAGCAACAGCTGGCTCTAGACAGGGAATCCTTAGACTTAGAAAAAGAGAGACAGAGGTTGGGGTTAGGACCCCATGGTGGCAGCAGCAGTATTCCTGATAGCAATCCTGTGAGAGAGCATGATTCCAGGAATCTGCATAAGATAGTTCCCCCTTACAAGGAGGGGGTGACATTAACAAGTGGTTTGCTGCACTTGAGAGGGCCTGTATGTTACAGGGGGTCCCTCAAAGGCAGTGGGCTGCTATCCCATGGCTATCTTTCAGTGGAAAGGGTAGGGATAGGCTTCTTACTGTGAAGGAAAGTGGTGCCAATAATTTTACAGTTTTGAAGAATGCACTCTTGGATGGATTTGGCTTAACCACTGAAAAATACAGGATTAAGTTCAGAGAAACCAGAAAAGAATCCTCACAAGACTGGGTAGACTTTGTTGACTATTCATTGAAGGCCTTGGAGGGGTGGTTACATGGCAGTAATGTTTCTGACTATGAAAGCCTGTACAATCTAATCCTGAGAGAGCATATTCTGAATAACTGTGTGTCTGATTTGTTACACCAATATCTAGTGGACTCAGATCTGACCTCTCCCCAAGAATTGGGAAAGAAGGCAGACAAATGGGTCAGAACAAGAGTGAACAGAAAAGTTCATACAGGGGGTGACAAGGATGGCAAGAAGAAGGATGGTAAGTCTTCAGACAAGGGTGGGGACAAATCTAAAAATGAGTCTTCATCAGGCCCTCAAAAACTGGTGGGGGTGGTGGGTCCAAATCTTCTTCTAATCAAGTAAAAAAAACATGGTGCTATTTATGTAAAGTAAAAGGCCATTGGACAACTGATGCCAGTTGCCCAAAGAAAAGCACCAAGCCTCCCACTACCACAACCCCTACTGCAACCTCTAGTGCCCCTAGTAATAGCAGTGGTGGTGGGAGCAAACCTACTAATAGCCAATCCAAGGGAGTAGCTGGACTCACTTTTGGTAATTTAGTTGGGGTTGGTCTTGTTAGGGAGACCACAGAGGTTGTGTTAGTCTCTGAAGGTGCCATTGATTTGGCCACCTTGGTTGCTTGTCCCCTTAACATGGATAAGTACAAGCAACTTCCCCTAATCAATGGTGTTGAGGTTCAGGCCTACAGGGACACAGACACCAGTGTTGCCATGGTAATCGAGAAACTGGTACACCCTGAACAACACCTGCTTGGTCACCAGTACCAAGTGACAGACGCTCATAACAACACTCTTAGCCATCCCATGGCTGTTGTGAATCTCAACTGGGGGGGGGGTGTTTACTGGTCCAAAGAAAGTTGTGGTTGCCTCAGATTTACCTGTAGATTGTCTACTAGGGAATGATTTAGAGACATCAACTTGGGCAGAAGTGGAGTTGGAGGCTCATGCAGCAATGCTGGCCATTCCTGGGTATATTTTTGCTTTGACAAGGGCTCAGGCCAAAAAGCAAAAAGGACAGGGTGACTTGGATCCTGGAACAATGGACCACGTGCTCCCTAAAGCTAGGGTTAGTAAGGGTAAATCCCTACCCACTATCCCTCCCTCTACAGATGATTCAACTTCTGAGGAAGAAGAATTTCCCCCCTGTGCAGAACCTTCACCAGAGGAGCTGGCAGCAGACACTGCTGAGCTTTTGGGTGGAGGGGGGCCTGCCAGGGAGGAGCTGAGTGTGGCACAGCAAACCTGTCCCACATTAGAGGGTCTAAGAAAGCAAGCTGTCAAACAGCAAAATGGGGATGTCAGTGACTCACATAGAGTTTACTGGGAGGACAACCTCTTGTACACAGAGGCAAGAGACCCAAAACCTGGAGCAGCCAGGAGATTGGTCATTCCCCTGCAGTACAGAGAGTTCCTCCTAACTCTGGCACACAACATTCCCTTGGCTGGACATTTGGGTCAGATTAAAACATGGGAAAGGCTTGTCCCCCTGTTTCACTGGCCTAGGATGTCAGAGGACACAAAAGACTTTTGTAAGTCCTGTGTGACCTGCCAAGCCAGTGGCAAGACTGGTGGCACTCCAAAGGCTCCCCTTATTCCACTGCCTGTGGTCAGGGTTCCCTTTGAAAGGGTAGGGGTTGACATAGTTTGCCCCCTTGACCCTCCTACTGCTTCAGGCAATAGGTTTATCTTGGTGGTAGTGGACCATGCCACAATATATCCTGAAGCAATTCCTCTAAGGACCACTACAGCACCTGCAGTGGCAAAAGCACTCCTGGGAATCTTTTCCAGGGTGGGTTAACCAAAAGAGGTTGTATCAGACAGGGGTAGCAACTTTATGTCTGCATACTTGAAAGCCATGTGGAAGGAATGTGGTGTAACATACAAATTCACCACACCTTATCATCCACAAACAAATGGACTGGTAGAGAGGATTAATAAAACTCTCAAAGGAATGATAATGGGACTCCCTGAAAAACTCAGGAGGAGATGGGATGTCCTGTTACCTTGCCTCCTTTTTGCTTACAGGGAGGTACCCCAGAAAGGAGTGGGCTTCAGCCCCTTTGAACTCCTATTTGGACACCCTGTAAGCGGTCCCCTAACACTTGTGAAGGAGGGTTGGGAACAACCTTTAAAAGCTCCCAAGCAAGACATAGTGGACTATGTACTCGGCCTAAGATCCAGAATGGCTGAGTACATGAAAAAGGCCAGTAAAAACCTTCAGGCCAGCCAAGAGCTCCAAAAGCAATGGCATGACCAGAAGGCTGTTCTGATTCAGTACCAACCAGGACAGAAGGTGTGGGTATTGGAGCCTGTGGCCCCAAGAGCACTCCAAGACAAATGGAGTGGACCCCACATCATTGTTGAAAAGAAGGGCCAGGTCATCTACTTGGTTGACCTGGGCACTGCCAGGAGTCCCCTTAGGGTGCTCCATGTCAATCGCCTAAAACCCTACTATGACAACAGATGAAGGACAGGAAGAAGAGAGTGACCCTCTCCCTGATCTCTTCTCTTCCACAGAACAAGATGCTCTAGTGGAAGGTGTAGTTTTGGCAGACTGTCTTACTGCTGAGCAAAAAGACAACTGCATAAATCTCCTAGGTCAGTTTTCTGAACTCTTTTCTACTGTGCCAGGCACCACTTCTTGGTGTGAGCACACTATAGATACTGGAGACAGCATGCCTGTCAAAAGTAAGATCTATAGGCAGCCTGACCATGTCAGGGACTGCATAAAACAAGAAGTTTAGAAAATGCTTGAACTAGGAGTGGTTGAACATTCTGAAAGCCCATGGGCCTCTCCTGTGGTGCTTGTACCAAAGCCTCACTCAAAAGATGCGGAAAGAGAGATGAGGTTTTGTGTGGATTACAGAGGTCTCAACCAGGTAACTAAAACTGATGCTCACCCTATACCCAGGGCAGATGAGCTCATAGATACACTGACATCTGCCAGGTATCTAAGCACCTTTGATTTGACTGCAGGGTATTGGCAGATCAAGTTATCAGAGGATGCTAAAGCAAAAACTGCATTTTCGACTATTGGCGGGCACAACCAATTCACAGTAATGCCCTTTGGCTTGAAAAATGCACCTGCCACTTTTCAGAGGTTGGTGAATACAGTCCTGCAGGGGTTGGAGTCTTTTAGTGCAGCATATCTGGACGATATAGCTGTCTTTAGCTTAACCTGGGATGATCACCTGGTCCACCTGTGGAAAGTTATGGAGGCCCTGCAAGAGGCTATCACTATCAAGGCTTCAAAGTGCCAGATAGGGCAGGGGAAAGTGGTTTATCTGGGACACCTGGTAGGTGGAGAACAGATTGCACCACTTCAGGGGAAAATCCAAACTATCATGGATCGGGTTGCCCCTACAACTCAGACCCAGGTGAGAGCCTTCTTAGGCCTCACTGGGTATTACATGAGGTTCATTAAGAACTATGGCTCCATTGCAGCCCCACTTAATGACCTCACTTTAAAGAAAATGCCTAAAAAGGTATTGTGGACAGCTAGCTGTCAGAAAGCTGTCAGAAAGCTTTTGAGGAGCTGAAACAGGCCATGTGCACTGCACCTGTCCTAAAAAGCCCATGTTACTCCAAGAAATTCATTGTTCAAACTGATGCATCTGAATTAGGGGTAGGGGCAGTCTTATCACAACTCAATTCTGAGGGCCAGGATCAACCTGTTGCTTTTATCAGCAGGAGGTTGACCCCTAGAGAAAAGTGTTGGTCTGCCATAGAGAGGGAGGCCTTTGCTGTGGTCTGGGCACTGAAGAAGTTGAGGCCATACCTGTTTGGCACTCACTTCATTGTTCAGACAGACCACAAACCTCTACTTTGGCTAAAACAAATGAAAGGTGAAAACCCTAAATTGTTGAGGTGGTCCATATCTCTACAGGGAATGGACTATACAGTGGAACATAGACCTGGGAGTACCTACTCCAATGCAGATGGACTCTCCAGATATTTCCACTTAGACAACGAAGACTCATCAGGTCATGGCTAGTCTTATTGTCCTTCGTTTGGGGGGGTTGTGTAGGAAAGTACCATCTTGCCTGGCATGTTACCCCCATATTTCACTGTAACAGGCTAGTGACCAATTTCACCAATTCACATTGGCATACTGGAACACCCTTATAATTCCCTAGTATGTGGTACTGAGGTACCCAGGGTATTGGGGTTCCAGGAGATCCCTATGGGCTGCAGCATTTCTTTTGCCACCCATAGGGAGCTCTGACAATTCTTACACAGGCCTGCCACTGCACTCCACTGCATTTCCAGAGGCTGGGGGAGGCTACTCCTCCCCAGCCCTGACACCTTTTTCCAAAGGGAGAGGGTGTAACACCCTCTCTCTGAGGAAGTCCTTTGTTCTGCATTCCTGGGCCAAGCCTGGCTGGACCCCAGGAGGGCAGAAACCTGTCTGAGGGGTTGGCAACAGCAGCAGCTGCAGTGAAACCCCAGGAAAGGCAGTTTGGCAGTACCCGGGTCTGTGCTAGAGACTCGGGGGATCATGGAATTGTCTCCCCAATGCCAGAATGGCATTGGGGTGACAATTCCATGATCTTAGACATGTTACATGGCCATGTTCAGAGTTACCATTGTGACGCTATACATAGGTAGTGACCTATGTATAGTGCACACGTGAAATGGTGTCCCCGCTCTCACAAAGTCCGGGGAATTTGCCCTGAACGATGTGGGGGCACCTTGGCTAGTGCCAGGGTGCCCACACACTAAGTAACTTAGCACCCAACCTTCACCAGGTGAAGGTTAGACATATAGGTGACTTATAAGTTATTTAAGTGCAGTGGTAAATGGCTGTGAAATAACGTTGATGTTATGTCACTCAGGCTGCAGTGGCAGGCCTGTGTAAGAATTGTCAGAGCTCCCTATGGGTGGCAAAAGAAATGCTGCAGCCCATAGGGATCTCCTGGAACCCCAATAACCTGGGTACCTCAGTACCATATACTAGGGAATTATAAGGGTGTTCCAGTATGCCAATGTGAATTGGTGAAATTGGTCACTAGCCTGTTAGTGACAATTTAGAAAGCAGAGAGAGCATAACCACTGAGGTTCTGGTTAGCAGAGCCTCAGTGAGACACTTAGTCATCACACAGGGAACACATACAGGGCACACTTATGAGCACTGGGGCCCTGGCTGGCAGGGTCCCAGTGACACATACACTAAAACAACATATATACAGTGAAATATGGGGGTAACATGCCAGGCAAGATGGTACTTTCCTACACTAACACCTCAACTACATCGGATATCTGCCCTAAGCCTCTTGCAAAGTCACCACTGAAGTGTCCCATTTCCACCTGAAGGGTTACTGTTCACCTAGACGGGGCTGAAGTGGCATGTGCCAATCTACTGATAGAACGGTTAACCCCTCCATTCGAGCAGCAGAGATTCTGTCTCAACATCTTTGATAGGAATTAGCATCCTCCATTTCTATGCATAATTCTTATATTGCAATAGTGAGGATGTCCATTTTAGTGTTCAAGTTAGCCTGCTTTTCAGCCAATTGAGTACAGATGTTGTGAAATCGAAATGACATACATTGCTACATGTGGTGTATTTTATTTCTTTAGTTTCATCTGCTTGTGTTGCAGACACTGATTTTGGAGCATAGAAGGCTCAAGACCTCCAAAGATCTGGTCATTTAATTCGGGATCTACCAGCAGCAATGGCTGTTTGGCAGGATAGGCCTCATAGTGCCAACTGTGCACACACACTGGAACATGCTGCTATCATGGCCTTCCAAAGGCTCCAGGGTGGGACTATCAGGTTGATGTCATCATCATCATCCACTAATGGTGGATGTGGTGAGAATGAAGCACTGACACAGTGGCCATGAGATGTGCTTCGATGACTTTCACTTTTTATTGGTTCTTGAGGTGCCATGTGTGTGTCCTTCTACCTCTCCATATTTGTGTTATTGTCCTGTTCCTCATAGTGATCCGTGTAACAAATGGCCTAACAATTAGTTTTTGATATGAGAGAATATCAATTGTTAATTTGGAAACTTTTCTTTAATGCATCTCTGACACTGACTACAGAAGGTTACTTATTGACTACATATCCCATAATGCATTATGAAGGTGGTTTGTGTGCTCATTAAAACAACCCTCTTGATTATGTTACATTATCAATGGACTTTCGGAACAGATTTAGAGATGTGCAAAATACAAACGTATATATCACTTACTTTGTGATGGTGCTGAGATGTTAATGCTTCCAAACCCTACAAACGTCTCAGGCTCCAAGGTAGTGTCAACCGCAGCCTCCAGTGTAGTCGGTGGTTGTGCAGTCAGGGGCCACTTTCTGTTGCCTGGTGTCACCACCCTCTCTTTTGTTTGTGACATGACGCCATGCCACTTCCTTCTGCTCTATTCAGTGGAGCAGTGGGTGACTCCAACAGCATTTATTATCTCCTACCATATTTTGTGCTTCTGTGCCTCGGGGACAGATATAGAGGCCCTTCCAAAGAGCACATCATGGTTGTTGCAGCACTCTTTAGTCAGAATCTCCAATTCTTCCTCTGAAAAAATCAGTCTCCATATTCTGCCCACAACTCCTTCTCTGCACGTTGGTTGGCCGTTGCTGTGACTGAGGCTTGTGTTGCAGTTCCAAACTACAATTTGATATATTGCAGCTACTCTCCGCTCCACATCCACTTAAGCTGTTCAATAGGAAGGTACTGAGAGGCACTTCCTTGTTCAACGGTCATTACCCATGATCATAACATTGCGAGAGCTACATTGAGAATGCATCGCTTAGGGGTGGTTCTGAAGAAGCTGTGGGTTGCAATGAAAGGTCTTATGTAGGAGATGCATTGCACAGCAGCGGTTCTCAGGGGCTGCGAGCTGCATCGGAGATGTGTTGCCCAGAAGCTGTTCCAATGTGGAACTGCAAGGAGATGCATCACGCTGCATCTGTTCTGCCCAAGAGATCATAGCTGGGCTTGCAGAGCACCTTCATATCTACTTCCAAAGGCCCAAGACACTACCCAAAGGTGACAAAACATTCCACAACCACTTGACTATCCCATCTGTCCACTTTCTTCCTATCCTTCCCGCAAAAAGTCAACTAGACTCAACCCCCATCCCACCGCCACCACTATCTCCAATAAGCCCCCTGCAAACACACTGACCAGAAATGCTAAGGACCTCTGTCACCAGCATGCTACAGAACTGAGAAGAGGGTCGGAAGACTGGAGGGCAGGGCGAATACTGCAGGGACCAAGAGAGACAAAGAAGCAGACTTGACAGTGAGGCTTCAAGAAGCTAACACCGAGCTGTAGGGGAAGTGAAGGACCCAATGCGACCCAGAACCGAACACACCAAACAAAAAGCACAAAGGCAGAAAACAGCAGATGAAACGCAGTGCAATGCTGCTGGGAAGCTAATTGAGGTACAGTCCACCACACCCGCTTGACCCAGGTCCCCTGGAACTTCAATCTTCTCTAGGGAACGATGTGCCACCAGAAATGAAGAAGCAGCGCTGGCACGAGCACACCTGACCACTTCTGCAGACCATCTTCAGCACGCAATTCAATGCAAAACGTGTAGAGGGAGGGAGGAGCAACTCTGTATCATTTGTCTAGTTGAAAGTGTCCTGGCAAATCCATTCTGGACCAAGTCACTAATCCCAGCACTGCTCAACTCCAGGCACTATGACAGCAGCCTCTCCCAGCTGGAAGGAGAACTGATACTCATTCACAACAGAACACGGATCACAAATGAGATGGAGCAGTCGCAGGATCCCCATAAATGCCACACACTGAGTCGCACCGCAGGCTGGCTTAATCTCGCAGGCGTGCCCATGGTGTATGAAGGCCCACTTTAGACCTCTCACAAAGCAAAGCCGGCAAGTACAGACTGCGGGCCAACATAGCCACAACATAGCAATGGGCTCAGAGTCTTCACTTGCGGTGGGGTTCCAGTCAAGGAAATTGTTTCTTTTGGATGAGGAAATCTGCAGCTGCCGGGGGTGAGTTTAAAGCATATGATTCAGCCATCTGTAAAGGGATTAGTGAAGGATGGATTTCTCAGCCGGCAGAGCCTCACTAGGTATCGGCTATCTTGCAGCCAGGCCTCTAGCGCCCTATAGGCCTGAGATATGTTTTAAAGAGCTACTTAAGTGGGTGGCATATGAGTGCTGCTGGCCCACTAGTACCATTTCCTTTACAGGCCATGGGTACATGCAGTACCATATAATAGGGGCATATAAGTAAATTAAATATGCCAATCAGTTGTAAGCCAATTGTATCATGTTTTAAGGAGAGAGCACAAACACTGTTTGTGAGAAAGAAGCCTCCTGACAGCAACTGCAACAGTTTCCAGGTCGTGCATCCTCAGAGGACTGCCTGTCTTCAGCCTGTACCAGAAGAACCAAAGGAATCTCCTGTGGAGTGACAGAGTCACTTCCCTGCTTCAGCAGGCACCTCCCTGCAGTGAAGACCGGTGGCGTGGGTTCCCTCCCCCGACAACGAGCATGGATCCAGTAACAGGGGTGGTGGACTAAAGTGACCCTGACAGTCCCAAGGTCCAGCTGTCCAACTTTGGTAGAGGGAAGAGCTTGTCTCCTTACGCAAGACAGTACCCCCCTGCACCGCGTGACTTGCAGTTGCCAAGACTGTGTGTGACATTTCAGCACAGCTTAGGCCCCCGGCACTCCAGCCTGCTAAGCACAGCTTCCTGAGTGCTTCTCCGGCGGCGTGGCATCCCTTTGTGTCATGCTGCATGGGCCTCCATTTGCACCTTCTTTTTCCCAGTGATGTGGGACTCCTGTGCACGTTGCCTGGTCTTCTGAGGGCTCTCTAAGGTGCTGAGAGACCCCTTTGTCTCTCCCTCCTCGGTAGAGGCCACCAGGTCCCTCCTGGTCAAGGGCAGTGCCATTTTCCACCAACTGCGAGCTTTGTGTGTGCCAAGGCTTGTTGGCAGAATCCAGTGACACAAACCAGACTGCAATCATCCATCCGGCGTGGGACATCTTCTGCACCAACCAGGAGCCCGCAGCTGTCTTCTTGGGTGCAAAACTGACTTTGTCTTCTCACAGGTGGTTTTTCTTTTGCACATTCATCCAGGTTAGCAGGGTCTCCTGTTCTCCCTGGATTCCAGTGCTTCTTGGACATGGTCCCCTTCTTCCACAGATCTTCAGGTCTAGGAATCAATCACTGGTGTCTTGCAGTCTCTTCTGGTTCTTGCATTATCTTCTATCACAACCTCTTGTGTGTTTCAGGAACCTTACTGTGATTTACTCCTGCTTTCCTGGGCTTTGGAGTGGGTTCTATTACTTACCTTTGGTATTTTCTTACACTCCCAGCACACCTATACACACTACACTTACCTAGGTGGGAAACCGACTTTCGCATTCCACTATTTTAGTATATGGTTTGTTTTCCCCCTAGGCCCATTGCAACCTATTGTGATTTTCTCTATTTGCACTGTTTTTTAACTGTGTACTTACCTATTTTTGGATACTAGTGTATATACTGTGTATATTGCTTACCTACTAAGGGAGTATAGTCTCTAAGGTATTTTTGGCATTTGTGTCACCAAAATAAAGTACCTTTATTTTTGTAACACTGAGTATTTTCTTTCATGTGTGTGAGTTCTGTGTGACTACAGTGGTATTGTAAGAGCTTTGCATGTCTCCTAGTTCAGCTTTGGCTGCTCAGCTACAGCTACCTCTAGACAGCCTAGCTGCTAGACACTGACTACATTTCACTAATAAGGGATAACTGGACCTGGTATAAGGTGTAAGTACCTTTGGTACCCACTACAAACAAGGCCAGCCTCCTACACTTTAGCACTGGTTAGCAAATGTAAAATGCACAGAGTCCTAATGCCAAAAACAAAACAAAATTCAGAAAACAGTAAGGGTGAAGGCAAAAGGTTTGGGGGAAGAACACACCACACTTAAGATGAGAGGGCTAACAGAAGTGAAATACAGAGAGGGTCCTATTCTAAATGTACACTTAAGGTATTCAGATTCATATCTTCCTGGAGATCAGTATGGAGGAGTAAGTGAGCTTAACCCCTAAAACATTGGATCTCATAGGCCGCCCATTTAAGTACCCATGTTAACCCCTTCTGTGCCGCGGACGTAGTGGTTACGTCCCGTGGCACAGTGCTGCTGTGCCGAGGACGTAACCACTACGTCCTCGGCACACAGCCCAGAGGGAGCGCTCTCGCTCCCTCTGTGTGCTTCCTCCCACCCCCCAAAGTCAGGGATGGAAGGGGAAGCCCTTCCCCTTCCAACCCAGACCCCCCCCCCCCATAATGACGTCAGCGCGCGATCGCGCGCTGACTTCATTATGGGGTTCTCGCCGCACAGGAAGCCATTTGCTTCCTGTGCGGCGAGCGGAGAAGAGGTGAGTTCCTCTTCCCGGTGGGTGGGGGGTTTGAGCTAAAGAGGCACCGGGGGAAAGGAAAGGCTTTTCCTTTCCCCCGGTGTCTCTTTGAGCATTCCTGCTGCCCGATCGCATTGCGATCGGGCAGCAGGAATGCCCACTAGACACCAGGGATTTCTTTTTTTTGTTTACTTACCTGTTTCTTGTTGGTGGGGAGCGGCCCCTTGGGCAAGGGTTGCTCCCCTTTGGGGGGCAATTTGTTACGGCCGTTTCTGCCCCCCTTGGGGGCAGATTGGCCTATTTTTTAGGCGGATCTGCCCCCAAGGGGGGCAGAAAACACTAGATCACCAGGGTGTTATATATTTATGTGCATTTTATGTGGGGGGGGGTGCCCCCTTGGGCAAGGGGCGCCCCCCCCAAGGGGGCAGAGAACTGTTGGCCTTTTCTGCCCCCCTTGGGGGCAGATCGGCCTATTTTTTTTAGGTCCATCTGCCCCCAAGGGGAGCAGAAGCCACTTAGGCACCAGGGATTGTGTGTGTAGTCGATGGGGGTGGCGCCCCCTTGGGCAAGGGTCGCTCCCCTTTGGGGGGCATGTCTTTTAGGGCCATTTCTGTCCCCCTTGAGGGCAGATCAGCCTATTATTTTTAGGCTGATCTGCCTCAAGGGGGGCAGAAACCACTAGAACGCCAGGGATTTTTTTTAATGTGTTTATTTTTGTGGGGGGGCGTCCCCTTGGGCACGGGGCGCCCCCTCAAGTGGGGCATTGACCTGTTGGCCATTTCTGCCCCCTCTGGGGGCAGATGGGCCTATTTTTGTAGGCCCACCTGCCCCCAAGGGGGGCAGAAGCCACTTAGACACCAGGGATAGTGTGTGTGTGTTAGTGGATGGGGGGGGGCCTTGGGCAAGGGTCGCCCCCCACTTTGGGGGCACATGTACCCAGGCCATTTCTGCACCCCTTGGAGACAGATCAGCCTATTATTTTTAGGCTGGTCTGCCCCCAAGGTGGGCAGAAACCACTAGAACGGCAGTTTTTTTTTTTAATTTGTTTTTTTTTGTGGGGGGGGGGGCGTCCCCTTGGTCACGGGGCGCCCCCCCCAAGGGGGGCATTGACCTGTTGGCCATTTCTACACCCCCTGGGGGCAGATGGGCCTATTATGTTAGGCCCACCTGCCCCCAAGGGGGGCAGAAGCCACTTAGACACCAGGGATAGTGTGTGTGTGTGTGTTAGTGGATGGGGGGGGGGGCCTTGGGCAAGGGTCGCCCCCCACTTTGGGGGCACATGTACCCAGGCCATTTCTGCACCCCTTGGAGACAGATCAGCCTATTATTTTTAGGCTGGTCTGCCCCCAAGGGGGGCAGAAACCACTAGAACTCCAGGGATTTCTTTTTATTTGTTTATTTTTGTGGGGGGGCGTCCCCTTGGGCACTGGGCGCCCCCCCAAGGGGGGCATTGACCTGTTGGCCATTTCTACACCCCCTGGGGGCAGATGGGCCTATTATGTTAGGCCCACCTGCCCCCAAGGGGGGCAGAAGCCACTTAGACACCAGGGATAGTGTGTGTGTGTGTGTTAGTGGATGGGGGGGGCCTTGGGCAAGGGTCGCCCCCCACTTTGGGGGCACATGTACCCAGGCCATTTCTGCACCCCTTGGAGACAGATCAGCCTATTATTTTTAGGCTGGTCTAACCCCAAGGTGGGCAGAAACCACTAGAACGCCAGGGTTTTTTTTTTATTTGTTTATTTTTGTGACCCAGGGGACGCCCCCCCAAGGGGGGCATTGACCTGTTGGCCTATTCTACACCCCCTGGGGGCAGATGGGCCTATTTTCTTAGGCCCACCTGCCCCCAAGGGGGGCAGAAGCCACTTAGGCACCAGGGATAGTGTTGGTTGTGTTTTTTTTTTTGTTTTTTTGTTTGTTTGAGGACTGTCCCCTTTGGCAAGGGTCGCTCTCCATGGGGACACACTACTAAAGGTATTTTCTGGCTTCCTTGGGGCAGACAGGCCTATTCTTTTAGTAGGCCCATCTGCCCCTATGGCAGAATCCACTTAGGCACCAATTTCTAAATGTTTGATGGTGGGGTGTTTGTCAACTGAAGAAGTCTTTGCATTTGTGATAAAAAAAAATGTCCTCCTTTTTGTTCTAGTTCAAAGCTTTTGCTTTATTTGCTGTGGCTCCTTGCGGTTTTGGCGGTGGTTGACCTGCAGTTTGCACAGTTGCATGTTTTAGGTAAGTAAAAACAATTTACTCCAAAGGAGTATTGTTGCAATGCATGAATGACATGTTTGTAGGGGGTGTACTAAATGCAGGATTGTGTGTGAAATTGTCCTTAGGTTTGTGCACAATGATATTTGTTTTGTCTTGTTTCTAATTTGCCTTTCTTTCTTTATTTTTAGTGGGATATCATTGGTGATTGCTGTGTAGTTGCTGGTGAATCAAGCTTTTTCAGGCAAGTGAGCGGTATAGTTTGTGAGTTTATAACTCTTACTAACAAAGCTACACTTTTTTACTTGTCTTACACAGTGCTGGTTGTTGGTGGTGAATTTGTCCAGCTAATTTTAGCAGGAGAGATTATGGCTAGCTGCAGGATGACCGCTCAGCAGGTGGTTGGTATGCTTTTTGAGTCACAGTCTGATCATGACTATGAGACAGACTCTGCATCTGAGGCAGAGGAGGAAGTCAGAGATTCTGGCAGTGATGTTTCTGTTGGAGGGGAATCTTCTGATGATGAAGCCACACTCAGTGCAGATGAAGGGCCTGTTTTAGAGGAGGACATTGATGTGCCAATAGTGCAGCAACCTGGGGCTGAAAGGTTTCCCGTTATAAGACCTGATGTCTGGGTTGCCACAAACATGGAGCAGCCAGAGTTGCCTGCCTTTACTGGTCTCCCGGGGTGTAACGCCAATACAGAGAACTTTATGCCTATCAATTTCTTTGAGTTATTCATGGATGATATGTTTTTGGAAGAGATTGTTGAGCAGACTAATTTGTATGCGGAGCAGCATTTGAGGGACAATGCTGCTAGACTTAGGCCACACTCTAGAGCTGCCCAGTGGATTCCCACAAATTTGGAGGAGTTAAAAAAGTTTTTGGGTTTGACTTTTTTGATGGGGTTGATAAGGAAGCCGTCACTGGCTTCGTATTGGTCTACTAGTCCCTTGATGGCAACAGCTATATTTCCAGCGACCATGAGTCGTAATCGGTATTTGCTTCTTCTTAGGATGCTGCATTTTGTTGACAATGCATTAGCCTTGCCACGACATCACCCAGATTCTGACCGTCTTTTTAAGATTAGGCCTGTACTTGATCATTTTGTAGATCGGTTTTCGGAGGTCTATGTTCCAGGCAAAGAGTTAAGTGTGGACGAGTCTTTGGTCCTCTTCAAGGGTCTTTTGGTTTTTAGGCAGTACATTCCTAGCAAAAGGGCACGATATGGAATTAAATTGTATATGCTGTCTGAAAGTAGGACAGGATATGTGTATAGTTTCCGTGTGTACACTGGTAGGGATTCCAATATTGACCCCCCTGGTTGTCCTCCCACTTTTGGAGTTACTGAGAAAATTGTGTGGGATCTTGGTAGACGACTGTTCAACAAAGGTCACCATTTGTATGTAGATAACTTCTACACTGGTGTGCAATTGTTCAAGGAATTGTTTAGAGTGGACACAGTTGCTTGTGGCACAATCCGTTCTAACCGGAAAGGCTATCCAAGGGAGCTTGTCTGTAAAAAACTTGAGAGAGGACAGTGCTGTGCCTTGCGGAACGAGGAGCTGCTAGCTTTGAAATTTTCAGACAAGAGGGATGTCTACATGCTAAGTACCATCCATGATGAGAGCACTTCCCCTGTGACTGTTTGGGGCCAGGTTGCTGAAGTGCGCAAACCTGTGTGCATTTTAGATTATAATAAGCACATGGGAGGTGTAGATAGAGTTGACCAGAGGTTGGAACCTTATACTGCTATTCGTAAGTCTTACGTTTGGTATAAGAAGTTAGCACTTCACCTCTTCCACTTAGCAACCTTCAATGCTTTTATTGTATTTAGGGATAGGTCTCCAGAGTCAAAGATGACATTTGTGAAATTTCAGGAGTCAGTGATAGAGAGCCTTATTGTGGTGGAACAGGCCAGAGTTCCTAGAGAAGCAGTGGTGGAGGATGTGGCTAGATTGAAAGATCGCCACTTTGCTGAGCACATTCCTCCCACACCCAAAAAATACTTTCCAGCTAAGAAATGTAGAGTGTGTTTTCGAAGAGGTATCCGGAGGGAGACTCGAATGTACTGCCCAGATTGTCCTTCAAAGCCTGGGCTGTGTGTCGGTGCTTGTTTTAAGAATTACCACACCCAGAAGAATTTCTGGGAACAACCATGAGTGTAAACTCATGTCTGTTTTGTATTTTCATGTGTTTAGTTTCATGGTTAGCATTTCTGTCATGTTCTTAGTTAGAGCTTTTGTGTTTGTAGTTTTTTAATTCTTTCTACTTAGTTAGGGGTGCCTCTGTTAAAAAAAAAAATAATGATGCCATTGTGTGTGGAGTGGGGCTTGGCTGAGAGTGTACATATTGACTTGCTGTTGGCTACTGCAACACACTGCCAGCCAAACACCAGTCCACACACTCCCATCAGCTGGTGTGATTGTTGTATCAGGCATGTGGGCGTATGTAAGTGATGGGCCCTTGAGTGGCGCTGTCTGTCGATGTGAGTGTTGTAATGTGCTGGGCCCGTGGCTGGCAGTGTGAATGGCCTTGTGTGTGTCATGTATGAAAGTTGTGTGAATGGACTGTAAAGCGGTTGGTGCCTTGTCGCGGCTTTACAGCTCACGAGCTGTGAGTCATTGGTTCAGTTTTTTGCCTTTCAGTTACTAACCGTGCATTTCATTTTTGTGAAAGCTCTTCTGTTAGTAAAATTTGATCCACTGAACCATCACTCACCCTCGTGCCAAATCCAACCAGTATGTGTGGTAAAAATGACAAAACCTGCTCCGCTGTAATCAGGCGTCGCAGCACACCTGTGACACACTAGGTGCCTCAGGTGGGACCCCAATGATGAAGCATGCCACCAACTTGGTTGGTGGGTGAGGGGTCTTTTTCACATAACCTAAGTGTGTTTCTTTTCAAAATTTTAGTGTTTGGCACATCACGGACGTATGTGGGAACATCAAAACGATATATTACAAAACCTCCTGTGTTTGGGGGGGAGAGGGCACCTATGTTTTTGGTCCTGTGTGCGGCCTTCATCTAGGGAAACCTACCAAACCCAGACATTTTTTTAAACTAGACACCCCAAGGAGTCCAGGGAGGTGTGGCTTGCGTGGATCCCCCAACATTTTCTTACCCAGACTCCTCTGTAAACCTCAAAATGTGCTTAAAAAAGCATATTTTCCTTACTTTTCTTCGTAAGATCACCACTCCAGCACAAAATTCCTACTCCCCAGTGTTCCCCTCAGTCTCCCAAGTAAAATGACACCTCACTGATGTGGGTCCCCAAAGCAGAGTCAGTCTAAAGATGTATAAAAGTATATGTCCTTATAAACTTGCTGTGCTATCCCCTCTATCTCTACAAGTTTTGGGCCTTATTCTGTTGCAGGCACCTGGCCCGCCCACACAAGTGAGGTATCATTTTTATCGGGAGACTTGGGGGAACGCTGGGTGGAAGGAAATTTGTGGCTCCACTCAGATTCCAGAACTTTCTGTCACCGAAATGTGTGGAAAATGTGTTTTTTCAGACAGAATTTGAGGTTTGCAAAGGATTCTGGGTAACAGAACCTGGTCAGAGCCCCGCAAGTCACCCCATCTTGGATTCCCCTAGGTCTCTAGGTTTAAAAAATGCACAGGTTTGGTAGGTTTCCCTAGGTGCCGGCTGAGCTAGAGGCCAAAATCTACAGGTAGGCACTGTTTTCAATGAAAAAAGGTGATGTGTCCACATTGGACTTTGGGGTGTCTGCTGTCGCGGGCGCTAGGCCTACCCACACAAGTGAGGTATCATTTTTATCGGGAGACGTGGGGGAACGCTGGGTGGAAGGAAATTTGTGGCTCCTCTCAGATTCCAGAACTTTCTGCCACAGAAATGTTAGGAACAAGTGTTTTTTTAGCCAAATTTTGAGGTTTGCAAAGGATTCTGGGTAACAGAACCTGGTCCGAGCCACACAAGTCACCCCATCTTGGATTCCCCTTGGTCTCTAGTTTTCAGAAATGCACAGGTTTGGTAGGTTTCCCTAGGTGGCGGCTGAGCTACAAGCTAAAATCTACAGGTAGGCACTTTGCAAAAAACACCTCTGTT
Organism: Pleurodeles waltl; assembly: GCF_031143425.1. NCBI lineage: Eukaryota > Metazoa > Chordata > Amphibia > Caudata > Salamandridae > Pleurodeles > Pleurodeles waltl. The sequence continues at coordinate 661,398,708 of NC_090445.1, read as the reverse complement.
TTCCTTCACAAATTTGGATGTGTCCACGTTGCGCTTTGGGGCGTTTTCTGTCGCAGGCGCTAGGCCTACCCACACAAGTGAGGTATCATTTTTATCGGGAGATGTGGGGGAACGCTGGGTGGAAGGAAATTCGTGGCTCCACTCAGATTCCAGAACTTTCTGCCACAGAAATGTGAGGAACATGTGTTTTTTTAGCCAAATTTTGAGGTTTGCAAAGGATTCTGGGTAACAGAACCTGGTCCGAGCCACACAAGTCACCCCATCTTGGATTCCCCTTGGTCTCTAGTTTTCAGAAATGCACAGGTTTGGTAGGTTTCCCTAGGTGGCGGCTGAGCTACAAGCCAAAATCTACAGGTAGGCACTTTGCAAAAAACACCTCTGTTTTCCTTCACTAATTTGGATGTGTCCACGTTGCGCTTTGGGGTGTTTCCTGTCGCGGGCGCTAGGCCTACCCACACAAGTGAGGTATCATTTTTATCGGGAGACGTGGGGGAAAGCTGGGTGGAAGGAAATTTGTGGCTCCTCTCAGATTCCAGAACTTTCTGCCACAGAAATGTGAGGAACATGTGTTTTTTTAGCCAAATTTTGAGATTTGCAAAGGAGTCTGGGTAACAGAACCTGGTCCGAGCCACACAAGTCACCCCATCTTGGATTCCCCTAGGTCTCTAGTTTTCAGAAATGCACAGGTTTGGTAGGTTTCCCTAGGTGCCGGCTGAGCTAGAGGCCAAAATCTACAGGTAGGCACTGTTTTCAATGAAAAAATGTGATGTGTCCACGTTGCGCTTTGGGGTGTCTGCTGTCGCGGGCGCCAGGCCTACCCACACAAGTGAGGTATCATTTTTATCGGGAGACGTGGGGGAACGCTGGGTGGAAGGAAATTTGTGGCTCCTCTCAGATTCCAGAACTTTCTGCCACAGAAATGTTAGGAACAAGTGTTTTTTTAGCCAAATTTTGAGGTTTGCAAAGGATTCTGGGTAACAGAACCTGGTCCGAGCCACACAAGTCACCCCATCTTGGATTCCCCTTGGTCTCTAGTTTTCAGAAATGCACAGGTTTGGTAGGTTTCCCTAGGTGGCGGCTGAGCTACAAGCCAAAATCTACAGGTAGGCACTTTGCAAAAAACACCTCTGTTTTCCTTCACAAATTTGGATGTGTCCACGTTGCGCTTTGGGGCGTTTCCTGTCGCAGGCGCTAGGCCTACCCACACAAGTGAGGTATCATTTTTATCGGGAGACGTGGGGGAACGCTGGGTGGAAGGAAATTCGTGGCTCCTCTCAGATTCCAGAACTTTCTGCCACAGAAATGTGAGGAACATGTGTTTTTTTAGCCAAATGTTGAGGTTTGCAAAGGATTCTGGGTAACAGAACCTGGTCCGAGCCACACAAGTCACCCCATCTTGGATTCCCCTTGGTCTCTAGTTTTCAGAAATGCACAGGTTTGGTAGGTTTCCCTAGGTGGCGGCTGAGCTACAAGCCAAAATCTACAGGTAGGCACTTTGCAAAAAACACCTCTGTTTTCCTTCACTAATTTGGATGTGTCCACGTTGCGCTTTGGGGCGTTTCCTGTCGCGGGCGCTAGGCCTACCCACACAAGTGAGGTATCATTTTTATCGGGAGACGTGGGGGAACGCTGGGTGGAAGGAAATTTGTGGCTCCTCTCAGATTCCAGAACTTTCTGCCACAGAAATGTGAGGAACATGTGTTTTTTTAGCCAAATTTTGAGATTTGCAAAGGATTCTGGGTAACAGAACCTGGTCCGAGCCACACAAGTCACCCCATCTTGGATTTCCCCTAGGTCTCTAGTTTTCAGAAATGCACAGGTTTGGTAGGTTTCCCTAGGTGGCGGCTGAGCTACAGGCCAAAATCTACAGGTAGGCACTTTGCAAAAAACACCTCTGTTTTCCTTCAAAAATTTGGCTGTGTCCACGTTGCGCTTTGGGGCATTTCCTTTCACGGGCGCTAGGCCTACGCACACAAGTGAGGTATCATTTTTATCGGGAGATGTGGGGCAACGCTGGGTGGAAGGAAATTCGTGGCTCCTCTCAGATTCCAGAACTTTCTGCCACAGAAATGTTAGGAACATGTGTTTTTTTAGCCAAATTTTGAGGTTTGCAAAGGATTCTGGGTAAGAGAACCTGGTCCGAGCCACACAAGTCACCCCATCTTGGATTCCCCTAGGTCTCTAGTTTTCAGAAATGCACAGGTTTGGTAGGTTTCCCTACGTGGCGGCTGAGCTACAGGCCAAAATCTACAGGTAGGCACTTTGCAAAAAACACCTCTGTTTTCCGTCACAAATTTGGATGTGTCCACGTTGCGCTTTGGGGTGTTTCCTGTCGCGGGCGCTAGGCCTACCCACACAAGTGAGGTATCATTTTTATCGGGAGACTTGGGGGAACGCTGGGTGGAAGGAAATTTGTGGCTCCACTCAGATTCCAGAACTTTCTGTCACCGAAATGTGTGGAAAATGTGTTTTTTCAGACAGAATTTGAGGTTTGCAAAGGATTCTGGGTAACAGAACCTGGTCAGAGCCCCGCAAGTCACCCCATCTTGGATTCCCCTAGGTCTCTAGGTTTAAAAAATGCACAGGTTTGGTAGGTTTCCCTAGGTGCCGGCTGAGCTAGAGGCCAAAATCTACAGGTAGGCACTGTTTTCAATGAAAAAATGTGATGTGTCCACGTTGCGTTTTGGGGTGTCTGCTGTCGCGGGCGCTAGGCCTACCCACACAAGTGAGGTATCATTTTTATCGGGAGATGTGGGGGAACGCTGGGTGGAAGGAAATTTGTGGCTCCTCTCAGATTCCAGAACTTTCTGCCACAGAAATGTTAGGAACATGTGTTTTTTTAGCCAAATTTTGAGGTTTGCAAAGGATTCTGGGTAACAGAACCTGGTCCGAGCCACACAAGTCACCCCACCTTGAATTCCCCTAGGTCTCTAGTTTTCAGAAATGCACAGGTTTGGTAGGTTTCCCTAGGTGGCGGCTGAGCTACAGGCCAAAATCTACAGGTAGGAACTTTGCAAAAAACACCTCTGTTTTCCGTCACAAATTTGGATGTGTCCACGTTGCGCTTTGGGGCATTTCCTGTCACGGGCGCTAGGCCTACGCACACAAGTGAGGTATCATTTTTATCGGGAGACGTGGGGGAACGCTGGGTGGAAGGAAATTCGTGGCTCCTCTCAGATTCCAGAACTTTCTGCCACAGAAATGTGAGGAACATGTGTTTTTTTAGCCAAATTTTGAGGTTTGCAAAGGATTCTGGGTAACAGAACCTGGTCCGAGCAACACAAGTCACCCCATCGTGGATTCCCCTAGGTCTCTAGTTTTCAGAAATGCACAGGTTTGGTAGGTTTCCCTAGGTGGCGGCTGAGCTACAAGCCAAAATCTACAGGTAGGCACTTTGCAAAAAACACCTCTGTTTTCCTTCACAAATTTGGATGTGTCCACGTTGCGCTTTGGGGCGTTTCCTGTCGCGGGCGCTAGGCCTACCCACACAAGTGAGGTATCATTTTTATTGGGAGACGTGGGGGAACGCTGGGTGGAAGGAAATTTGTGGCTCCTCTCAGATTCCAGGACTTTCTGCCACAGAAATGTGAGGAACATGTGTTTTTTTAGCCACATTTTGAGGTTTGCAAAGGATTCTGGGTAACAGAACCTGGTCCGAGCCACACAAGTCACCCCATCTTGGATTCCCCTAGGTCTCTAGTTTTCAGAAATGCACAGGTTTGGTAGGTTTCCCTAGGTGGCGGCTGAGCTAGAGGCCAAAATCTACAGGTAGTCACTTTGCTAAAAACAGCTCTGTTTTCTGTGATGTGTCCACGTTGTGTTTTGGGGCATATCCTGTCGCGGGCGCTAGGCCTACCCACACAAGTGAGGTATCATTTTTATCGGGAGACTTGGGGGAACATAGAATAGCAAAACAAGTGTTATTGCCCCTTGTCTTTCTCTACATTTTTCCCTTCCAACTGTAAGACAGTGTGTAAATAAGACGTCTATTTGAGAAATGCCCTGTAATTCACATGCTAGTATGGGCACCCCGGAATTCAGAGATGTGCAAATAACCACTGCTTCTCAACACCTTATCTTGTACCCATTTTGAAAATACAAAGGTTTTCTTGATAGCTATTTTTTACTCTTTATATTTCAGCAAATGAATTGCTGTATACCCGGCATAGAATGAAAACCCACTGCAGGGTGCAGGTCATTTATTGGCTCTGGGTACCTAGAGTTCTTAATGAACCTACAAGCCCTATATATCCCCGCAACCAGAAGAGTCCAGCAGACGTAACGGCATATTGCTTTCAAAAATCTGACATTGCAGGTAAAAGTTACAGAGTAAAATGTAGAGAAAAAGTGATGTTTTTTTCACCTTGATTTCAATATTTTTCTTTTTCAGTTGTTATTTTCTGTAGGAAACCCTTGTAGGATCTACACAAATTACCCCTTGCTGAATTCAGAATTTTGTCTACTTTTCAGAAATGTTGCGGTTTCTGGGATCCAGCATTGGTTTCATGCTCATTTCTGTCACTGACTGGAAGGAGGCTGAAAGCACAAAAAATCGTAAAAATGGGGTATGTCCCAGTAAAATGGCAAAATTGTGTTGAAAAATTGGGTTTTCTGATTCAAGTCTGCCTGTTCCTGAAAGCTGGGAAGCTGGTGATTTTATCACCGCAAACCCTTTGTTGATGCCCTTTTCAGGGAAAAAACCACAAGCCTTCTTCTGCAGCCCATTTTTCCAATTTTTTTGAAAAAAACAAAATTTTCACTGTTTTTTGGCTAATTTCTTGGCCTCCTTCTGGGGAACCCACAAAGTCTGGGTACCGCTAGAATCCCTAGGATGTTGGAAAAAAAGGACGCAAATTTGGCGTGGGTAGCTTATGTGAACAAAAAGTTATGAGGGCCTAAGCGCGAACTGCTCCAAATAGCCAAAAAAAGGCTCGGCACAGGAGGGGGAAAAGGCTTGGCAGCGAAGGGGTTAAAGAAGTCTCAGGTCTGCCATTGCAGCCTGTGGGTGTAGTTGTGAACAGCCATTTCAACCTGGAAAAATAAACCTTTAGACATACCTAAAACTTCTGTTTTAATGCATATACATCACCACTAAGGTAGGCCCTAAACAGCTTGTAGGGCAGGGTGCAGTGTATTTAAAACGTTGGACAGGTACCTTTATCTTTTAAATGCCCTGGTAGTGAAAAACTCCTAAACTTGTTTTTCACTACTACAAAGCCTGCTACTCCTATAGGACAGCATTGGGTTACCTTATTAGATTCAACAAGTGATAACTTTCAGTTAGGAGCAGGTGGCACAGTCAAGTTTGGACTCTAAAGAATTGTGATTAAAAAGCATTTTCTTGTACCAACCATTTGGTGCCTGTATCCTGGGTCACATGACTAGGTGTAGCTGGCAGTTGGTCTTTGTGTATTGTTTATATTGTTTACAGACAGTGAAACAAAGGAGGAATAGATGGTGGCAGGGTGGGCCATCTCTGACTTGATGAGGGGGAGGAACTGTCAGCTACCAGACTTGCACTGAAAGACTCTGTCTCAGCACACTCACAAGGGGTTTCACATTAGTCTTTTGTGCCCCCCAGACAAGCAGGGACCAGGACAGAAAGCAGGAAATTCCAAACACATTTGTGGGTGGAACCCTCTATAAACCTCTCCTAGTTCAAAGCTGGTACCAAAGATAAATAGTGGACAGCCCAGATCCAACTCCTCAGTATACCTCTGGACTTGTGGAAGGCTGAAGGACTGCTGTTCTGCCCTGATGCAAGAAGGACTGCTACCCTGATGCGCTACTGCCTGAGTAAGAAGGACTGGACCCTAATCTTGAACACAGAACCAGCAGAGTGACTCAAAGGGATAGTTGGCTAGTCTCCTGATCAGAGCCTCAGGGACCGAAAAGGCTCACACCTCCATGCACCTAGCACCAGGACTCTGCCTGCTGTGAGTCTAGCCCCACCCACAAGTGGTGACACGGGATGGAAGGAGAAAAGTGGGCGGACGGGATGGTCAGGTGGTTGTGGAGTTTTTGGTCACCTTGGGGCAGAGTCTTGGACCCTTGGACGAGGGTACGAAAGTGCTCTGCCAGCTCAGCTGTGGTCCCTTAGGCAGAACTGATGCAGCACAAAGCATCTCCTCACAGCTCTGGCATCAGAACTAATGCTGCGTGGCACATCCCCGATGCAGAACCTTGCAGTCCCTCGGAACCGTTGCCGCTTGACACACCTGGCAGGGTAGAAGAAGGAAAATAGACAGAGGGGATGGTCAGGTGGTTGTGGAGTTTTTGATCAACTTGGAGTCGCGTCCTCCCTGTGAGTTGTCGTGCACTGAAGGGTTTTAGCACAAAGATGGGGCTGGTGTTGCTTGTGTTTTGGAGCACTGAGTTGAGCATAAGGAAGTAACACTGCATATAAATTCGAACAGAACTTTCATCCTTGGTGTGCTCTGAAGAGTTTTTGTTTGGCCTACATACTTGTGGCCGCTCACAGGCTTAGAATCAGTGTTTGTGTACATGTGGTGATGCAGAGGATGCGTAGGAGGTTCCTGAAGCTGGGTCTGGTGTTGCCGAAGTGGAGACACAAAGTTTTGCAAGCTCTGAATATGGCATTTACATGATTTTGCCCATGGGTGCCAAGAGCCAGCAGTGATTTCTCATTTCTGCCCAGGTACAGCTGCTGGCGCAGTCAGAGTCTGCCAACCCTCTCCACGCCCCCACACACACCCCTATTCCTGGGTTTTCTGGACTTGGGTGAGTTGAACCATCAGGGTGAGGCCCGCAGCAGGGCAGTGAGCAGCCCGTGCTGGGTTGGTAAGATGTTGTTGTGCAAACAGATGGAGGAAGTCACATAGGAGAGAGCTTTGTGGAGGAGTTTTGTTTCTTTGCTGGTGAACCATTTTCTTTAAGCACTTCAGTCTGTATTTCTGCCTGCAGATGGTGGTGGCGGCAAAGGTACACCTCCTCTGTGGGAAGGTGAGTGGAGTAGATTGTTTTGTTGGTTTTTCAGCTTGTTCAATACATTTGATCCACTTGGAAAAAGTTTATTTTTAGACTTCGCTCCACTTTGTTTTGCCATATTCTTCTGGAAAATGTTGTGTGCATGACTATGAAAAAGCTTAGGAATCATACAGTTCACTTCAAGAGGCAAATACCTCTACATGAAGTAAAAAGAGGGCAGAGAAAAATCATACATGTTGGATCTCTTGTTAGTTTACCTCCTATTCCATTATTCTTTCCAAAGGTAAAATTTACAGAGAAAGAGTTTCTTCATTTATTTACACCAAGGGAGGTAATTTCTTTTTTTAATTGAAACCTCTCCTCTGCTATTATCTGCAAATGATCCAGTCTTGGAAACCATCTTTCCCTTCTTCCCACTGATGGATGTCCCACTAACCCAAAAATATTAAATGAGATGTCTCCGCCTCTGATAGATTTTATTCTTCCCAGTCCATTCTACAGGGAAAAGAGAAATAAAAGCGACAGTGGAACCATCTAATAGTACACTAACTAATGAGGGTATTGAAGACTTTTCTTTGAATGTCTCTTCTCCTCCTACAGGAGAATACGTGCAGTTTTTAGAAGCTCTAAACATCTTACAGACAATCTTAGAGTCTATTTTATCATTATTAGAAAAGACAACATTAATTTTAAACTGCTCTCTTGAAATGCTATCCTCTATTTTAAAATGACTTAGCATTCATTTTGTTCCCTTGTGGAATCCTTAAGCCCCAACTAAACAACAAAGTGGAAACCAATGCCTGCAAATCTACAGGTTCTCTACTATTACCCAATACCATCATAATAACTAGAACTAAAAGAAGTATGGAACTCAAGCTGGGTAGCCAAATGTGGTACAGAATAGATACTTAAAAGTGCCCAATCTGGAGGAGGCTTTTATTTAAAAAAAAACAATTTTTGAGGATTTAATAAAGCTACAAACCTCTTAATGTTCAATCTAGTTCTGATGTTCCATGTTTCTCCATTTTTATCAAAGTTAAAAATTAATCTTGTCATTCAGAAAACTTAGACATGCTATGGGGGTAGTAAAGTCAATGCTCAAAGAAAACATCCTGGCAGTAAAGGGATGATAAATAAGCATAGAATTGCAAGAAAATGCTCCTGTCATACTAGACTGAATTTAAATGTGGTGGAAAAAGTAACTCCACCCTCTTCCCTTAACATTGGTAATAGGATTTGTTGGGGCTTTTTCAAAGTTATGCATTCTAATACACCAGAAATTCCTCAGACCCTATAATCTGATAGTTCTCCAGCTATGCGGGCTCCAGAACAGCTTTGTTACAACTTTAATCCTTTAGCCACAGAGTTTAGTCCCAAAATTCAGGTAAACACATTTTTTCCTCCTCCTTCAAACAAATCTTAGTTAATAGTTCAAAACATCCACTAGTTTCTCTGTTGCATAATAATGCTTGTAGTACCACACCATATCAAATGTTGAAATTATTGATGTTTTTAAAAAGATTATAAGTTACTAAATCATCAAAAATACTATGGCTACTGCAGTCACACCCATAGTCACAATCATTTTCTCTGGCTGAAATTAAGTCAGTCTCTTTTCCTATGAAATCTGATCCTTTTTATTGCAAGAGTTGAATTATACGAGGCCATTAAAATGAAGGAAAAACATTGACTTGAGTTAGCCTGACAATGCCATATTAACTGAAATGATTTTCACATTGAATAGTTGTTTGTGCAAGATGTTTTTCTTCTCTTTACTGCAGATGTTGCCATTTCAGAAGCCTGTTTCCTGAGCTTCCACAGGAGAAGACCTACACTGCATGTGCTGCTGTGACCTGTGTCTGGAACCTACCATGGCCTGTGTGACCGGGGAAAGGGCCCCAGCCTTCACTTCAGAGGAGTTGGAGCGACTGGTGGATGGGGTCCTACCTCAGTACGGACTGCTGTATGAGCCTCCAGAACAACAGGTGCAAACACTGTGGGCACAGTGCATGTGGCCTGAATGCATGGATATGTGTGTGAAGGCATCCTGTAAGGGAGGGTGGGTGGGTTGATTTACTCTTGGCGGTGTACATGTTGTGAGCTGGCCTATGTGTTTTGCAATGTTGATGGGATCTGGTATGGTGGGCCATGTGTGTAACAGCCTGGACTGTTCATCTAATGGAGTTCTCCTGTATGTATTACCTCTGCAGGTCAGTGCCCATCAAAAGAAGCGATTATGGTGTGCCAACGACAACAACATGCGGATCCTGGGTGTCTATGGCAGGCGGAGCACCCATTGTCGCAAACGGTGGGAGGAACTGAGATGCTGGCCATGGAAGACCGCGAAGGCCCAGCTGGGGATGGCCTCCCAACGAGAAAGTGGTGCCCGTCGAACCCTGACCCCCCTGATGGCCCGCATACTGGCGGTGGCCTACCCAGAGCTGGATAGGCGCTTGAGGGCATCACCGCAGCCACAAGGGGGTGAGTACAGTGGGTATAGTTACAACTTATGGCTGGTGTTGTGGGATCCGGGTGGTGGTTGTGTGTAAGTGGGTGCCTCTAAGGCCAGGCCGGACATAGCAGCGTAGGTCCTCTGAAGGGTAAGGGTTGCATGCCAAATACAGATAACCTAGCTTGTTAGTATTCACTACTAGGCAGGGCTGCGTGGGTCCCAGGTGTGCTGCAGTTGGCGATGTGTGCCCCTCCTTATGCCTCGGTGACTAGCCATATGACTAGTAGTGCAATGCATAGTGCGTAGGCGTGTTTCCTGTGTGTGAGTGTGCTGTGTACGCCAACGGTGGTGTTGGTGCAGTCATTGACCCAGTGTGTCCTTTGTCTCTTTCTCTCTCTCCCTTTCTTGTTTTGTCATCCTGTCCTTGTGTGAATTAGCATCATCTGGTGGAGGAACAGATCCACTGGCAACAGAGGGAGCTGCATCCCACAGGACCCTGGAGGCTGAGTCCACCGAGACCGAGGGAACCAGTGGGACGGAGGGCAAGGGGAGAACCACTGTGGAGACTGGAGGGGACAACACAAGCTCTGATACCTTCTCCGATGGGAGCTCCCTGGTGGTGGCGGACACCTATGTGACCACCCCAGCTGCAGGTACATCGCCACCCCGTACAAGCAACACCCTCCCAGTAGCCCCTCAGCGAGTTGCACGTGCCCGCTCACCCGGGAGGGTGGGCATCTCCTTCGCCACAGACACCTCAGGCCCTTCCCCAGTGAGCCCTGCTGCCCTGAGTGAGGAGGCTATTGACCTCCTGAGAGCCATCTCTGTAGGGCAGTCAACCATTGTGAATGCCATCCAGGGGGTGGCATCCCAGATGCAGCAATACAATGCATTCCTAGAGGGCATTCACACTGGATTGGCTGCCCAACAGAGATCGATTCAGGCTCTGGTCTCCAATCTGATGGCAGCCATTGTCCCTGTATCTGCCTTCCCCCTCCAACTACCACTTCTCAGTCCCATTCTCCTCAACCCCAACCCAGCCCAAGCACACAAACAGACAAGCATGCACACAAGGAAACTTCCAAGAGTGGCACAGGCAAACACAAGCACCACTCTCAATCCCACAGGCACTCACACAGACACCATACAGTTGTAGACACGACAACATCCACAGCCTCCACTGTCTTCCCCTCCTCCTCCTCCACCTCCCTCCCAGTCTCGTCCACACTCACACCTGCATGCACTACATCTACATCCACTACCAGCAACACCACACCAAGCAGAACACACACCTCACTGGCAGACACCTCCACAAAATCCATGTATGCGTCCCCTGTGTCCTTTCCCACTGTGTCTGTCCCCCCCACTCCTAAGGAACACAAACGCAAGCACTCAGACACCCAACAGCCATCCACCGCACATCAGCATACAGCCCATGCACCTGCACTCAAATCCAGCAAATATACACCTCCAACAACCACTCCCTTGTCCTCCACTCCTAGTACCCCTCTCTCCTCCCACCTCAATGTCTCTAAAAGGCTTTTTCTCACCCAACTTAACCTCTTAGCCCCCGTCCTGCATGTATGGGCAGGGTACCAAGGACACAGCCCAGCACCTCAGCCAAACAGTCCATGGGGACAGTGGTAGCAACCTCCTACTCATGGTGGTAAGGATACAAGAGCTACAACAATGAAGGGGTAGGAGCCAGCACCATCAAGGCTGAAAGAGAAGAGGCTTGCACCAGCTGTGAGGAAGGGGAAGGGGCCTGCACCAGCTGTGAGGAAGGAGAAGGAGCCTGCGCCATCAGGCAGTGAGGGGAAGAGCCCATCCACCCCTGCCAGGAAGGGTAAGCGATCCCCGACCCATGAACAGGAGGAGAAGAGGCACTCTACGCCAGCGGAAGCTATCAGGCTAACACCGCCACCACCACCAGTTGTGGATGTGCAGCTGTCGCGTGGGCTCTCATTATCCTAAATGAGACTACTGGATTTCTAGGCAGCAGGATTGATAACAGTGTGGGAGACTGAGTCTGACCCACGTGTAAGGAACTCTGTCACCCTAAATCCGGTTTTTGCTCCGGCTAACTAGCAGTGCCTCATTTCTCCCACGGGGAAGAGATGATTGGGCAGCCGAGCGCATGACATCTTTGGAACTTCTCAGGGAAGTCGTGGTCACTCAGATCCAAACCAACTCTCTCATTTACAATATGATCTCATATACAAATGACAAAGGCAGTATAAGTTTTATATAATGTTTTAATAAAACGACTGCATTTTAGATAATAAGGCGTGAGCCACAATATCCAGAACCATACAACACAGTAGGATTGAAATAGTCACCAGGAGAGTAAAACATTAGAACGAAGCTATCATTGTATCTATTATTTTCTACTCTCCCTCTGCTTGATCTATTTCGAGCACAGCATATTAAGCTTCTAGCTTGCCTTTCTGAATCACTGGGGAGACATCAGCCCTCATACCTGAGCAAAGGCCTGTGATCTTGGTTCAGCATCTGCAACGAGGCAGTCAGCGTCTAGTTGTGGTTCCCTGGTCGGAATCTCCCTCTTGCGTGTATTTGGACAAGGAAGTGATTTTATAACTAACATGTCAGCGTGATCACAAAATGTCCCTACGCAGGAATGCCAAAGACTAAACTCCTACCACGTCTATCGGCAATGTACCAGACTGTATCCTTGACTGAAGCACAGAGTGAACAGGAATGTGTTATGAAGAACTCCAGTGCTGAAGTAGGCTAAACAGTGTGATATGAATAAAAAACAAGACCGTAGAACTGGCTATTTGAAAAATAACAGTACGAAGCCTAATAAAAAGCATTTAGAGCAAAGTGCACAGAGGCTCTAAGCTGCAAGCAAATGAATAATAGTACGAAGCCTAATAAAAAGCATTTAGAGCAAAGTGCACAGAGGCTCTAAGCTGCAAGCAAATGAATAAAATGCATCCAGGGCAAAGTGCACAAAGGCCTAAAGCCTGAAGCTAATGCGCAAAGGATACGTAAAACTAACCACACTACACTGCCATCAGTGAGTGCAGCGGCTGCCCAGGAGCCTCCTCCAACCACCACCACCAGGCAGCCTTCACTGCCGTTGACGGCCATGTAGTCCACCTTCCAGGGGCTACTGTGCGGGCTGCCCCATCCAGAACTAGTGGGCAAGTCACCAACCTGAGAGACTGTGGCCTTGCACTCCCCAGGACAAAGCAATGGATGTTGCCCCCTCCACAACCAGTGGGTAAGACACCCACTCCAGAGACTGTGGCCTTGCACTCTCCAGGACAAAGCAATGGGCATGTTGCCCCCTCCAGAACCCGTGGGCAAAACACCCACCCCAGAGACTGTGGCCTTGCACTTCCCATGACAAAGCAATGGGCATGTTTCCCCCTCCAGAACCAGTGGGAAAGACACCCACTCCAGAGACTGTGCCCTTGCACTTCCTAGGACAAAGCAATGGGCATGTTGCCCCCTCCAGAACCAGCGGGTAAGACACCCAATCCAGAGACTGTGGCCTTGCACTCCCCAGGACAAAGCAATGGGCATGTTGCCCCTTCTAGAACCAGTGGGCTTGCTCCCGCACCCGCCTGAGGTGCCCCACTCCCCTCCTGAGGTGCTAGCCTATTTGCAAACTGATGCCCCTGCAGTGTTCTATCCAGATGTGCATAGGATTCGAGTTGGGCCTTAGACTGTGCCCTGTGGCAATATGGGCACTTTGAACTTTGGACTGGGCAGTGTCCCTTTTTTGTACATGTGTACATATCTGTTTCATTGCCAAACTGATATATTCATTTTGATGTTGATCTGATTACAATCACTTTAGTCATTGCATTATTTCTCAGTTTTTTCAGGGACAAATTGTTTTTCTTGTGCAGCTAGTTGTGTGTATGGTGTGTGTGTTTCAGGTGTGTGTGGTGTGTGTGTTCATCACTCTTGTTTTCCTCCCTCCCTCCCTTGTGTGCTGGGCGGCTGTACTTACCGTCGTCGTCTTCGTCGTTGTTGGTGTTTCAAGTGGAGCATGACGTAGAAGATCATCGGGAAGACTTGCAGTTCAGGTTTCATGGCGGCGTGGTTCTTCCCTGTGTCTCCAATAGTGAATCCTTTCACTTCTGAGCTCTGTTTCTGCCACACGTTTGTTGGCGTTGGTACCACCCGGGAACCGCTGGCAGGTTCCGGTGTCTTAATTTAGTGGGCGCTACTTTGTCTCCCATCTGGCTGTTGTTGGCTACTGCTGTGGTGGCTGTTGTTTCCACCGTGGCGGTTGGTGTGGTACATTGGCTGTCTATGGGCCTTTTCACCGCCATGGTCATAATTTGGCAGTAGTTACGGCCAGCCTGTTTGGGGGTATTACCGCCACTTTATCACCCACTGCCAGGGTCGTAATAAGCGCCTTTGTCATGGAGTTATCTGCCAGAAGAAGTGTGTTTTAATATTAGGGAAAGAACTACAACTATGTGCAAGACAATTATTTCTTCAATATTGAAGGAAAACTGGAAATTGTGAGTAGTTAGATGCTTGCAGGACTATGAGAAAAAAAGGCAAGTTTAAAAGGTCAAGGAGTTACACAACTCTTGATTTCTTTAAGGCATCCTCATAAGCCTGTTTCTAGTCTTCACTCTGGCTAGGTGTGTTCAGGAGATGATGAAAAAGGCTGGGACTGATATTTCTTAATTTGGAGCGCATTCAGCAAGAGGTGTTTGTAGGAAGCTGGCCTGGTGTGTGGTGGACACCTATGGTCACTTTATACCAGGTCCAGGGATCTTCTATTAGTTAAGTGTAGGCAGTGTGTAGGAAGCCAGGGTTCTCTAGAGGTAGCTGTGGATGAACAGCCAAGACTTACATAGGAGGCACGCAAAGCTTATGCAATACCACCATCGTCACACAGAAACTTATCACACATAAAAGAACCATGCAGTGTTAAAAAAATAAAGAAACTTTATTATAGTAACACAACACTAGAAAACTTATAGGCCGTTCCCCGCAACTGGAGGTAAGCACACAATAATTATATACACAATAGCAATCAGTAAGTAGCATAGAAACAACAAGCATAGGCCATACTTAGTAAAAAAATAGCATGGGCACGAGGGAAGGGCCAAACCATGTACTAAGAAAGTGGAATGTGAGATACAGTCCTCCACCCAAGGAAGTGGAGTTATTAGAAAGGGCTGGAGGAACTAGGAACCCCAAGAGGTGACTACCAGACTGTCCCCTGCAACCAGGAGAGCAGGGGTAAGTACCTGGTCTTCCCATGGACTAACAGGTGGATTTGGAAAAGGGATTGTACAAGAACAGGACCAGACAAGAAGAAACCAAATGCAGATTCTGGTACAAGAGGACCTGCAGAAGAAGGGGACAGAGTCCAGTCCACAATGGAGTGTCCAGTGGGGGCAGGAGCCACTACACATCCTTCTGTGGATGCCAAACCAGGTCAGCGAGAGGAGAAGAAGACCAGCTGTAGAGTCAAGGAGCTGAAGAGGAGTCCTTGGAGTGGTGCAGATCGTGTCCCATGTCAGTTTTTGGGTCACCGATGGTTAGTGCCGCAGGAGAACCACCAACAATCCTTGGCAAATGCAAGAGGAGAAAAAGAAGAGTTGCAAGGCTGAAGAGGACCAGCAAGGCCCAGGGGACTCAACCTAGCGAGGGGAGTCCAAAATGGCCCTCAGCAGTTGGGAGAGCCAATAGAAGCAGTCACATCCACCACAGGCAACCCACAGCAGCAGGCACAGTGAGTTGCAGTGAGGACCAGTCAGCACACCTGAAGGGGAGTCCCACGTCGCTGGAGCAGCAGAAAGGAGACTGTGCTTGGCAGGATAGAGTGCTGGGGGCCAGGGCAACACAGAGCCTGATGATCCCATGAAGCAGGTGCAAACAAGCCTTGGTGACTGCAAGAGTCGCAAGCACAGGAGTACTGTCCTGCAAGGACAGGCAAGGGCTTACTGTCTCCCAAGTTGGACAGCTAGTAGAGAGGACGAATGGGACCACTCCAGACCACCACCTGTGATGCAGGATCCATGCGGTTCCAGGGGAGAGCAGATCCATGCGTCCAGTCGTCATTGCAGTTGCTGCCTGCAGATGCAGGGGAGTGACTCCTTCACTCCAAGGGAGATTCCTTCTCACTTCTTTGTGCAGGTTGAAGTCTCACCCTAAATGTTGCAGTTGTTGGAAGGAGCCAGAGAAACAATGTTGCAAGGCAAAGGCGTTGCAGGAGTTGCAGCTTGTCGTTCCCTGAAGAGTTCAGTTGTGGTTCCAGTGGCCAGAAGATGAAATAAACAATACAGAGGAGTCCTGGTGGAATCTTGCTGTAGGCCCACCCTCAGGAGAGTTCCTAAATAGCCCTAAAAAGGGGTTTGGTAACCTTGTACGGTGACCACCTATCTGGAAGGGTCTGTGATGTCACCTGCCTGACCTGGAGACTCAGATGCTCCCAGGGGCCTCTGTACATTTTGGTTTCAATATGGCAGAATCACGTGGCCACCTGAAGTAGCTCTGGGCACCACCCTGGGGTGGTGATGGACAGGTCTTTAATAAAATATAGATTTTTTTACCCACCCCTGTTGTGGAAAATCTGAATTAAACCAACAGATCATTAATATGAAAGTCCATTCCGATTGGATCGGAAGACGGGTTACATATTGGGAGAGCTACACCTAAACTCCAAATTTAGAATACTGGAGCCACTGTGGGAGATGTTTTGTCAGTCCACCAT
The DNA here is from genome assembly GCF_031143425.1 of Pleurodeles waltl. Classification (NCBI taxonomy): domain Eukaryota; kingdom Metazoa; phylum Chordata; class Amphibia; order Caudata; family Salamandridae; genus Pleurodeles; species Pleurodeles waltl. The sequence goes on along the minus strand of NC_090445.1, from coordinate 661,382,593 downwards.
GCTGGCATTTAGATGTCTCAGATTATAAGAAACATTAGGCTGTAGGTTCTTATTCTCCCACTCAGTATACACTCATAACCTCCATGCTCTGACCTTCTATCTGCTAGGCTTCGCTCACTGGGACTTCCTTGAGCCTTGCATCTATTCTACCAACTAACGCCAAGAGCTCAAACTCACAACTTCAACACAAGATGCATGACTACACACTTGTGCCTTTTGTAGTTCACAAGATTAGTTCCTTCTTACATGTTTGCCTTCGACATTCATATTCATACTTTAGAGGAAATAATCCAATACTGAAACTGCTTCCTCCAGCAACTATGTACATACTGCCACATCCTCACTTAAGGATCTCCATTGATGCTATGTGCAGTCTTTCGGACAACAATATTTTGCCTATAAATACATAAAAAGGATGGGGCTGTTTACACAATATATGCCAGTAAATACATAGATAGATATATCTTGTCAACACTGAGGCTTGTTTCTATTAGGGATTCATCTGAAAGGTGTCCACGGTGTATGTGATTGTGGCCTTAGCGTTTTCCTACAAGAACACGCTGCTAGTTACAAGGCAAATTATGTTTAGCCATCAGCAGGGTCAGACTGGGACAGAAAATAGGACAAGGCACCAAAATAAAAGTGGCCCCCATTAGTGAATTAGATAAATAAAACAAGCATTTGCAATGTAATGGGTCTCGCATTTGCTAGAGTTAAGAGCTCTTAGCATTGTAAATTCTTAACTGGACTTTTCTTGTCACATAAATTGAAAATGAAAAGTAAAACAGCTGACAGAAGCAAGCAGATTCAAACCACCACCGCCGCCATGAGCGTGAGCACGAGAGTTCATGACGCCTTGCGTGAATGTCTAGAAAGGATTGCAGCTGGGATGAAGACAAACCGACGCCCATGGACTGTGCGGGGAAATCCTGGGCATGCTGGAAGAAGTCACAGGCATTGAGTTGATCCAGTGGGGCAATGTGTCAAATTTTCTGTTGCACAGCAGGCACTCCATTGATTTTCCAATCGGGAAATCGGCTCTGTTGTTCCGGTTCGGCTGTGCGTCGATCTGGTAGGCCTGTGCGTCAAATCGTTTGTCACAAGGCAGGCACTGCATTGAATTTCCACTCAGAAAGTCGGGCTGCCTCGTTCTGGTTCGGCTATGCGTCAATTTTCTCGTCACAAGACAGGCTGTGCATCGTTTTCAGCAGGCTGTGCGTCGAATTTCGGCACACAAGGAGTTTCCTGAAGAGATGAAGTCTTTTTGGCCCTGAGACATCAGAACACATGTGGCAAGCTCAATATCCAAGCCCTTAGAGAGCACTTCTCAGAGGGCAGCAGGACAGCAGTCCTTCTCAGCAAAGTAGTCCAGAAGAGTCCTTTGGGCAGCCAGGCATTTCCTCTTGACAAGTTGCAGGTTCAGTTATAGAAGTGTCTGATTTGGTGGGGTCAGAGACCCAGTTTATATAACTAAAATGCCCTTAAAGTGGGGGAGACTTCAAAGAGTGGTTTTGAAGTGCACAAGTTCCCCCTTCAGTACAGGTCTGTCTACCAGGGCCCCAGTCGGTGTTTGGCAGTCCATTGTGTGAGGGCAGGCCACTAGCCTTTGAAATGTAAGTGTCAGGCCCTTCAGCCTTCCAGCCCAGGAAGACCTATTCAGTATAAGGATGAGTGCAGGTGTGACTGAGTGTCCTGTGTTTGTGGTTGCCTGGGTGAAATGCACAAGGAAGCTATCAACCAGCCAAGCCCAGACGTTGACTAGAGACAGGCGATAAGGCACAAATGGATTTTAAGTGCAGAGAAATGCTCACTTTCTAAAAGTGGCATTTCTAAAACAGTAACATAAAATCCAACCTCACCAATAAGCAGGATTTTCCATTACCATTCTGGCCATACTAAATATGACCTGGTTACCCCTTTTTGATCAGAATCTACCACTCAAAAAGTATATGAAGGTATCCCTAATGCTAGCCTATGAAAGGAGCAGGCCTCACAGTAGTGGAAAACGAATTTAGGAGTTTTCCACTACCAGGACATATAAAACACACATGTACATGTCCTGCCTTTTACCTACATAGCACCCTGCCCTGTGGGCTACCTAGGGCCTACCTTAGGGGTGACGTGTAGAAAAAGGGTGATTTAAGGCTTGGCAAGTACTTTTAAATGCCAAGTCGAAGTGGCAGTGAAATTGCACACAGGCCCTGCAATGGCAGGCCTGACACATGGTTAAGGGGCTACCTATGTGGATGGTACAATCAGTGCTGTAGGCCCACTAGTAGCATTCAATTTACAGGCCCTGGGCACACGTAGTGCACTTTACTAGGGACCTACAAGTAAATCAAATATGCCAATTGGGAATGAACCAATGTTACCATGTTTAAGGGTGAGAGCACATGCGCTTTAGGACTGGTTAGTAGTGGTAAAGTGCGCAGAGTCCTAAAACCAGCAAAAACAGTGTCAGAAAAGTAGAAGGAGGCAGGAAAAAAGTTGCGGGATGACCACCCTAAGGCTGTCAGGTCTAAAATGTGGCAACACTATTACCAGGACCCAGAACGTTTAGGCATGTTGCATCAGTTCTTATCAAATAATGTCAGCCCTCTTTGGGGGCACGGGGCAAGCAGGGGCCTCTGGGCCTCAAGTGTAGTGGATGGGGTTTGTTTTTTTCCCTGATGTCTGGTGGTCCATTCTACTATGGCTCTCTAAACAGAGCCAAGTCCAACCTTTCCATGTTCGTGATGGTGAGCAGTCATAGGCTTCTCAGGGAGGTCAGCATGGGTGTTGCAGTAAGCTTAGTGTTCAACAATCACCCAACAGCGTGGGAACTGATTGTTAAACCCAGTGCTTGTCTTTCTGATATAGTACTTAAATGCACTTTATGGTTGAGGAGCAACGAGAACCACGCCCCAATTAACTTACTTCACACCCCAACCTCTTGGTAATGCCTATGTAATCCCCTGCAATGTGGAAATGGTAGAGAGCACTTCAAGGAGCGTCAGAGTTTCTAAGGTTGATAAGGTCCATGATAAAGGGTAATATATGAGCTGAATACCATCTACCGAGAGAAAGTATAGGATCCCCAGGAATCTGGGCCATGTGAGTTCTTTGTTTTCTCCTCTAGGAGCCTGGGCCAAGTGGGTCTTAGACCAGGAAATTTCTTTATACAGAGAATATTCTCAGGAGTGTCTCAATCAATGGTGCCCTTTCAGTTTCATTTGACTTATGCCTATGTTCGATGGAAAGCACATTTTTTTTCATGACAGGGATCTCCCATTCTTTTAACACTAAGGCGGTCATTCTGACCGCGGCGGGCGGCGGTCGCCGTCCGCCATGCGGTCACCGCCATAAGACCGTACCGCGGTCAAAAGACCGCGGCGGTCATTCTGACTTTCCCGCTGGGCTGGCGGCCGACTGCCAAAAGGCCGCCCGCCCAGCGGGAAAGCACCAGCAACGATGAAGCCGGCTCCGAATGGAGCCGGCGGAGTTGCTGGTGTGCGACGGGTGCAGTTGCACCCGTCGCGATTTGCAGTGTCTGCCAAGCAGACACTGAAAATCTTAATGGGGCCCTGTTAGGGGGCCCCTGCAGTGCACATGCCAGTGGCATGGGCACTGCAGGGGCCCCCAGGGGCCCCACAACACCCGTTCCCGCCATCCTGTTTCTGGCGGTGAAAACCGCCAGAAACAGGATGACGGGATGGGGTCGGAATCCCCATGGCGGCGCTGCTTGCAGCGCCGCCGTGGAGGATTCCCTGGGCCAGCGGGAAACCAGCGGGAAACCTCCGGTTTCCTTTTTCTGACCGCGGCTTTACCGCCGCGGTCAGAATGGCCCCAGAAGCACCACCAGCCTGTTGGCGGTGCTTCCGCGGTCATTGGCCCTGGCGGTCCATGACCGCCAGGGTCAGAATGACCCCCTAAGTCCCATATTTATACTCCCTTTGCGCCAGATTAGCGTCATTTATTTTTTCTACGCTAATCCAGCACAAACTTAACACCATATTTATATTTTGCCGCTAGCCCCGTCTAGCGTCAAAATTTCAGAGTTTGCGTCATTTTCCAGATGCGTGAAACTGCCTTGCGTCAATGAGATGCAGGGTAGGCGTTCCAGTCCCAAAAATGACTCAAACACCCGTGCGCCATATTTATCCAACTGGATAAAAATTACGTACAGCTGGGAAGCAGACCCGAAAAATCCAGATTTGCGTCAAATTTTAACGCTTGGGTCAGGGCAGGCGTTAAAATGGGGCAAACACACCATTACTTAAGGAAAACTCACACAAGCAACATCATTGCTCAAGAAGGACGACATGGAGGTGCTACTCATGCAGCATGCCAGACGACGCAGAGCACAGGACTCACAGCAGCAGCTACCACCACACCAACGTGGACCCAAAGGCAACGCAGAAGGCAGGAGAGGCTATTCAGGACCAGGACAACCCTCCTGGGCCTCAGGGAACTGAATATCATTCAGAGGTACAGACTCAACTGGCAAGCCATGCAGCAGCTGCTGCGCCAAATTCAGCCACAGTTAACAGCCAGCCTGCAGACACCCCACATTATTCCACTGGAGACCAAGCTGCTAGCTGTCCTGCACATGTTGGCAAGTGGCTCATTTTAAACTACCGGTGCCCTGGTTGCTGGGGTCTCACAGCCCTCATTCTCTGCCTTGCTTCCCAGGGTACCTGATGCCATCATCTCCCTCACATCCCGCCACATCAACTTCCCGAACACACGGCAGAAGCAGCAGGAGACCAAACAGAGGTTTTACCAAATAAATGGCTTCCCGCATGTGCTTGGTGCCACTGACTGCACACATGTCCGGATTGTACTACCTGCTGCAACCGAGCACCTATACTGCAACAGAAAGCACACCCAGTCCATCAATGTACAGGCCATTGTTGATCACCATGGATCGTTCACCAACATCATGGCAAAGTATCCTGGGAGTGTGCATGATTCCTTCATCTTCCGCTACAGCACCATCAATCGTCACTTCCAGGATGGACGATATGGCAATGGCCTTCTTGTTGGTAAGTCCAGAAACCTAGCAATATACAGACAGCACAGCAACCCTGTAGGACACACAATACACACACCACTACATTGACAAGTGGGCAGGAAGACACTGAGGTGTGACACTGGTAGTTATGTTTCATATCCTGACCCAATGGGATTAACACCTATGGACAAATGATGGCTGCCAATAACAATAGATGCCACTCTAGAGCCACAAGGGACCAATTTTAAACCACACAGTGACAATGACATAGTCTGCACTGGCAGTACAACTTGGAAGATTAACCATTCAATGTCACATAAGGACACATAGGCCTTCATTTCAACTTTGGCGGTAACTGCCGCCTACCGCCACGGCGAAGGCCGCAAACATACCGTCGCCGTGGCTACCAGCTGCCCACCCGCATTATGACCGTCAAAGGAATTCCACCAGAAGGCTGGCGGAATACCGTTGACGGTCATGACGGTGGACGTTGGTAAGGTGGCGCTGCTGTCAGCAGCAGCGCCACGCCAGCAAAACACCTCAGACTGTATCATGAGCAATGACACAGCCTGGCGGTATTTTGCTGGCGGACGCTGCTTCTGACAGCAGCGCTGCATCCCGTCTCCAGCCGGAGGAGCCCCTGAAAGCAGGTAAGTCGGGTTCTCCGACACAAGAGGGGGTGGGGGCAGTGCTCAACTGAAGATGCAGATGGAATTACAGAGGCAGGACCAACATCTCACATCACTCCTGGGGTGACATTGCCAGCTAGCAATAAGGAAGTGGACTGTGCTATGAAAACATGTTGATGGGACACAAATGCAAAGTGCACACTGCTAAACATACTGAAAGAGACAATTCCCCATCTACATAACAGATGTACAGGATGGACCTTCCTACACATCCACCTCCACAACCAAGTTAGCCAGCTCACCTGGAGCAAGTTCAGTACTGTAGGTGCCCGGTTGCACATGAGCCAACTGGCAGAGGGAACAAAAAAGGTTTGCATAGAAATAGTCACACATGGGACAATTGTGCACTGTCAATACTGAACACCTCAGTGCTGCCTACTTATGGAGATGTGTTGTGCATTGTCACCCAGCCTAATCAAAGGGCCTCACTGTTGCATTTCATCTGCAATGACATGTCTAATTGGATGGGATGTCCAGGCCACGTAGTGCAACCATATTACCGCCACAGTGGAATCTATTGTGTGTGTGGAAGTATCATGTCACCTCCAGTGAACGCACACTAAAACATCTTGCTCACTACATAATGCATGGGAGATACACTGCAATTTTGAAAATATACCAGAGATATCAGGTCAATTAGCCAAACACAAGTTTTTTAAGTCAAACAACCCAAATGCAGAAAGAACCTCACAGAAGCCCAGGGTCCCACACAATACCACAAACACATGTGAGTCACAGACGACACAAGATAACAACTGCCACGCTAAATGACATTCCTGGTGCAAACAACAACAAAATGCTTACCCCTATTTTCTCTTTAAGCTAATCAGGGTTACGGGATCCAGCCATGGATCATGACCCAGTTTGCCAACCCAAGCACATCAGCAGAGCGTGCCTATAATGAGGCACGTTGGAGGACACGCACCATAGCTGAACGGACTTTTGGCATCCTGAAGTCCAGATTCCGGTGCCTGGTCATCAGCGGGAGCAGCCTCCTATATTCCCCAGAAATGGTCTGCAAGATCATTTTGACCTGTGCCATCCTGCACAACATTTGTGTTAGGAGGAACATTCCCCTATATGAACCTGAACAACAACTGCCTGAAGAGGAGGAGGAGGTGGATGCTGTCCGGGTAATATGAAGGGGAACATCCTAACACAGTTGCAGGAATGTGTCACAGACAACAGATAGTACAAAACTTTTTTCAACAATAGTCACTATCAACACTTTGTTACGATGTGGAATTAAACAACTCACTTTATCACTCAATCATGCTCTGGGTAATTATTTATGCATCACATGTTCTCTAGGAATCAGAGTATTACCTCAGGGATCATTGCAGAAAGACAAATTTGACTACTTCTGAAGCCACATCACATTTGATGGGTATGAATGTACAGCAAACATCACACGCAGTTTGTATGAAAAACATCTTGTTTATTTCATATTTGAAGGGAAAATTCATAGGACCACAGCAATAGGAGACATCCATGTTGCCATCATGGTCTATTGCAGCATATGACACCCAACTATGACACCATCAATCATAAGGTAAAAAAGCGCATCATACATGAGGCAGTGGATGTGAAATAGCATTGGTAACAGGAATGCATGGCCAGACTCTTGACATCAGTAAGTGTGAAAACAGCTATCTCTGCAAGGAGCATGTGTGACAAAAAGTGCATCAATCCTGAAAATGGATAGCACGAGTGTCCCAGGTATGACAAGCAATGCTCACAAGACATGGCCCGCACAGTCCATCCCAGGGAATAAGTCCTGCCATTGCCATGTTGAAAGTCTCTGCCCACCCTTCTCTAGGGGGTGCTGTAAATGGACTATCTATACCCTGGGATTCATCATCTACATCACCAGACTCCCATTCTGACTCCTGTGTGCTTCCCTTTTCAGTATGGCATGCCATAGTTCAACTTCATCAGCCTGCATGGGCTTCAGGACCCATAATGCACTGCCTTGTAGTCGGCAAGACCTGTAATCTTCTGTCCATTGCTTCCCATGAGAAAAGTCAGGTTGGCCCCTTATATTGGATTCTTTACTCCAGGACTTGTGTGAGACTGAACCTGCACACACCTGTGAGCTCTCTCATGCAGCCCAGCCATTTGACTGTGCCCTGGCCTTGCTGCTGCCTGGAACTGCTTAGAAGCTGCTATTCCCTGAAGCTCCTTGTGCATTGGAGTACAAATCATTTGTGTACCAGAGCCTTTGTTGGATTGGGCTACAGTGCTGAGTACACCTGAAACTGCTCTTTGTTTCCACAGTGCTGTTCCTGCTTGTTCCAGTCAGACTCTGATCCCTGTTTTTCTGCCTTGTTCATGTTTGTTCTTGACGAGCCTGCTTCCTGTTAGCCAGACTGGTTCCAGTCTTTGCGTTAACCAGAGCTGTTCCCTGTGCCTACATTTGCCTCATAGTTGGTTTCCATGCCCTCCATTTCCTCTTGGGGTATTGTGTCTGGTAAGTCTACAATCAGTCTTCAACTGTACAGAATACTTTTTTTTTTCTTAGGTGCTGGGACATGTTTTCCACTGGGCAAATCCAGCCCCCATCCTTTATCTGACTTTGCATGTATTCATTAGTGTCAAACAGTGACAGTGTGCTATGGCTGTATTCCTGGATTTGGTACTGTGCCTCCAAACCAACAAATAAGGGCTGGTAATGTGTAAGTAAGGACAATACATGTTTGTGCCCTGACGATCCAGACACAGATTCACTTCAGCCGCCACCTTTTGATGGGGCTTGCGTGGTGACTAGCTGTGAGATTAATCTGCACAGAGGCACTGATGTTCCCTGTTGCTCTGGGAAGGTCAGAGCCCTACCCTCTGTACAAATGTAGTGATGAAACCTGCGTGTTTGTCTATTACTGATCCATAACATATTTGACCACAACAAGTTTGCTCTGTCGTCACTCTTCTGTAATTTCTGCTGTACCATAGTTGCCCTATTCGCTTGTATGCCATTAGCTGATCTTTGGCTTTAGGTCAAATCTGCTTAGAAAGATACTCTGTTAACTCAAGGGTTGGCCGACAGACTCCTGACTAGACCTGCACGTAACATTTACACCATGAAGGCCAATACTGACACAGGGTACACATGGCCATACAAATGAACTGGACGCTTTTGTGCAATGAACCACTGGAAATATGTGAACACATGCAGCCTGGGCTGCTGGTCCACCACAGCCACAGGAGGAACATAGGTCATTTACATTAGTCAAACTGTGGTGTACATAACAATGTTATGAATGGATTTGAGGCTCTGTTTTGCAAACACTGTACCTACCAAACATGTTCAAATGGCTGACTCATGGGTAGTATACACACAATTGACCATGAAGTGGTAGCCAACATCTCATGACATGTGAGGGGTAACATATCTGACATAGCCCTCATCAGCCATCCTCGATCTTTCCTGTGTATTGTTTGTCATGGGAAATGTATTGTCCCCAAAGTCAAGCAAGTACACACAGCAAAAGAGGCAACAGATATTACAAACACATCTCATGACTGTTGTACCTCATTGATTGGCATCTGATGGTGATCCCCATTTGTAACACATTAATACATGAACATTACGGCAAATGTATTGCATGCCGTTCCAACAGAAGCACAGAAATAGTTTTAACAGTCAATTCACACACAAAACACACAGGCCATGATTCAGATTTTTGTAGTGTAGCCTTGCTGTCCTCTATTGACGCAACACCTGCACAAACTTAAAATTTCCATTTTAATTTCCAAAGTATGCGCTGCTGTTGCGTCGGATAAGAAAGCTAATCCTGCACATCGATATGAGTATTGTGGGCGCAGTAGCATGGTGTGCCACATGTGGCCAAACGCTAGAACACACACTGCAGGTCATACCATCATATCTTTATCTAGTTATAGGCTGCATACATGTTAAAATATGAAAAATTACGCAAACACAGTTTGAGTCAGAAATATTGACGCAAATGCATCAAAAAATGACACAAATGCAAAATATACATAAATGGGTCCCTAGCGTTAATTCCATCAGCGCACCCCAGGCATGCGGATACCATTGAAAATGTATTGATCCATTAATGCTTTGGTTTTTGACGCATATGTGTCAAAAAACTTGCTGGAAACCACGCAAGCGTCAAAAATGTACATGCAAGACAAAAAAACAGGCCGCAAATGAGACAGGAAGTGATGTAATAGGACATCCTGTTTACAGAAATGATATAGTGGGTGAACTTTCACTTTCACTTTGCAGTCTGTGATTTTTCTAGACTGTGTGGCTGTGTGTTGGATTGTTTCTCTGCAGAGTTTGTCTCCTGTGTGGTCTATATTTTGTCTTTTGGTGTTTAGTAACTGTTTTTTGTACCTGTGTAAGTGTTTTTGTGTCTTGTATTGTAGTGAGACTTGTATTTGTACTGTTTGGGGTCTGTTTGTGGGTAGGATTAATTGGGGTATTTTGGGGCTTCCATTGGGTTATTTAAGTTTCCTTTTTTCTCCCTCCTTTCCCTGTTTTTCCCTATTTACTTTAATAATAGTGTATTGTATGATGTCAGGAAGGGCACGGCTGGGGTGCATGTGTGAGGAGGAGCTTGGGGCATTTGTGCAGCTGGTGTGCCACTTCCTCCCAATGATGTTGGAGGCTGGGGCCGTTGATACAGGGGTATCACACGGAGGCAAGACGGCTGCGGTGGGCAAAGGTGCTGTTCCACCTGATGTGGATTTTCAACACGGCACGCAACGAGCACCAGCTGAAGCATCACTGGGCTGACCTGGTGGCCCGCGAGCAGGACCTGCTGGACCACCTTGGTGTGGCGGTTGGTTGCCCTGTTGGTGAGTACCAAATTGACTAATGTGTACAGTTCAGTGCTCTTGAGTGACAGTAGCAGATTTCGTGACATGCTGCATGCAATGTTTGTGGGCATGTGGAATGCTAGTTGAACAAACTGTAAGTGTACCAGGAATGTGATGTATTACACATGGTAATACATGGTAACAATGCAGTCCACAATTTTGTTGAGCCATGTCCGAACAGTATTCAGGGCCATATGTACGCTCTTCATAACCTTCACTATTATCTTAGGCCCATATGTCTACTTTTTTAGCGCTGCTATTGCGTCATTTCTTAGCGCAAAACAAGCACAAACTAGCAACATACCAATATTCGTTGCTAAATTGTACCGCTTTTGTGTAAAAAATGATGAAAATGTTGCACTAAAAAAGAATATACATCTGGGCCTAAGTTCACTGTATCCATGTGTTTACGTCACAACAAATAATCATTCACATGGACAAACCCAAATGGGCCATTATGCTACCAGATTGCATTGTCACAAAACAGGGTCTTCTAGTGGCATTTTGGATTAGGTGTTAAAATCCTATCATTGAGTAGCAGGCCCCTATGTCATTTTTTTCTTGGGCAAAATTGACAGGACTGAGCTGTTGCAGTTACCATCTGTCTCACATTGGTGCCAACCCATTTTCAAAAGGGAAAGGGTCAGCATGGGATGCCTCCTCTTTGTGAATGCATGGTCACAAACTGTTTCTCAGCATGAAGTTGTGCAAGGAACCACTGACTGCTTCCATAATACTATTTTTAGTGATGAAATAGGTTGTTAAATTACTTTCTGTACATCCCTGCGGAAATATTGCTGCATTTCCACAAATGTAAACATCTTGAGGTACTGGGTTTTTCAGAACCGGTACTGATCCGGTAACCCAGTGGTGCCAGGGTACACCCAAAGACCTCGGGTACTTTCCTGATTCAGACCACAGAAACTCAGAGTCTTCTAGGTGAAGTCAAAGATCGAATTTATTGGCTGCAACCAAGTAACAAGCGTCCTAGAAGTACAACAGCACGGTTTGTATGTTCTCAGGAGACTGTGTTTCAATGCAAAGTCAGGTTTCCTTATATACAGTTTTTTGAAGCTTCAGGCAAACATTCTTGACATTTTGGTTGGTCATTCACATGTTTTCACTACAAAGGAAAAAACAGTGTCATGATGAAACCTCATATTTCATGTCATCCAACCCATAATAAATTACCCGGCAAGGCCTAGTATTTTACATCAGATAAGTGTGGACCCCCAATAAAAACGGGCACCTCCCCCTCGTAAAGTAAGAAGAAGAAAAGAGCAGGTGCAGGTGTGAGCAAGATTAGGCAGGGTGTGTGAGCGATAATAAGGGTTTTATGGCATGGTGTGCCTTGATGCTATCTGATTCGGTCACTGGGAGAGGGACTGACTAAACAGGTTTGGCCTGAGGCAATGGTTCCAGCTTGCCCAGGTCAGAGAAAAGTCAATCAAGGTGTACGTGTCCTTGGAATCAAATCTGACTGTATTATAAGCCTATGTGAGGGCAACTTTTAAAAATGGCTGCCGTGTATAAAATGGGAGCCACGAGTGCAGGACGAAAATGGCGATTTCGAGGTGAAAACGCTGCTGGAATTGAGCGAAAATGCTCATGCTTAGTGTACTAGTCATTATCGGTCTTTTGATACTAAAATCGTACTGCTGTGGCAAAGTAAATTACATGGGTCCAGAATTTTTAGAACCACAAACCCTCCTTTTGCCCTTACATAGGCAATAAACCTATTCTCATGCTAATCTGAGTCCAGGTCTATGTTTCTAAAGTCGTTGAGATGTTGCTGTAACATCATCCTAGTATTTAGCTCGTCTCTTGGTGCAGGTTTCCTTATGCATGATGTAACACAGAGGCCACATATCGCAGGAGCACACTGCACGCATAGACAGAACAGGAAAAGAATGGCCAAGATCATCCCAATGACCATCAGTATCTTCCATCCCCATGCTGATATCAGTTCCCAGAACCATCCCATTAATGACCAATCTCCTCTATCTAAATGAATAGATTCGGAAATTCTATGCAGTTTGGAGATGGCCTGGTATACTGTTGGAGCGTTATCTGGGACAAAAACACAGCAACTCGATTGGATCAATGTACATACTCCCCCCGGTCTGCAAGTATGACATCTAATGCGACCCTGTTCTGAAGGGTCATAAGACGATCCGACTGGAGCTCAGCAGTCAAGTTACCAAGGGCACCAGCGGTTTCAGCCACGGTGGATTCAACCACTCTTATCAATTGCCTTATGCTCCTGCTGTTACCTATTTGTCCCCAGAACGGCAGAAAACCCTTTACGAAGTCCCCAAATTCTTGTCCTGCAGTGTCTTCTTCACTGAAGACGCCTCTAACTATCCTTGTCTTGTGGTAATCTGCCGCTGCTGTGTAGGTAGGGGGCAACAGGAACGAAACGAAGCATGTGCCCGAAAAGTCAGGGGGCAACCATGTGAAGGCTCTATCATGGCAGATGAAATAGGTACCCTTAGCTGCCAAGAGCGGAGGGGAGGTCTGAGATGCGAAGACATATGTCTCAGTGCAGACGCTTTCCCCTAGCTGAGCTCTGGGATTCTTGCCAGTACCTCACAGACACAGGTGACCCTGATGGGGTACAACCCAAATCAGGGAAGATATCTTAGCTTGCTGTTTCTCACTCATTGTGGCTTCATATCCGGTCATGTTCCATCCTATATATGCTATTGTCTCATCTCTGGGGATAGTCTCGTAGAAGATATTGTCCTTCATCATGTCTATGATACCTTTAACTAAAGCATTTTTCTTAGGGTTGTCTTCCGCAAAACGTAGGGGGTAGTGTGCATGGATGAATATCGTTCTGAATGCCCACACGTAACCATTGTGGCTGAAAGGCAGGATCAGATAAGGGATACCTTTATCTGCTGTGTGAGGCATAAGGCCACACACCCAACAGTTAGTTGTATTTATCACTAGTTGGTGTTGGTGCAAAAGCTGGATGAAGGAGTTATTAATGAACTCTAGTCTCCTAGCAGATTCATGTTTAGGGAGGAGTTGAAAAGAATGTGGGGAAACAGTGGAAGGAGGAGGTGTAGACGAGGTAGTGGGTGCCAATATCACGTTAAAACAGAATAAAACATATCCTATAAAAAACATAAGTATACTAAATAACATAAAAATGCACAGCAGCAAAAACCGTTTCCTGGTTATCGTTTCACATATTCTCTTCTTGAAACTCAGTCTTTCAACATGTTCTCCATTTTGGAAAGATTCCATCCTCTAACCGTTGCCGTTCGTGGCGGTTGGTTTACTTCACTTAGGAGTGTTCTGAATGTTCCAGGCCGCCCTAGAACAAACCAGACCTGTAGACCTTGTGTCCACAGGCTACCCCCCTAAGTCTTTTCAGCCACGATCCTACAGCTGAACCTGGATGGAGGTTCAAAAAACACAAAAAAGCAAAAAGTCCTTCAAAAATAATTTTCCATATTGGAGAACTTTGCTAAAGGGAAGAAAAGTAAACTGCTTTATTTGTCCTTTATTCTTGGTCGTAGATTATAACGGTTAGTCCCAGGTATCGTGTGGTCCTGAAAAAGGAGTTCAGGTTCTGTAGTGTCCAATCGAACTGATGGTGATACTGCTGATTGTAAAATGTCATCACTTTTTTTCTCAGTGAGTGTTCCTTTTATTCGTGCATCGCTGAAAGGCAGAAAACGTGGCACTGTTTCAGTCTCTGAGTCGGCGACACCTTCCTGGACCCACCGGTCATATGGCAGAGGTAGGGGTACCCTTTTGCAATGGGTCCCATGGATCCAGTGTTTCTTCCCTTCTACTCAAACAGCTGATCTTGTGGAGAGAAGAACGAGGTGCGGTCCGGTCCACCTGGGCTGCTCGTTTTTGGTTCGCTGAAAGTTCTTTATTAAAACCCAGGATCCAGGCTCAATGGGATGACCTGGAGATTCAGAGACCGGAGGCAGGGTGTCGTGGACCTGTTGATGTAAAACACGCAATTTAGCCGTCAATTCATACAGATAGTCAAGCAAAACAGGATGCTCTATCTCGCTAAACTTCTTGGGCCTGGGCACTCCCCATATATTGGCCGGGCAGCCAAAGACTATTTCATAAGGACTAAGTTTCACTCGTGAATGCACAGTCATTCTGGTTGATAGGAGTGCTAAGGGTAGAGCGTCAGGCCATTTAAGACCAGAGCTCGCTTGTATCTTGGCCAATTTTAGCTTTAGAGTGCCATTATAGCATTCCACTAATCCAGCTGATTGGGGGTGATTTGCACCGTGAAACCTTTGGTTTATGCCTAGCCCTTCGCATACTTTCTTCATCACTTGACCCACAAATTCACTTCCATTGTCACTCCAGATCATTCTCGGCATTCCGAATCTAGGGAAGAACTCTTTCACAAGGGCTTTGGCTGTGGATAGCGCACTATTGTCTTTTAGGGGATAGGCTTCCACCCATCTTGAAAAGGCACAAACAACAACGAGAACGTATTTTAAGTTGTTGCACCTCTCCATGTGGATGAAATCTAGCTGCAAAACCTCAAACGGATACGTAGGAGGTGCAAAATGACCAGCTGGAGTTGGGGTTCCTCTACCAGGGTTGTGTTTCAGGCATACCATGCAATTTTTAACCACATTTTCTGCGCACTTGGGAATTCCTGCATTTTGCCATACTGGGGCCAACAACTTACAAATCCCTTTCACACTGATGTGAGCCATTCCATGAGCCATTGTAACTACTGCAAGCACATACGCATCGGGTAGCAACCATCTTTGATGTTTTGACAACTCGACCCAACAACCATTCGCATCCAATTTACCCGTACTTTCTTTCCACACACTCAATTCTCTCTCTGTGGCTTCAGCTTGAATCAATTTCACGCTTTCTATCGTGTCTTCACACATTCCAACATCACCAATCCATCTTGCAGGGCCCGCGACATACATTCGGCTCATCACATTCCTTGCCGTTTCTTTTGCGACCTCGTCAGCAAATGCATTCCCACGACCAGCATCATCAGTCACCTTTTTATGTGCGCTACACTTCCCAATCGCAACTTGCAACGGTAAAGTAAGTGAATCAAGGAGCTAATTTACCAACTGACCATGCTGTATTTTAGTTCCATGCGAGGTCAGGAACCCACGTTCCTTCAACAAACGCCCAAAACTATGGGCCACACCAAACGCATATTGGCTATCGGTATAGATAGTCACTTTCATTCCTTTTGATACTGTACATGCTCTTGTTAGGGCTATTAACTCAGCTGCTTGGGCTGAATTGTGTGGGATACGTGCAGCTTCAACAATCGTACACAAAGTTGTCACAGCATACGCCGCAGTCGTGTCACCATTCGTGAGCTTAAAGCATGAACCATCCACCCACAAAGTACCATCACTCTTTGCAAGGGGAGTGTCCAGAAGGTCTATTCTCCCTTTTGTTTCTTCTTCTGTTCTATGGAGACAATCATGTTGTTCAGAAGTATCTAACTCCGTCACAATTGGCAATAACGTAGCTGGGTTAAGTGTAGTGCATCTTTTTATATGTACATGGCTTGCTAACAATGTCAACTCGTAACCTGACAATCGAGCACTAGTTAAATGCTGTGTCTTGGTTCTGTTTAACAACGTGTCCACTGCATGTGGAACCATTACGATTAATGTATTATTCATCACTAAACCAGCAGACTGTCGGATAGAAACAGCAGTTGCCGCTGCCGCTCTTAAGCAGCTTGGTAGTGCCTTAGCTACTGGGTCTAAGGTTGAAGAGAAATAGGCGCATGGACGCTCCCTGTCTCCAAACTGTTGTGTCAAAACTGCTAACGCACAACCTTCTTTCTCATGGACATACAATGTAAAAGGCTTGCTGTAGTTGGGGGTACCCAACACAGGAGCTGAACATAATGCATCACGTAATTCGACAAAACTTTTCTGACAATCTTCAGACCATGGGACGGGATTTGGTGTATCTTTACAAGTTTATGCCACCAAGGGTTTGGCTATTAACGAAAAATTAGGTATCCATTGTCTGCAATATGATGTAATACCCAAGAAAGCACGCACTTCTCTCTGTGTTCTTGGCACACTCATTGCTGCAACAGCCCTGATTCTCTCTGGGGTCAGTTGCCTTCCCTCCTTCATAAAGAGATGACCTAAATAGGTCACTTCTTTTTGACAATACTGTAACTTTGAAAGGGACACTTTGTGGTGTAAATCAGACAAATGACGCAATAATGACAATGTTGCTTCTTTGCAGATCTCCTTAGTATCTGCAGCAACTAGCAAATCATCGACATATTGAATGAGAGTGGCGCCATCAGGTAACATAAGAGTGTCAAGTTGTGCTTTCAAAGCCTGACTATAGATAGATGGACTTTCACAATAGCCTTGAGGAGCTCTCTTAAATCTGAAGCTTCGTCCTCCCAAATTGAAGCCAAAAATGTCCCTGCTCTCTTCTGCAATAGGGATGCTGAAGAAAGCATTTTTCAGGTCTGTCACTGAAAACCAAGTGGCTGAAGCTGGAATCATTGTCAACAATGCAGTGATATCGGGGACGACTGGAAACTGTGGCACAACTATTTTGTTCACCTCTCTAAGATCAATTACAAACCTATAAACATGTGGCTGAGTAGGGTCAGTATGCTTCAAGACAGGCAAAACAGGACTATTGCAAACGTTGCCTCTTGTCTCTTCAATTACATCCTTCTCAATCAGATCACAAATAATTGCTAACAACGCTTTTTCCCCTTCACTAGAGATCTTGTATTGGGGAATACGTGGCATTTTAACATTGGCTTTTAATGTTATCACATATGGCTGAATTTCCAAAAGACCTACATCATTAGGTCCAGTAGCCCAAATAGTATTAGGAAGAGACGAAAATTCTGGTGGAAATCTATCCTTTGACAAATACATTGGTGAAACCACTTTCTTACCCAATGTGAGTTGCACTCCAGAAGGAGAGCAATACAATGTTGCATACAATCTCTTTGACAGATCTAATCCTAACAAGTTCTCGCCACAACCTGTCGTCAAAATAAGGGGTGTTTCAAATTTACAAGGTCCAACAGAAAGAGATATAGGGTTAGAAATCGGATTTCTAACTGGGGCGCCGGAAAACCCTACTGATACATTTGTTTCGCCAGACAAAGGTGCGCCAGGGAGTTTTGAGTGCATAATAGAACTCTTGGTAGCACCAGTATCCAACAGAAAAGGTTCTGACACACCTGATGCAATCACCTTAACATAAGGCCCACTCTGATCTACTGGAACTGAAACAACTCCCTCTCTTTGTCTATGGCTATCCTAGCAATCATTACTGTCCAAATGCTCATCCTCTGTATAGTAATCATCAGTATAGTACTGAGCCGTCCTACCAGATGCATTAACCTGTTGATCAAATCTGTTCATTGAGTTTTGAGGGAGGAATGGGCGCGCGCTCTGGGGAACATATCCACGTCCTCTTCCTCTAGGTGCTTGTGGAACACCTCGACCTCTTAAACGAGAAGTACCATTTGCGCGCTGTAGCAAAGCAGGGCAACTATACTTGAAATGACCCTCTTCCTTGCAATATGAACACTGATTGGGACCTACTGGGATACGTGGATGAGCATACTCAGCTCTTTGCGAATTTCTCTGAAACGGTTGGGGCTGATAGTTATTCTGATAGTTGTTCTGATAGTTACTCTGTGCACCACTATTTTGACCACCACGTGGCGGGTACGCTTGTTGTAACAGAACCTTCGTTTTCAATTCTTTAGTTTTCTTCTCTACTCTATCTCTCTCATCTTTATCTCTATTTTCGTAGTACTGTGCAGTAGCCAATATCTGCGCTGAAGAGGAAACTGCCCAAGAACTTTCTGAATCTTTTAACTTTTTACACAACTCAGGAAGCAGATTATGCACAAATTTATCGACGAACAAACGTTGACCACCTTCCGTGCTCATATCTTGACCACTGTGGTCCACAAACGTTTCTTCAAACCTGGTGAAGAAATCTGATACCGTTTCTTCTTTCTTTTGCTTACATGCAGACAATTTATCCCAGTTTACACGCATCGCAGGCATTATAGTTTTCATGTAATCAATAATCCTACCAGGAAGCTCTGTCACTAAAGGCTCAGGTTTAGCACCACCAATTTGTCGGGCATCTGCAGCAGCAATATTAGCCCATGTGTCACCTAACTCTTGAGCATGGTCTGTATGGCGAATCTTTCCCCATAAAGGCTGTGGAACAACATTCCCAAACAACATGTCTATGTCAGCTAAATTCATAATGCAAGACCCCGCAGTCTGTGACAATTCCTTGTAATACCCTGTAGGATTCTTACGGGGATCAGGCAATGTCTGCTTAAGGGCTAAAACTTCAGCTCGCTTCCATGGAACGTGTACCCATACACGCTGGAAATGAGGCAGGACAGGTGGATTAGCATTTGGGTCCCCTTCCCTCCATTGTGGGGGAACTTCTCTCATGGGGTACTGTTTCCCTTTCTTTTTAGCAGAAGAATCATATTTAAACAATAACCTGGAAACACCTTCAGTCCTAAACGACAATAACATCGCAACTGCTTTCTCGACATCTGAACCCACAATCAAACCTGTCGCAAAATCGAACCGTACACAACACAACTTAGGCTGATTGGGCTCCAAACCATTTTCCTCTAAATCCTCAGAAAGAAAAGTACACATTTTCTCAAAAACGTATCTCTGTTTCGGTTCTTCCCACTGATGGAAGACATCCATAACAGACTCTAGTTCATATCTCGCTGGTTCAGTAACCCATTTATGCGCCAAATAATTCAGTGTCTCTTTCTCCCTACTATCAGGCAATTGGCTACGCAATTGTTTACGCTCTGAAACTGGGGTCGTAGCTAATGACCCAAAGAGAGGGGATAAAAGACTAGTCACAGTGTTTGTCATTCTCTGACGGATAGAGGGAGAGGTTGACAAATGAACAGGAGGAAAAACAGAATGAGACAAGGCAGAGACAGAAGCAGTGTCAGAAACAATACCAGGAGTGGTAGTCGCTATAGTAGTCAAAGTTGTAGGAAGTAAAGGCAGAGCAGATGTCAAAGCCGGTGGCCCTTGAGGAGGCTGCACCGGAGGAATAGGAACCAACTGAAGAATAGCTGGTGGGTGCTGTGGAGGAGCAGGAGGCAATGCAACCACTGGTTGTGCAACTAGAGGTTGCGGAGGTGCCGTGGCATTCTGCGCATAGGGTGGTGGCGAACTTAGCAAATGCGACATTAGGGGATCTTTTTCAGAGTCTTTTGCTGCATCTTGCTGAAGAGGCGGCAAAACTGGATAGCATTTATCTACTGTCATTTTATGTCGCCTATGCAACTGCTCATTCAACTGTTCTACTTCGTTATCTTTAAACTGTATAGCAACTTGCATAATCGAAATACCTTTTTCTCTCTTATTTTTCTTAGCTAATTTAATTTCCTTTTGCTTGGCTTCCTTACGCCATAAGCGGAAAGAATCAAACATTGCCGGCCGGGCTTTCTTCTTAAAAAGTCTAACTTCGAGGTTATCTAAGATTTCTGTGTCAAAGCTACCATTTTGGGGCCATTTTAAAACACCATCTTTTCTGGTGTAACGGATCCATACTTCATTATATGTGATGGGGCCTACTCCGTGCTTCACATATAGTTCATAGGTTGGAGTTCCAATCGGAGGAACCGGACATGAGTCCCCCAACCGGGAGTCCCTTTTACAACCAAGACAAAACAAATTTCCAAGTCTGCTAAGACCAGGCATCTTCGCTCACTAGTCTAGCTTCAAACTTCAAAGGATTATCGTTTACGATAGTCTCGTGAATACACGAGTCCTTCGGCTTTGGTACTTGCAAGTTCCAAATCAAAGTGATCCCGAAGGGATACCAAACCAAATGTCCAACTAAGGACCAAACCAAGTGTCCAACTAAGGACTGGGAGACGCTCCACTTATACTTAACTGAAAATATCGATGACGTCACCAGAAGACTCGTCTTATCGTTTCGCTCTACCAAACATCAAGGGTCCAAATCAGGGCGATAGCCAGGGCAGCAGTCCTTCGTAGCCGTCGGGAAGCGGGGAACCTCGCAGCAAAGACTTTCGGACCACGTCGACATGCAGGGGTCGATGAAGTGGTGGCCTTCCTCCAGAATTTTCACACGAAGCTCCTCACGGACCTCAGGCTTGGACCGGTACCGCTGGTATCGCCCCACGTTGGGCGCCAACTGAGGTACTGGGTTTTTCAGAACCGGTACTGATCTGGTAACCCAGTGGTGCCAGGGTACACCCAAAGACCTCGGGTACTTTCCTGATTCAGACCACAGAAACTCAGAGTCTTCTAGGTGAAGTCAAAGATCGAATTTATTGGCTGCAACCAAGTAACAAGCGTCCTAGAAGTACAACAGCACGGTTTGTATGTTCTCAGGAGACTGTGTTTCAATGCAAAGTCAGGTTTCCTTATATACAGTTTTTTTAAGCTTCAGGCAAACATTCTTGACATTTTGGTTGGTCATTCACATGTTTTCACTACAAAGGAAAAAACAGTGTCATGATGAAACCTCATATTTCATGTCATCCAACCCATAATAAATTACCCGGCAAGGCCTAGTATTTTACATCAGATAAGTGTGGACCCCCAATAAAAACGGGCACCTCCCCCTCGTAAAGTAAGAAGAAGAAAAGAGCAGGTGCAGGTGTGAGCAAGATTAGGCAGGGTGTGTGAGCGATAATAAGGGTTTTATGGCATGGTGTGCCTTGATGCTATCTGATTCGGCCACTGGGAGAGGGACTGACCAAACAGGTTTGGCCTGAGGCAATGGTTCCAGCTTGCCCAGGTCAGAGAAAAGTCAATCAAGGTGTACGTGTCCTTGGAATCAAATCTGACTGTATTATAAGCCTATGTGAGGGCAACTTTTAAAAATGGCTGCCGTGTATAAAATGGGAGCCACGAGTGCAGGACGAAAATGGCGATTTCGAGGTGAAAACGCTGCTGGAATTGAGCGAAAATGCTCATGCTTAGTGTACTAGTCATTATCGTTCTTTTGATACTAAAATCGTACTGCTGTGGCAAAGTAAATTACATGGGTCCAGAATTTTTAGAACCACAATCTAAATATGAAGGCAGTCACTGACATGGTGTTCTGCTGAGCTTAGCAGACCAGCATTCCTGTGAGTTGTGCCATTCCCAAGGGGTTATCAAATAGAGACCTACCTCATCATGATTGAAGAGGTAGGTCATTTGCTACCCCATTTTCCATTTGCAAATTGTCATTTTGGGTATTCTAACTCTGATCATCCAACTTGCTTATTCCTAGTTGCTGAATCTTGCAATGTGTGATCCACAATACATGATATAGGTACATATGGCCCTAAGTGACTCATTTCAGGTGCAATGACTACACCTGTGCCCATGCATTCTGTCAACGATTATCAACTAAGACACTGTCAGCATACACAATCTAGTGGTTTGGGAACAGAAAAGGGGACAATCCATGTTAAGCCCTACATTGTCATAATTTCATACACAGGATCCCTGCCATCATGTTGTCATAGGGGACATATACGGCTTAGGGGACACTGTCAATGGGGCATATGTAACCTACATACAACACTGGCACACCTTTTATGGACCACTGAAAGCACAATAATTCCTGAAAGCAAATCAACCCACATGTCCATCACTCAGTTACTCATTGTCCCTTGATGCACAAGCCACAATACCTGAGTCACTGGTATTGCAGTGCACCAAGAATGTGGCATTGCATTTGTCTCCCAATAACAAATAATGAAATGGAGTACCATCTGATATGTATTAGCCACAAAACTGTGTAGCCCGGTTTGGCACCACATGATTGTTAGGGCCAGTGCATGTGTGCATATGTGTGTCTATCACTCACTGGAGTGACAGTGTCAAAGCATGTTTGCAGTGGTATGTTTGTTGGAGTGTCTACATGCCTGATGTGCAGCTCCATCATGTAAAATGTCACACTCAGTGACTTGTTGTTTCCAAGTTTGTACAGTGATCAGACATTGATCATATATCTCCCTTCCATATTTTACAGGTGGACCAGCCCACTACACCATAGGTGAAGTGGCTCAATTTGAGGACCCAGACATATCCAGTATGTGTGAAAATGTTTGTCCTGTGTTGTGTTTGCAGCTGTTGTGTGATTGACTCCTGTGTGTTGGACTCATTGCAAGATATGATGAGCTGGCCTGTGATCTGATATGTGACTTGACAGGAGGTTGACATAGTGTTTCATGGAAGAGTTAGACATTCACTGGCAGAGAGCCATATATTGGGAGTCTAGTGCTGCACAATGGGCATGGGCAGGTGAACAAGGTGATTTGTAGCCACATGTATGCCCACAATTGATTTGGAGGTGGCCAGTGTTATAATTTAGTCAGCAAGTCATATGCTAATTCACAAAAAACAGTGATGCATCAGTTTTACACACACACTTGCGCATCTCTGTAATGTAATGAACATGTAGGACTGTCCCCGGCATCTAGCCCCACATGTTGTACTCTATTTACTTGGCACTTAAGTGATATGTTATAGGCATGGATGCAGGTCAAGGCCAGATGTGTGCTTGCATCAATGTGGTTGATTTAGGAAATGTGTCAGTGAGATCTGATGTTGATGGTTGTTCACAAATGGAAACATGAATGTAGATATGATTGACCAATGGTTGACTCACTCCTAGTTGGCAGGCCTCCTTACCTGTGTCACACTGACTAAATACATGTACAGCTGGACAGAGCTTTGTGGTTGTCCTTGACGTTTGAAAAATGTATTGCATGCCCATCCCCCCTGAGGCACAGGGTTAGGGGGAGAAAATATATGTAGCTAGGTGTGATGGTCACAGTGCAGATGACAGACATGTAATTCAAGCATTCATGTGTGCCAAACTACAATGACCCTTATGATTAGCAACTGAATACCATCCTTCCAGTTCCATATACAAATCACAGGTGCCTTGAAGTTGATCCAGAAGATATGGATTAGTTGGCCTGGCACATGTTGAGTACTTACAGCATTTGTAATGTGACCAATAGCACTAGATAAATGCACAGATCAGTTAATCTGGTAAACACCTTGTTGTGCATTGCTGTGCTGTTAGATAGCTGATGGGTAGGCTGCGTTGGCATGTCATTCCTCAGGGTCATTCTATCATCTGTACTGTGATTTAGACTGCATGTGCTATTTGTGAGGAAGTGTTAAATTATCATCTGTACATGTATCACACAATGATGACACTAATCTTTGACTGTCTCTTTTTTATACCTGCCCACATGAATGCCCAGGAAATTCGTGAGTTTCAGATGTTTAGAGTGCTTAGTTACATGTGGTAAGTAAGTTTAGCATAGGGTAGTTAGGGCCAGTTGTGGTTAATGTATAGTTAGGATAGGTTAGGTTAGTATAGGTTTTTTACATAGTTTAAGTTTTCTTTCATACGTCCATAATAAAGTTTTATGTACTCCTTTACGGTATGTGTCATATGCTTAGGGACCTGGGCCTTTGCATGAGTGTACAGTGTCAAATTTGTGTTTGCCTGTGTGTTCCATCCTGCATCCACATCCCATTCTTAATGGTTATTCCCACTTCCAAATGAGCTGTCTCATTGGCAGCTACAACAAAGCTACATGTCTATGCATCTACCATCCATTGAACCCACCACTCAAGGTGACTATGGTTCCCATGTATTGTAGAGGTAGATGTGATTTTAAAGCTGTCATCGTTTAGAGTCCTGTGTTGGAATCTTGGGCACTGTGGGACATCTGCCTGCAGCCTGATGTTCATGTGAACCCTGATAAACTGAGTGGTGTCATAATCTTATGAAGTTCAGTATACATAAATCACACCTATGATTTTTTACATTGTACTCCCATGTGACGTTATTGTCCAAACACTCGTACACATCCATTCCTACTGTATGGTGTGGTTGTGGGATTTAAGTTTAGAGTCATATGTCACATACACAATGATTGTCTTGTTGGGATGTGGGCAGCATTGAGTTTCATCTTGTAGATACTTAGGGCCTGACATATACATGTTTTGCACAGCATTATACTGTTTGTGATGCTTTAACTTCAGAAATAAGCCACAAGCAGCACAGATGATTATAAAATCCAGACCCTTGTGCATAGATATCGGCCCACATACTTTCGACACTATTGTATTGACATTCTGTGGCCATTGGCATGTTACATGCATCACAAAACTCCTGCACAGTAGATGTGTCACATTACACAGAGACAAAGTGGTTGTGTAGGTGCTGTTTATTTTAAAGTGCTGTAGTGCAATATTTACATAGTCATGGATTGTAAATCCATTAGTGTGACACTTTGTTGGAAATGGGTTATTGGTAAGGGCAGGTAAGTACCTACACTTAGCAATAGGCCACTAACCTCCACTTAGGTCCAGTTAGGTCTCAGTAAATTAAACCTGCTCAACCCTTGGTAGCTTGGCAACGAGCGACAAGGCTTAACTTAGGACACAAAGCGTAAAGCATTCAAATATCACAAAACAGTAATTAAATAAAACACAGAAAACAGTTTAAAAATCCGAAATCAATTCATAATAATAGGACATATATTTAGCTTTAAAATGACACTAAAACTAATAGAATCAGATAAGGGGAACCGGAGATATGATTTGTAAAGAATGATTGCTTTCTAGTGCATAGAAACAAAAAGCGCCAATCGGGGCATCTGGACACACCTCGACCGGGGCAAAGTCAAAGTTTAAGGCTGACCGCGATGGAGCCAGGCTCGGCTACAGCCCGCGGGAGGCCTCAGTCAAAAGTTTACCTTAGGACTTAGTTGTTTTTCTGGAGATTTTCTTCAGCGGAAAGAACCTGCCAGTCCAATCCTATTGAGGTGAAAATCCTTCGACTGGGGCAAACCTGAATTTTGATTCGACGTCTTTAGAGCCCTCTTCAGATATGCTGGCTGGGAGGTCCCGGTCAACTTCCTACGTTCGGACTTAGTCTCTTTTTTGGAGATTTTCTTTACCGGGAAAAACCTGCAAGTCAGGCCAGGTCGCGGTTGAGGCAAGGTGGCTAGAGTTGCCACGGCGGGTCGGTCCCCCTATGGAGCTTTTTTCCAAAAGTTCTCCAAACTTCTGGATCTTCTTCCAGATGTTCTTTTAAGGTTCTTTTGAGGTCCACAGTTCACCCCAAGGTTCCAGAAGCTCTGAAATGCTCTTTGGGGGTGTGGACTACAACTCCCAGAATGCACCTGGTGCAAACTCCTTTTTGGCCACTGGACAGTGGTCAGCTGTTTGGTTTCTTCAGGAGTTGGTGCAGGGGACTCTGGTTAGCAAGTTTTCACCCGTAGCAAGCAGGGAGTACCTCCTTGAACCAGTTGAAGCCAGGCAAAGTCCTTCTTGTGGTGAAGCCCAAGTGTACAGTTGGTGCAGTCCTCCAGAGTGCAGTGTCCAGGTGCAGGCCAGGGTTCCAGCAGGGCAGTCCTTCTTCTCCTGTAGTTCTTCCTTGTTGGAATCTGATAGGGATCTGAGATGTGGGTGCAGGTCTGCCAGTTTTGTCCTTGCTCCTCAGTGAAAATCAGGGGTGTCCTTGTTCTCCAATCAGGGGCAGGGTCTTTCCCCCTGTGATGACCACTTCCTGGGAAGTGTGGCCAAAATGAATCCCAGGGAGCAACATTCCTCAATAACCCAGCATTGCTATAAGTGATTTTTGGAGGTTAGATCTGGCTGAGCACACCCACTGGTGTGGCTAAAAATCCTAAACACACCCCTCTCCTAATCTAATCAAGGGGGTACCTAATTGTCTGGGTTTGCAGGATGTGAGGGTGTTGCTGGGTTGCTCCAAATGTCCTTCTGTGCCTTTGAAGACCAGTTTGGCAGCCCTACCCCTTCCTGCTTCTCCATCTGCTGAGGGGATATCTCCTCCCCCCCGGCACATCTCTTTGTGTTGAGCCAGGACACTTCACACCTCATCAGGGCAGGCTGCTAGAGGCTGGCCAATCAGAGCACAGCAGCAAAAACACTGCAGGGCTGAAGTTGGCAACTTTTCAGGTAAAGTTTAAAACTCTTTACCTGAACAAGTTATATTAAATCCAACAACTGGAAGTTGTGGGATTTATTATAACAGTTAATTTGATACCAAGCTTGTAGTATCTATTAATTAAGGGGATTTTAAAAATTAAATTAAAGTCTCCTCATTCTAGCCTAGGGAGGCCATTCACTACAGTGAGGGAAAAATGAATTTGGCTGTTCTACCTCACGAAGGGCTTATAAAACTATTTTTCTAAGGTCACACCTTAGAGGTGACTTATATGTAAAAATAAGGTAGTTTAAGACTTTGGAACAACTTTTAATTCTAAAGTCGAATTTGCATGTAACTTTAGTTTAAAGGCAGCCAGCAAGGCAGGCCTGCCTTTAAAATGACACTGGGCACCTCAGCAGTGCACCTATGGGGGCACCACCTATGCTGGGGCCCCTAAACCTCCATGCCCTACCATATACTAGGGACTTATAGGTAGGTTAACTTTGCCAATTATAATGAGCCTAATTTGCATATCCACTTACACAGAGCACTGGCCCTGGGACTGGTAAGCAGTACCCAGGGCACAGTCAAGAGTAAGTAACCACCAGTACCTGTCCAAAAAGTTTGGGGGTGACCAGGGCAAAAAGGAGGACTTTCCGACACTGCCCCCCCAGATGAAAGATGATGGGTACTAACCTGCACCCTGGTAGTCCTCATCAGCTAAGTGGAAAACCTTGAAAGGCCATCTGCATTGGCATGGGCAGTCTCAGGTCTGTGTTCCACTGTGAAGTCCATCCCCTGTAGGGAAATGGACCACCTTAACAGTTTTGGGTTCTACCCCCTCATTTGCATCAACCATCTGAGAGATCTGTGGTCAGTTTGTACACGGAAGTGAGTGCCAAACAGGTATGGCCTCAACTTCTTCAGGAACCAGACCACAGCAAAGGCCTCCCTCTCAATGGCACTCCATCTTTTCTCTCTGGGGAGTAGTCGCCTGCTAATGAAGGCAACTGGTTGATCTTGGCCCTCTTCAGTAACTTGTGCTAACACTGCCCCAATCCCTTCCTCTGAAGCATCTGTTTGCACTCTAAACTCCTTGCTATAGTCAGGGGCCAGTAATACTGGTGCTGAACACATAGCCTGTTTTAGGGTGTCAAAAGCTTTCTGACACTCTGGGGTCCAAATGACCTTCTTGGGCTGTTTCTTGGAGGTAAGCTCAGTCAGAAGGGCCACTATGGTCCCATAATTCTGAACAAACCTCCTGTCGCACCCAGTCAGGCCAAGAAAGTCCCTGACCTGAGTCTGGGTTTTCGGAGCCTCCCAACCCAGGATAGTCTGGATCTTGGGCTGGAGAGGTTGTACCTGGCCTCCACCAACAAGGTGGCCCAAGTACACAACTGAGCTCTGCCCTATCTGGAACTTGCTTGCTTTGATAGTCAGGCCTGCTTGAAGCAGGGTCGGAAGCACTTCCTTCACGTGGACCAGGTGGTCCTCCCAGGTGGAACTAAATACAGCTATATCATCCAGATAAGCTGCACTGAAAGATTCCATCCCAGACAGGACTCTATTCACCTACTGCTGGAAGGTGGCAGGAACATTTTTCAAGCCAAGGGGCATCACCTTGAACTGAAAGTGGCCCTCTGGTGTGGAAAATGCTGACCTCTCCTTAGCTCCTGGACTCAAGGCAATCTGCCAGTATCCTGAGGTCAGACAAATGTGCTCAGGAATTTGGCAGCCCCAATCTATCAATGAGCTCATCAGCTCTAGGTATGGGGTGAGCATCAGTCCTAGTGAGTGCATTTAGACCTCTGTAGTCCACACAGAATCTCAATTCCTTCTTCTCACCTTGGGGATTAGGTTTGGGTACTAGTACCACTGGACTGGACCAGGGACTGTCAGAGGGCTCAATTACCTGGAGCTCCAACATCTTAGCCACTTCAGCTTTGATGTTGGCCTTGACCTGGTCAGACAGCATGTACAGCTTGTTTTTGACAGGTAAGCTGTCACAAGTGTCAACATCATGGACACACCAATCGGTGAGTCCAGGGGCCAGGGAGAACAGACTAGCAAACTGCTCCAAAACCTTTCTGCAGTCTTTTTGTTGCTGGACTGTCAACTTGGGAGAGAGTACCACTCCCTCCACTGACCCATCTTGTTCATTTGAGGACAGGAGGTCTGGCAGAGGTTCACTCTCCTCCTCCTTCCCTTCATCAGTGACCATCAGCATGGTCATGTCTGCCCTGTCCTGGTGGGGTTCAAATCTGTTGACATGCAGGATCCTATGAGGATTCCTGGGAGTGCCAAGATCCACCAAGTAGGTGACCTCACCCTTTTTCTACACAATTGGATAGGGCCCAGGCCATTTGGCCTGAAGTGCCCTAGGATTTATGGGCTCCAAAACCCACACCAGCTGTCCTGGGTGATACTCAGGCATGGTAGCCTTCTGGTCATGCCAGAGCTTCATGAGCTCTTAGCTGGCCTGCAGGTTTATGCTTGCCTTCTTCATGTACTCAGCCATGCGTGACCGGAGGCCCAGCATATAATCCAGCACATTCACCTTGGACTCTTTGAGAGGCTTCTCCCAAGACTCTCTCACCAAGCACAATGGGCATCTTACAGGGTGCACAAACAGTAATTAAAAGGGGCTGAATCCAACCCCCTTCTGTGGCACCTCTCTGTAGGCAAACAGCAGGCATGGGAGGAGAACATCCCATCTCCTCCTGAGTTTGTCAGACAAACCCATGATCATGCCCTTCAGGGTCTTATTAAATCTTCCCACCAGAGCATTGCTCTGTGGATGATAGGGGGTGGTGAACTTATAAGTAACACCACACTCATCCCACATGGCTTTCAGATAGGCAGACATAAAATGTGTGCCCCTATCTGAGACCACCTCCTTTGGGAATCCCACTCTGGTGAACACACCAAGTAGGGCCCGAGCCACTGTGGGAGCAGTGACTGTCTGAAAGGGTATTGCCTCAGGGTACCTGGTGGCATGGTCCACAACCACCAAAATGCACCTGTTGCCTGAGGCAGCTGGTGGGTCTAGGGGGGCAACAATGTCAATCCCCACCCTCTCAGAGGGAGTCCCAACTACTGAAAGTGGTATCAAGGGAGCCTTTGGCTTGCCCCCAGCCTTGCCACTGGCCGGGCAGGTGACACAGGAGCTGCAAAACTCCCCGACTTTTTCCGACATTTGGGGCCAATAAAAATTGTTGACCAGCCTGTTCCAGGTCGTGATCTGTCCCAAATGTCCAGCTAAGGGAACATCATGGCTTAAATTGAGGAGGAATTCTCTATACCTCTGGGGGACCACCACTCTCCAGGTTGCCCCTGGTTTGGGGTTTAGAGAACTCCATCCTCCCAGTAAACCTCGTGGGTTCCACTGGTATCCCCTTGTTCTTGCCTGGCAGCAGTCCGCCTTAGGCCCTCAAGAGAGGGACACTCTCTTTGTCCCTCTTTGTCCCTGGCACAGCTCTTCTCTGGTGGGCCCACCTGCCCCTTGCAGTTCTGTCAAGTCTGGCAGAGCTTGCAGGGGAAGTGTCCCTCCCTCAGAGGTCAGGTCCTTCCCCTCAGGTTTGGATTCCTCCTGACCCTCTGTACTTGTAGGGGCTAGCAAGCCAGACCCAGTGCCCTTTCTCTTCTTCTTGGAAGCTTGGCCCATTGTTCCAGGGTCCAAGTGTCCAGCACTTCGCTGTTGTGCTGCCTGTAACCTGGTCACAGCACACACCCATTCAGGGAGGTCCAGCATCTGTGCATGGACCCTTCTCTCCACCTCTGACCATTCAGATGCTTCAAGATCATTTCCCAGCAGACACTCTGCTGGGAGGGCAGAAGCTACAGCTACCTTCTTAGGGCCAGTCACACCTCCCCATTCCATGGCCATGGGATGGAGTTTGGTTCTGCTATCTGCATAAGTCACTTGGTGGAAGACACCAGGTAAGACCTGTTCTGGAGAAACCAGCTTCTCTGTGACCATTATCCACTGGCCCCTGTATCTCTCAGAGTTTTCACCTCAGTCCCATTGACTTTAGGCCTCTGTCTATACCTCTCCATGCTGGGAGGTAAGGTGGCCATAGTTGCAATGTCCACCCCACCCACGGATACTAAGGTGACCTCTGTGTACCCTGATCCCATCCCTGGGCCAACTTCCGCCCCCATCCCTACACTAGCAATCCCCTGGGATTGCCCACCAGTAGGGGGCTTCTTGGAGCAGATAGCATCTCCTCTTTTGTGTCCAGGTTGATGACAGTCAAAGCACTTGGCGGCCTTAGCAAGCTCCTGAAACCTTCCTGCCTTAACAGGATCATAATGCTTCCCCTGACACACTTTCCCCTTGGAAGTTTTTGGGGACTCTTGTGAGGACTCCTTGGGCTTTTTATTATCTTTCTCTTGGTTCTTCCCCTGAGAAGAACCATGTCCTCCCTTTTTCTGATCACCCCCTAGGGGTTTTTGGTTAACCCTAGTTCTTAATCAGTCATCTGCTGCCTCCCCCAGCTCTCTGGGGTTGGTCAACTTAGAATCAACTAGATACTGGCGGAGCTTCTCTTGGACACAATTGGTTAGAAGGTGCTCCCTCATAATCAAATTCTACAGCTCCTCAAAGGTACTTACCTTATTGCCCTGTATCCAACCCTCTAGTGCTTTAACTGAGATGTCTACAAAGTCCACCCAGGACTGGGTACTTGTCTTTTGGGTGTCCCTAAACTTGAGCCTTTACTGCTCTGGGGTCAGACCAAACCTTTTAGTTTAGCATCTCTTCATACTGGGGTATGAATCTGCCTCATCCCCCCTCAAGGTTAGGAGCCTATCCCTCCCAGAGTTGGGGACCAACTCCCAAAGAAGTGAACCCCAGTACTGAGGATTAACTCTCCTCATCTGGAGGACCCTCTCAAAGACCCCCAGCCTGGCCAGGCTGCCAGAGGCTGGCCAATCAGAGCACAGCAGCAAAAACACTGCAGGGCTGAAGTTGGCAACTTTTCAGGTAAAGTTTAAAACTCTTTACTTGAACAAGTTATATTAAATCCAACAACTGGAAGTTGTGGGATTTATTATAGCAATTAATTTGATACCAAATTTGTAGTATCTATTACTTTAGGGGATTTTTAAAATTAAAATAAAGTCTCCCCATTCTAGCCTATGGACGCCATTCACTACAATGAGGGAAAAACGAATTTGGCTGTTTTACCGCAACAGGGCTTATAAAACTATTGTTCTAAGGTCCCTGCTTATAGTTACATGGCACCCAGCCCTAGGGACACATAGGGCACACCTTAGGGGTGACTTATATGTAAAAAATAAGGTAGTTTAAGACTTTGGAACTACTTTTAATTCCAAAGTCTAATTTGCCTGTAACTTTAGTTGAAAGGCAGCCAGCAAGGCAGGCCTGCCTTTAAAATGACACTGGGCACCTCAGCAGTGCACCTATGGGAGCACCACCTATGCTGGGGTCCCTAAACCTCCATACCCTACCATATACTAGGGACGTATAGGTAGGTTAATTTTGCCAATTATAACAAGCCTAATTTGCATATCCACTTCACATAGAGCACTGGCCCTGGGACCGATAAGCAGTATCCAGGGCACAGCCAAGAGTCAGTAACCACCAGTACCTGTCCAAAAAGTTTGGGGGTGCCCAGGGTAAAAAGGAGGACTTTCCTACACGCATTCTATTGTGATGCAACACAAGTGCAATGGTGAGGGACATGTCATGGGACATGCTGCGATGGAGTGTCATTCAGTGCAGAGGAACATGAATTGCCAATTAGGTAGTGAGAGACACTTGCAGTCCATTGTGGTAAGGTAAACAGTGTGTTGGAGAACAGTGCATGTTACCAGCTGTAGCATGACTGGCATGTTATCAAGCACAGGACATAGGAAAATCACTGCCCATGTGGCATGGACTGGTGCTACTGGGTACTCCTACGGGTGAATGAGATCTATTCCACGTCTTCATCTTCTGATGTGTGTGTAGTCTCATCTGCCCTTGGTGGTGGTGGGTTTGAGGGGGGCAACACACACTTCAGTGTTTGGAGAAGTGGACTCTGAATTCCTGGTAGGTGCCAACTGTGGAACTATTAAGGGCATAACTGCAGCAAGGGGGAGCTGCTGGTTATTGAGTATAGCAGCAACATCGCTGTGGTAGGCAGCCAGGTCGGCCCTGAGCGTGGCATGATTGTAGTCATGCATGCAGTGAAATCTTTGGGATGCCAGATATTCTGGCAACTCTCTCACTGCAGTGGTGAAGTCCTTCACACACTGTTGTAGTCCTTGCAGTAGTGATTGTTGGACTTGCATGGCTGCTGACTGTTCTGCAGATGTCATCATGCACATGCGCATCCCCTCAAGGCTGGCTGCCATATTTTGCATCCCCACCCTCACCTCCTTGGCAAGCCCTCGCTGGACTCCCACAACTGTCCTCTCAAAGATGGTCCCAGTGTCATCAGAGTCCTCAGCTGTGTTTGAGCTGGCAGGTCGTACTAGTGGGGTGGTGGGTGGGTCCTCTGTGATGGCTGCTACATCTGTGCTCCTCCTTGCGACTGAAGGTGGGGTCTGGAGGGTTCCCAGGACATCTTGGAGGGTTTCCTGGCTAATGGTTGTCAGCTCGTCATCCATGTCATCAGGGTAGTCCAGGACAGGCATATCCACAGGAGAGCCATCGTCCTCTGCAATGGCATATTGTACAATGAGTGTGTCTGTGTTGTGGAAGTTGTAATGTGACGTCACTGACTTCCTACTAGTAGAACATTGTAATCGGGGTTCCTGTTCATTGTTCCTATCATTAATATTAGCATTCTCACAGGCCTATGCACCACTTGCATGTCACATGTAGTGTGGGCAGTTTGGGTAATTTTCTGCGTCACATCTTCTAGGTGTAGGTTCTGTCCAAATTGTGTCTTGCTACCTTCTTGTCCTACTCAACCCTCCCTCTACTTCCATTAGCATGGTGAGGCCTTGCAATGCCTGTTGGTGTTCTGATGCCACTTGCGCCACACATAACAATATGGGACTGACCCAGCCTATGGTTTTTCACATACACCTATATGTTGCTGAGACTTAGCACATACCATGTATTGCATTAGCATGACACGATACAGGTGTCAGCATTGGTAGTGTGTCATGTTGATGTTTGCGAATGTGTGCTACATTGCATTGCACTGATGGGCCTGGAAGAGTTCCATTTACTCTTATGACTGTGCGGGTGTGTTTCACTAGCTAGACACATATGTCCTCCCCCTCAATGCTGTTGTCTTAGCAGTATGACAGTTGAGTTGTTGCAAGGTGGCATTGCAGCTATTGTAACACAGGCAGACCCTGGAATGGGCAGCATGGGTATGACATTACTGCTGTGTACTTCATAATGTAAGTAACAATACCTGCTGTTTATTGCGCCTATAGACATGAGCATTTGACAGAATTTACACTTGGTTAGGAATTGAAGGGGATTGATCACATCGTCATCCTGAACCCTCATTTTGGGTGTTTTTGTTCCATGGGCACCTAACTGCCATTTCCTAATTGACCAGCACACACAGATAGTAGTGGCAACTGTTATCAATGGTAAATGCCGCTTGAGGAAATGGTCTGAGGCTGGGCATTGTCCCCTAGTTCACGTTCTGACAATACTAGCTGTCCTGTGACAGCAGCCCAGTTTTACATTCTACCCTACCCTCCTGGTCTGCTACAACATTTCCAGCAGCCTTGGCATGGCGGAGTACCCCATGCAAAGGTTGTTGGTGTTGTGCTGTGCCCCTGGATGCCCCTGCACAGCCCATGCACCCGTACCGTGCCCCTTTCCAACTGCCTATTTTCCATGGCTGGCATGCATTGTGGAGTAGGTATGTACCTCCCACTGCCTGCAATTAACATTTAGGCATTTTGGTCCCCCATGCAACTTATCCTGCATATATGTTGTTTCCTGGTAGTCTGCGCTGTCCTGTTCTGCGATTCCTGTGACAATCTCCACCGGTATGACAGCTACAACAATCTCCTCCATCTTGTCCAGGCCTCCTGCGGTGCTGGACTCCCACCTCCAGTCTGCAGTGTTGCCTTCCTGTTCCTTGCCAATTTTTCCTTTGTCCTGCGCTTGCAGTCACGCCAGTGTTTCTTGCACTCCATGACAGTTCTCCTGACCTCTTCCACACTGTTTATCTTGTTGACAGTTTGTTGCCAAATTGCCTCTCTCCTCCCAATTGGCAATTTTGAGGTGATGAAAAGTTGATGCTGGTGCTCCGTCACCTCTCTGACCAGTATTTCTTGCTCCTCTGCACTGACCCAACACTTCCTTTTCTTCTTGTCTCACACCTTGGTTTTGTCTGTGTCCTCCTGGTTGGTTCCTGGTAGGTTGACTGTTTGCTACGTTTGCGCCACTTTTTGACGCTATTGCAGTGGAGAATACGTCATTTTCCTTGCGTTAACATCGTTTTGCTTTATGATGCGGCGCAATGGTTAGCGTAAAAAAATTACTCTAACCCGTGCTTAGCGCCACCGTGCGTCAAATATAAATTTGACGCATGGGTGGTGCTAAGATATGGCATTAGCCCTCATTAATTTTTTTGACGCAAAACTGCATTAGCGCAGTTTTGCGTCAAAAAGTAGAAATATGGCCCCAACTCTCTAAGCGTTGGGACCACCTGCTTTCTCCAGTGAGCCATTATTACTTGTAACACTATGATGGTAGCAATTGTAATCCGTTGCCCCTTGAGGGATCTCTAGGACATCTCACCAGGATTATTTAAGTCCTGTAACACTGCCACTGGCTCCCTTTAAATTTGAATCTTAAAGGCCAGGTCAATTTATTTTAATACCTCTTCCCAGTATCTGTGTAAATTGGGGCATGCCCATATCAAGAATGTTATGATGTCTGTGGCTCCCCAGTTCCTCCTGGATGCGTCAGATCTTGACGTCACCTAACTAGTTAACATGTCTGGAGTGTGATACCAGTGGTTGAGAATTGTATAGTACGTCTCTCTGATTCTAGCGCTATTGCTGAGATGCATACTGTGTCAGATAATCGTTCTCAGTTTTTCAGGTAAATGTCTATTTCGAGCTCCCGGTCCCAACGTTTCTCTACAGGTGTCATCTCCAGACTGACTGGGGCTGGCAAGAATTTATGAAGATTTGATGTGATTTGTTGATCACGTGATTCATTTTTTTACATTTTTTTTAATGAATGAGCGAACGTGAAGCTCAGTGTTGAGTGGACGGGTGCAAAGCTCAATATCAAATCTGTCAGTAGACAAACCTTTCTGGCTCAGGTAGATGACATTTTGGGGCATATTTATACTCTGTTTGTGCCGGATTTGCATCGTTTTTTTTTACGCAAAGCTAATTCCATATTTATACTTTGGCGTTAGACCCGTCTAGCGCCAAAGAACTTGGAGTTTGCGTCATTTTTTAGCGTGGACACCTACCTTGCTTAATTATATGCAAGGTAGGCGTTCCCTTCTAAAAAATGACTCTAAGGCATGTGTGCCTTATTTAAACTCCCGTGCACGGGAGTGGGTGGGCCTTAAAAAATTACGTCCAGACGCTTTTGCGTCATTTTTTAACGCCTGGTCAAGGCAGGCGTTAAGGGACCTGTGGGCTCGGAAGGAGCCCAGAGGTGCCCTCCCATGCCCCCAGGGACACCCCCTGCCACCCTTGCCCAACCCAGGAGGATGCCCAAAGATGGAGGGACCCATCCCAGGGAACTTAAGGTAAGTTCAGGTAAGTATTTTTTTCGTAATTTTTTTGTGGCATAGGGGGGCCTGATTTGTGCCCCCCTACATGCCACTATGCCCAATGACCATGCCCAGGGGACATAGGTCCCCTGGGCATGGCCATTGGGCAAGGGGGCATGACTCCTGTCTTTGCTAAGACAGGAGTCATTTCAATGGGGGTTGGGCGTCAAAAACAATTGCGCAAATCGGGTTGAGGCCAAAATTTTGCCTCAGCCTGACTTGCCCCATTTTTTGACGCCCAAGCTCCATTTTCCCTTTTGCCGGCGCTGCCTGGTGTGAGTCATTTTTTTTTACGCACACCAGTCAGCTGCGCCGGCTAACGTCATTCAATAAATAAGGCGCCTGCATGGTGTTTTGGAATGGCGTTAGCCGGCGTTAAAATTTTTGACGCACAACTGCGTTGGCGCAGTTGTGCGTCAAAAAGTATAAATAGGGCCCTTTGTTTTTAACAGCTTCAAAATATTTTATCTGGCTGCCCTGGAATATAGAACTCACCATAATGCATCTGCTCACCCTCTGGAAGTCTTATTTGGCCATTGCGGAAGAGAAGTCGGCGTTTTAGCAGATAGGTGTGAAAGACGAGGGGCATGAAGTCAGCCCCGAGCGCCCAGCCTCCGGGTCCCAGATTGCCAACATTGCCCAGGTGACCAGGGACGAGTAAAGTCTCTAGCACCTTTGGGAGTGTTTCACACATAGGACCTGCAACAAAGGGGATGCTGTTTGTGATAGTCTATGTAGCACCAATGGTTGGTTGTCACCATCTTATCCAATTCGACCAAATGATGGACATGAACAGTGCACTATTAGGTCAAGATATGAGGGATGGCTAAGCCCCAATAGGGATTCAGCCAATAAAGTATTTTATTAGCTCAATTAGCATATTGGGGCTTCCCCTGCCAGATAATTTTGTTGTGTAGTGTTTGTATCAGTTTCATAGCATTCCCGGTCCCACCAGAGGAATCGTCTGTAACAAATAGTGGATTTTAGGTAGGCTGTTCAACTTTACTACAGCCACCCTGCCCAGCCTGGAGACTGCCATGCCTGCAAGTCCTGTGTAAGCTCCCGTAGGATTTGGGCATAATTTAGGGGTACTGGTTTCTCAAACATCACAGGTAGGTCATCTTGCTAGGTTCACAGTTTATCCAGACCTACCTACTCAGAGATTGACTGGTCTGGGATGAGAAGTAAGGTGTCTGATGTTGCACCATGAAACCACTTCATAACTTTCCAGCTCCTCTAGCAGAGGAAGTAACAGGGCCGTAGCCAAGGGTGGGGGGAAGGGGGAGATCTGAGGCCCAGCCTATGACCCCCGAAATTACCAAGGCAGCTGGCAAAGTATTTCTTGAAAGCTCAGTTTAAACTCCGTTTTTTAAGCCAACTGTATTCACATTATACAAACAGTCTAATTGGCATAAAAACATGCTGGAGTTTACAAGGTGTTTGAGCAATAAAAATGCCTTTTTTATCCAGACACATTTGCTGTAAATTAAATGGCAGGCTATTTCTTATGACAAATTGCTTCTTATTCTTCTAAAGTGGAGATGTTTAATTTTATTTTTCTGTCTGCAAAGTCAAGGGATTTTGTAAAGTGAACTACGTGACAATCTCACTGGGGTACAGACAGGGCCACTGGGATTATGCAGCAGGGGAGGCCCAGATTATGCAGCAAGGTTGACTAAATTATGTAGCCAGAAAACACAAATTATGTGGCTTAATGCTGTACATTTTGTGCTAGAACTACTTTATTATTTTGTCATTGTGAAGCATGTTAGCACTGTCTGGGCAACGTTTTCACGTCAATATCAGTACCACATCCAAATACAGCTATAAACAACTGCAGATTAACAGTCAACGTTTGTGAAGTACCTTCTACTGTGCAGCAGCACGCGTTGCAGCATTTTTAGTAACTTTTAATCCGTCTCACATAGAAACAACGTTTTTTGGTTAAAATCTGCAGATTAAGCAGCATATGATGTTTTAAGTGAAACATGCAGAAAACGTCTAATTACGTGGCAAACGCAGTGGTCACAGAATCACATAATTCCAGTGTTCGTGCATACAGGGAGTGTGAAAAGAAAGGCTGCATGATGTCAATTTGATTCTACTACACAAAAACATGTAAACACCTATAATTCAACTGTTCAAATATTTCCACATATTAGCAATTGTGAAAGTACAAATGAAGCACAAATGCTATGTAAATCTTAAGTGTGAAGGAAACAAAGATTTTAATAGAATCAAAACAAATCTTGGTGATGCACACATTTTAAATATTGTATTGTATTGCAGAATTTGTATTGCGCTTCCTACTCCTTTGTGTGGCACTGATGTGCTTATGTACATTTGCAGCAAGCTACAGTACATAGGGTGGCGTGCAGTTTGAAGGGTATCTTTGTTTTGTAATCCTATGTGGGAAGTGTTTTCATGTCATGTGTGTCTACCACTGAGGTGCGGTTATCAAGTCATGGGGCACAGCATGTATCAGTGTGGTGAATACTGTGGTCTGAGAGACACCATACAGTTTATGGGCTTCAGTAAGCTGGCTGCATTGAACAGCTCTGCGGATACCTTTATAGTATTTCTTATGATTGTGGTCTACTTAACCACAGTATGCAGATATTTGGGGCCTGCAGTCGTGGACTAGATGAAAGTCCTCCAATTGACCCGAAGTGTGTGATCTTAGTTGCAGGTAGGTACAGTTGCAAGTATGTATTGAGCAAATGTATCAAATGTACTTTCTTTGGATTTTGCAGATAAAACAGTTCACAAGTAAGTAACACTTTTCAATTTCAAAAGTTGATACAGTTCAATTTTTCATCAGTCAATAGAGTCCTAGGGGAGGAAAAGTGTTAGCACAGAAAACAGGTAACTAAGCGACCTACAATTCCAGTCTTCAGGGGTTATCATGTCCAAAGGTCAAAGTTCAACTTCACCCTAAAAGCACACACCAGCAACACACGGCTGGCCAGGTGCAGAGGTCAAAGTTGGTGTTGGGTTTGTAATGGAATCCTATAAGGACTGGGGAGACTTAGTAGAAAACAGATTGCAGGTAAGTACCTGCGGTTTCAGGACACAGGCCTTGGGGGTTAGGTCAGCCCCAGCAGGACCACAGGTCAGCACCAAACACACACCCTCTGCGGCTCAGGGGTGGCCAGGTGCCAGGTGTAAACACAGTGTTGGGCGCCCAATGCTTTTCAATGTGGGAACCCCAGGGGCCACATAGAGGCTGCATGCGGGGTCCAGGGGGTCCGTTCCGGCAAACCAAAGGCTGGACAGTAAGGACAGGTACCCGCTGGACGTTGAAGGACCATCGGTTGGATTTCCCAAGGCTAGGGGGCTGCAGATGCAGGGATACCTTTAGGCGTCGGGAATCTTCATCAGTCCGGTCGCAGTCAGGTGGGCCTCCGGATTTAGACTGCAGGCATCGCGGCCAGGAGGGGTCAACCTCGGTAGACTCGAGGTCAGAATGACCTGGGGGCCTTCTCTGGACAGGTCAGCCACCTGGACTCGGCCCGTGGGCATCGGGTGCAGAGTAGACATAACTTGTGGATCTGGGCAGTTCTAAAGTCCTTTTGGTGATTTCTTTTGGAAAAGGCCACTGTCATCAGGAGTTCTTGGTCCTCTGCTGGGCAGGCAGTCCTCTGGGGGTTTGTATAGGTCGCTGGTCCTACAGGATGCATCACCTTCATGGAGCAGGTGTCTTTGAAGCTGCAGACAGACCAGTAGGTCTGGGGCCAAACAAGTTGTCATCTGGAGTCTTCACTGCTGGCGTCGGCTTAGTATTCATTCTTCTTTCGTCTTCTTCTTGAGGTTGCCAGGAATCTGATGAGTGAAGTGCATGGGAGCCCCTAAATACTAGATTTAGGGGTGCTATATGGATTGGGGGCAGTAGCTAATGTCTACTGTCCCGGAGGGTGACAACACCCTTCCGGTGCCCAATCCCTTTGGGAAGGGGAGTACATTCCTAATCCTATTGGTCCCTACCATCCAAAACAAGATGGAGGCTTCTGCAAGGAGGGGGTCACTTCAGCTCTGGACACCTTAGGGGTGGTCCTAGCTGCAGTGGTCACTCCTCCCTGTTTTACCTAATTTTCTTGCCGGACCTGCCGCCAAATGTGGAGCTTGGACTGGGGTGGTCATCTCCACTAGCTGGAATGCCCTGGGGTACTGTGACAGGAGGCCAGAGCCTTTGAGGCTCACCACCAAGTGTTACAGTTCCCGCAGGAGAAGGTGTGAATCATCTTCATCCAGAGCAGGCTTTGTTTCAAACCCCAGAGAGCACAAAGGCTCTAACCCTAGGAGGTCAGAAACTTGTCTGTTAGTGGCAGGCTGGCACACACTAGTCAGCCCTGCACTAAAAGATGGGTTAAAATACAAGGGGCGTCTATAAGATGCCCTCTGTGTGCATTTTACAATAAATTCAACACTGGCGTCGATGTGGGTTTGTTGTCCTGAGAGGTTTGATACTAAACTTCTCAGTCTTCAGTGAAGCCATCATGGAGCTGTGAAGTTTGTAATGACAATCTCCCAGCCCATGTACTCAATATGGGCACACTGCACTTACAATGTCTAAGAATGGACTTAGATACTGTAGGGGCATATTGCTCATGCAGCTATGCCCTCACCTGTGGTATAGTGCACCCTGCCTTAGAGCTTGTAAGGTCTGCTACAGGGGTGACTTACCCATGCCACAGGCAGTGGTCTGTGGGGGTGGTATCCTGAGAGGGATTCCATGTCGACTTTACCTTTTTCTCCCCACCAACACACACAATCTGCAATTGCAGTGTGAAGTGGTTGGTGAGGGGTCCCTTAGGGTGGCACAATACATGCTGCAGCCCTTAGGGACCCTCCCTTGGTACCACTGGTACCTTTTATAAGGGACTTATCTGTGTGCCAATTGTGGAAACAATTGTGCCGTTTTTGGAAAGAACACTGGTGCTGGGGCCTGGTTAGCAGGATCCCAGCACACCCTCAGTCAAGTCAACATCAATAAAAGGCAAAAGGCAAAAAGTGGAGGGTAACCATGCCAAAGGGGGCACTTTAAGTGTCAGATTGGGTATACTCAGCCAAGGGCTGGTTGTGGTCATCACTCGTTCACTCCATTGGCTAAATCAAGGGAGAACATTTGTATATCCCAGAAAGGCGCTGGAGTGCAGTGAGAACTTTGTACCCTTGCACTTACAGCCAAGACAAAGGTGGAATGCAAACATCAAGAGGCGTACTTACTAGAAGTGGCGCAGCCCGGTCGCTGCGCCAAAATTTCAGCGCCACGCTGACTCACTTCTAAAATGCAGGGATACACACATATCCCTGTGTTTCTCCCTGCTATGGCACTAAATTAGCTGCCGAGAGCTAATGCAACCACCCTGGCTCCATGGTGCAAGGATGGCTGATTTGGGGGTGAAAATGTTCCTGCACAAAAACAATCTTTAATGACAATTTGCTCCTTCTATGTGTGCTGCAAAATGCAAAAAAGTAGGAAAAATGAAACCATTTCCCCTTGTTGCCCCATGCTAGCACCACCGCTGGGGTGGTGTTAGATTTTGTTGCTTCCTCAGGTTTCCGAAATCTGGGGCAGCATCAAAATGCAATGGGTGTTGCTGTGGAACACCCACAGCAACACCCATTGCACACCTCTTAAACACAAAGTGCTGTGAGTTATGGGGCTGTATTCACATGGAGGCATTAAGCCACAAAAAGTGCCTTAACGCTGCCTTGTAAATGCGGTGCAGTGCACCACTCCACTGGACCACTTTAGTGGCGCTAGGGACTTGTAATATGTCCTTAAGCGTCTTAGGAATGAATTCTGCCATGTTTAGTGTAGTGGTGAGTCTGTACAGATAAATGGTTAAAACATGCAATGTAGCATCGAAATTATGTATCCCCTTTGTCAGCAAACATTTGAAGAAGGAAGAAGAATCAACCTGCAGTTCTGATGAACGGGTGGAAGCTTACAGCCTGAGAGTGCCAATGACCAGATAGACAGTGTAGGAAGAGTGTTCCTGTCAGGGGGACCAAGTCCAGGATGTTAACTATTGAAATACCTGAAGGAGAAACCTGCATGGGAGTAAACAATGTGCATGGATGTAGAGCCATTCAAGTCTTGTTGACCAACATCCCAAACCATTTCTTTACCCTGCTGAAAGAAACCAAAACTGCTGAATTTTATCAGATATGCACAGTTACTCAAGTTTACAATCAATCAGGAATTTGTAGAGCGCACTAATCACCCGTAAGGGTCTCAAGGTGCTGTTGGGGGGGTCCATCCTTTGTGTTTCAGTCGAAAAGCCAGTCTTAAGGTCCTTTCTAAATTTAGATTGCCTGAGGTGAAGAGGCAAGCTGTTCCCAGCTCTTTGCTATGAGGTAGGCGAAGAATCTTCCTCCAGCCGAGGTCTTCCATATGCGAGGTACGGTGGAAAGTGCCCATTCAGTGGAGTGGAGAGGTCTGGCAGGGGAGTAGGAGGTGATGCGGTGGTTGAGGTAGGTGGGTCCCAGGTCGTGGAGAGCCTTATATGTGTGGACGAGGAGTTCAAAGTTGATCCTTTTCTCAACGGGAGGCAGTGGAGGTCTCTTAGGTGTCTGTTGATGTGTTCAGAGATGTCCACGATGAGTCTGGCACAGGCGTTTTGGATGTGCTGTAGTTTCTTCAGATTCTTCTGCGTGGTGCCGTCATAGAGGGAGTTGCCATAGACGAGTCTGCTGGTGACCAGGGCATGGGTTACGGTCTTGCGGCAGTCATCTGGTATCCGTTTGAAGATCTTCTGGAGAAGTCGAAGTGTGTGGAAACAGGAGGATGTGACAGAGTTGAACTGGCGGGTCATGGAGAGCCATGAATCCAGGTTGAAGCTGTGGTTGCGTGCATGGTTTGTAGGGGTGGGGGGGTGCAGAGTGTAGCAGGCCACAAGGAGTCATCCCAGGCTAATGTGGAGTGTCCCAGGATGAGAAGCTCGGTCTTGTCTGAGTTGAGCTTGTCCAGGCGGTGACTGCTTCCATCCTGTTGCGGACGTTCTTCTTAGTAGTTGTAGGGTTTTGTCAGAGTCACCAGGGGTCAGTGCACGTTCCCAACACGTCCACCACTGAATAGATAAATCACAGAGACTGAGAGAGTTCAAGAGGGGAAGAGGGGATTAGGAAGGGAACAGCTGGGAAGGAGACCTGTAGTAAGAAAAAGGTCAGAACACACAATATGAAAATTATATCTCCTGAAATCAATACTAAACTATGATTCTAAGCATAGTCATTCTAAAAACATGAACAATCTAAGAATTACGTTTAAAATAACTAAGTTTCAAGATGGCCGGATACCTGTAAGGGAATCAAGATGGATTAAATGAAAACTTTCTTATTCAAGTACTTTCCTTTACATGAGAATCAGAAAAACATTCTGACTAAATTTTAAACCAGTCATATAAATCCTTTTTTGAGAATGCATACTAGGACCATACAATATTGCATCTAGAAACTCTGATCTTCTGTGTACTCTTAAAATGTTTCAAAACAAATTGCGCATATTGTAGATTTATTTATTTATATATATATATATATATATATATATATATATATATATATAGTAAACACCATAACAGGATTGTGCACCATGAATAACACAATACGGATTCAGGAAACCAAATCACATAACTTTTCAACTCGAATATTACATGATAAATATCTTAGAATAGTGGCATACAATAAACAACATGAAATAAACTCGAGGAGAGAATCGTGCGTCTTGCCGATTCGAGTGTCACCATGTAAAATGACAAGAAATGGTAGTACGGAATGAATATCAAAGTCAAATTATCATTAAACGAATCACACGTCTTGCCGATTCGTAAACCACGATGTAAATGCCAAGAAATAATAGCTCACAATGAATAACAAGATCAAAGTACAATGAAACGAATCGTGCGTCTTTTGCCAATTCTTAAGCCACCATGTAAATGTCAAGAAATGGTAGCGCGCAATGAACAACAAAGTTAAAACACCATAAAACGAATTGCGCGTCTTGCCGATTCACAAGTCACCCTGCAAATGTCACAAACACTCAAGCGCATATTTCACACGCACAAAGTACTCTGTCAAATCATAAACTAATTAGACCCAAGAACATGAGAGTTCTTGATAACGGCGTCGGGAGGCCAGCCCAACCATCGTCTTACCGCCCAGAACAAGGATCTCCAAATGAAGAATGAAAGTCAGATGTCTGGAAGATCAAAATGGGCCACCGGGACAGGAGCTCAGGAAGTAGCTGCTGCTCTGCACCAGGACCTCTGAATAGTGAGCACTTGGAGCTGGGCTGGCTCCTTTTTATAGTCTTGGCCCAGCCCACAACCACACCCAGGCATGTTGCAGGGAAAGTCTCTAGAAGGCCCTGGAAAGGGACCACACCCTAACACACTCTGAAAGCCTGCAGCAATACATTGCAAATGAACAGCATTTGTAAGCACATTAAAAATAAGTCTTCAGGATAGAACTTCTGCAATGCAAAAGGTTAAACAACAACATATCAACACAATGCATAAATTACGTTGTTTTGAGAGTGCTGGGTTTTTGCATTCTAGTCGCCAATAGAGCGTGCACTGCCCTGGTGTTGACAGGTTTTCA
Source organism: Pleurodeles waltl (assembly GCF_031143425.1). NCBI lineage: Eukaryota > Metazoa > Chordata > Amphibia > Caudata > Salamandridae > Pleurodeles > Pleurodeles waltl. Next base: position 661,337,747 of record NC_090445.1, on the reverse strand, counting down.
TTCAGTGAGATTATTTGCTGGGTGTCGTCGGATTAGGAGACAATGTTCAGTCCGTGCTTCTGACGATGGACAAGAGCCGGGCTGTGTAGATGTTGAACAGTGTGAGGTACTCCGCAGCTGATCTCCATAGGTTCTGACAGGTATGGCGGGAGTTTGACTCTCTGTGTTCTGCCGGTCAGTAAGTAGAATATCCACCATAGAGCCTATCTGCGGATGCCAGCTGCGTAGAGTCTGGAGCAGAGGGTGTGATGGGAGACCGTGTCGAAGGTGGCCGAGTAGGATGACAGTGTTCAAAGTTTACAGTGTAAAAAGAACTGTTCCTTAACTGCATTGTGCAGAGCTGAACTTTGGAGACTCACCAGTGTTAGAATGGGAGAAGGAGAAACTAAGAGCTAAATTGACTCTGTTATGGCAGCATTAACTACAGTCACAAGTCATATAGGCTTCCGCAAGGAGGAGGAGGGGGGGAGCGCCTGCTTGTCAGCCGCAATAGAGCTGTTGAGCTGTGGGCCCTTTTGAGCCTCGGCGAGGGAGTAATGGGGGGCATAGAGGGTGGATTCCACACGGACGTCCACCCCGTGTCTTTCGGGCAGGTGAAGTGATCCAGACCCACATGGTGTGTGTCTGAGAAAGTGTAGCGGTTCATGAATCATTGAAAACGCTTATGCAGGCAAGTAGAGAAGATTTGATTTGCCTCAGGGTTCTCTCTCAGGCCTCGGTTGACATCACATGTCCAAACAGGGAAGCAGCAGGTGGTGTTATGGCAGAGGTTATGACCTGTTCCCCACCGGTTAAAAAAGCTGTGAAGGCAAAACTTGTGAAAACTAGAGGGAGAGCAGCATGCGCATCATATAGCAATGCAGCACTGCCCAAAGTTCAGATTTTACCTGTGGACACAATGGTGAAGGAAGCACCTTCTCAAGGGCGTGCGTGTAGCAAGGTGCCGGCAGCAACTGAACCACGGTCTGACAGAAATGCAGCGTGTGAAGATGTGGCTTCAAACATACTCCTCAAGGTGAGTCAGAGCCTTTGAGTGGATCGGCCTTAGTGGGGGAGGAGTGGTAGAGAACTCTTATACAGAGTGCCTTACTTTAGACAGTTTTCTTGTTAAAGGGCCTGCATTCTTCAGCATCACAGGATTAAAAAAGAGATAAAGCTGAAGAAAAGACAGTGCAAATTAATAAGGGTCCAGAATTTTTTTTTAAAGAAATTGGTGATTGAACTTTACGGCAGAATGGGACAACCTGAGACTGATGAGCAGTCTATTATGAGGCAAGATCTTTATAGAGATCATCCGGAGGCCAATATAAGATTTCAGAATTGGATTTTGGAAGCAGAAAATAAGGATACTAGAAAATGTTCACAGTCACGTAAAAATTACAAGAACATGGGATAATGGGTTTGGGTTTAATGTGAAAAAGATAGGCTGGTTGAAAATACAAAGAGAACATGGACAGCGCAGGGGACCACAGTTTCTTCAGGTTTGGGTGGCCCAAAGGGCTACGAATGGAAAATGCTGGGGTCACAGACCATGCAAAGATTGCAGACACCGGTCCAGTATAAAGCGGCCTGTGCGCACAGGAATGAAGAGAGAGACGGGTCCTGGCAACAAGCAAGGATTCTCAGAACACAAAAGATGTTGGTTATAGTAAGACTGATCAGAATTAATTTGATTAGTGACGGTGAAAGGCCGAGTTGTAGTAAAACAATGGTGGTTGAATGGGAGGATGAGATTGAATTGGATTAGGAGGAAGATGAAGAAGAATTAGAGGGTGAGATCCCGCATTGGGATGAGTGTAACAAAGCAAGACAACCAAGGGGACGGGGAACGGATTCGATAACTTGTCTGCACAGATCTCTGTCTTGCAGGTCCCCTATCCTATATGGTCACAACCAATCCAGGAACAAGTCAGAAAGGAAGAAAAAATTAAAATGGGCACAAGAGGTCAGACAACAGGTGGAGCAAAGGAAAGATTACAACCTGGGGGCATGGCCAACCTAAGATGGCGCCGGATGCGAGCCTGTGAAGCTCTGCGAATCAAGCCCTCAGGGAACCAATGATCAGGCGCAACTGAGGGCCAATAGTGGAGGGAGACCAGAGCCGGTGAGTGAGGAAGGCTCCCTGATCCAGTGGAGGCTCAGCGAACCCCGGGGACTATGCCTTCTAGACAGCCACGAGCCTCAAGCTCCAGAGAGTGCCAATAGCGGGGAAGCCACAGCCCATGGCTCTCGTCCAGAGAAGGCATGTGAGCAACAGCCCTGGGGAATGGTAAATGAGGCCATCAGGAGGCCTCAGGCAAACATAAAGTGAGAAGAGGACCCCCCAGGGCCCACGAGTGCCCTTGAGAACGTTTGTCCAACAAGGCCTGCCACATCTGTCTGCTGGAAAATGGCAGCACCCTTCAACAAGCGGGATGCATGGATATCCAGAACCAGGTACTGTGGAGTGGGGAAGAGGAGAGGTCCATAGAGTGACTTCAGAAAGCCCTAATTGAGAGGGGGGGTTGCTCGACAATTGTTCCTCGAAGAAAGGCTTACTCTATTGACTCTGGAGTGAAAACTGAGCTGGGGTCTGAGTGAAAAGGACTGGGGACTGGATTTTAGGAATGCCGGGGTGAATTCCTCACCCCACCAGGGAGCAGAACACACCGACTACACTGGAGGCCCCCATCCTGAGAGACTAAACTCTAGGCGCCTGGTCCAGGGGAACTTAACTATTATCAGGCGTGCCCTCTCCCACTGGCTTGTATGAGATCAAAGACTGGAGCAACTGAAGCTACAGTCGATCGAGGACCAGGCCACCCCAGCCCTGCAACTACTGACATCCTGAAGGGATAAACAGATCTCCATGGCCTGGAATCACGGAGAAGATTGCTCATCTGCAAGAAGAGGAGGGATGGAACTGGGGACCCTGCCAAATTGATGCTCAACGCTCACCTGACTGCAAAAGTTACTCCTGCCTGAATAAACAAGGCCTGAGGTGAGCTGGGGGTGCTGGCTGTGGGAAAGTGGCTGGCCCATGGGGCAGGTTCAGCTGGCGCTGCTGCCTGAGTGTACACCCCCTCAACCCCCTGCAGGCTGAGGAGTCGGCCCGGTAAATGGGAGGGGGCTGAGGTGGTGGCCGTATGGAATCCTCTGGGGCCCAGAAAGACTCTGGTGCTAGGCGGTCCGCGTGCTCCCCACTCGGGGAGTCATGGCATTGGAGTGTGCAAAATGTTGACCCCGGAAAAAAGATGGCCTGCACCAAACATACACATCCAAACCCCGCTCCCACCGAAAAGAGTGGCCACATCACCTTGATGCTGCCTGCCTACCCTACGCCTACAGAGGTACTGGAATACCACACAGAAGCAATACTAGCGGTCATAGGAGAGAACAAGTCGACACTGGAAGGGAAGTTTGAAACAGTAGCAGTAGGCCTCGGTTTGCTAAGAGCACAGTGGGAGACACGGAGAAAGAGGTACAGTGCCTACAGCCCATGATCAAAGACCACAAGAAACAACTGAGGCAGCTGCAACAAGAAGTGGGGTTCCTCTGTGAATGGGTAGAAGATGCGTTGGGTCGAGCCCGCCACAAAAACAATCAGGTGGTAGGCCTTTCAGAAAGCTGTGAGAGGCAAAGCATGGAACTTTACCTCTTAAAACTGGCTCCTACAAGATGTTATGGGTAGCAAGGTGTTCAAACTCTTTGCCATTGAACAGACACACAGGGTACCTGGAGGACAGTCAAGATCTGGAACGTCCCATAGGTCAGTAGTTGTCCACCTCCCAAACTCCCGCGACAAAGACGACATCCTGTAATGTGCCCAGGCACAGGGCCCGTGACAGGTGGAAGGCAGACAGGTGAATATACATCCTGATTACACCCAGACGCTCCAACGCCAAAGAGAAACATTTCTGGCCGTAAAACAACAACTGCAAACTCCTGGTTTGAACTACGCGCTCCTCTTCCCCTCCAAACTCAGGGTGGTAGACCAGTAGCAAATGATCTTATTTACAACGGCAGGGAAGGCTTGGAAATGGCTGGAAAGTAAGGGATGTGGCTGCCCTTCCTGGTGGGACCCCGCCCCTGACACAGGAAAGGTGGACAGAGGTTAGGCCAAAGAGCAAACCCTGCTGGCAACTAAAGGGTACCCTGACAAAAGCAGAGACGGAACAAGCAAAGGTGGTGTCCAGACTCCAACAAACATGCTCAGTACCAACCAGCACTAGGTGGGCGGAATAGGTACACCCACTCGGACGACCCAGGAGATTCCTCGGCGGAATCCCTGCAGACAAGGAGTAAGACAGTGGACCAGTGGTCACCCCAATGATGGCGGATCTGCTGGGGTGATGGCATAACTGATGCGGAATCCTTGGACGAGGGTTAGACACCTTGAAGGTGGTGTGGGGCAAACTCTGCAGGACCTCAGATGGTCACTGATGGAGGCACCAGGAGGGCCACACCCTCACACGTAAATAACACATTGTTCTCTTAACTTCACTATACAAACTTAAGATGATTAAAGTTATGTTTACTTCATTGGGGCAACAGGCATGTCAAATGTTGGGGTGGAAGGTAGTTTGAAGACCACAGCGCAATGTGATTGGGAGGGGGGAGTTGGGCGTAGGGATGCTCACCCACTGATGAAGTAGAGATCACAGGAGCCCTGGGAGATCAGGACCAGGGAACGCAATGAGACACTCACAAGCCAATGGAGGACGAAACACTGAATGACCTAGGCTGCAGCCTAACCCTGAAAACCCTGTCATGAAATGTCAATGGCCTGGTGGACAAACTAAAACGAAGAGTAGTAAGCAAATACTTACTCAGACAGGACCCAGACATCATCCTGTTGCAGGAAACCCATCTGTTGGGCCATAGCTGCAGGTTCCTAGGAAAAGGCAGATACAAACTGTTGGCACACACAGGCTTCACAAGGCGCTCTAGGGGGTTAGGTCTCCTGGTTTCTAGTATTGTACCACTGGAGGTTCTCCACACATGGGTGGATGACAATGGCTCCCAGGCACCAATTGATGGCTGATGCAATAGGGATGTTGTGGTTCTGGGTTCCTGGTACTTTCCTCCTGTGTCACAATCCAAAGGACTAGAGCACATAGGGGCCTGGCTGACCCAATCCCCAGACGCACAGAGGGTCATTAGGGGGGACCTAAACCTTACGCTTTATGGGGACATGGACAGAATGACAAGACCGGGGACCAAATACGGCCCACCTTTGTAGAATTTATGGGTCTCACAGACCTGTGGAGGGCAAGGAACCCCAACATACGTCAATTCTCATACGCCACCACGACACAGGGAGCTAGGTCCTGACTGGACTATTTCCTGGTGCCCCGGTGTCATGGTTTCGGGTGGGTCTGATCAGGACTCTGGTTGGGGCACCCCTTGAGGTCACAGAATATCCCAAAGTGGTAGTGTACTGGGGCAGAAGAGCAGATAAGGAATACACAGGAAAGGACAGCTATGGACAGGCACAGGAAACAGGAAAGTAAAAGCAGAGCAACCTTAGTGTGAACAAACAGGAAACAGATTACTAATGGACAAACACACTGGGGTTACTACTAATTGTACACAGGATAGGGCTCAGAACCTCACACAGCAACAGGGAACGTCAATGCCTCTGTGCAGTTTTCTCTTACAGATATTCACCCCGCAAGACGCATAGAAAGGAGGCAGCAGAAGTGATTCTGTCTCTGGACCCTTAGAGCACAAACAAGGATAGTACTTACATACACAAGACAAACTCTTGTAGGTCCAGCTAGAAACACAGTGACAATTCCTGGAAAAACAGCAAAAGCACACTATCACTGTTAGGCACTAAAGACAACGTATAACACTAGACAAAGGATGAGGGCTGGAATTGGAAACCAGGAGCCAACCCCAGTACAAGGGAAAACACTTGTGAAGACTGATAGAACACTTACAAGACACAGACACCCAAGAGGAAACGGAAACAGAAGGAACAAACTAGGAGGCAGGGGCAGGAACTGGGAACAGGTTCAGGCTGAAGCAAAGGCAGGAATAGGACTGGAAAACAGAGTACAAGCTCTGGCTGGAAGAAGCAGTAACAGGAATGGGAAACAGGGAGCAGACACTGGCTGGAACAAGAAAGTACAGGGCTGGAATACAGGCAGTTGGAACAAGTAGGAAACAGGACTGGGAAACTGAGAGCAGGGTTAGGCTGAAACAAGGCAGGAACGAATATTTAGCATGTCCCAAATTGTGAATTCCTAACTAAGTCCAGGGTGCTGGGGGCCCCCTCTGCTGCACCCCAAAACATTTTTTAACAACATGTAAGGTGCACACATGCCAAAAGGGCATGTGTGCTTTACATGTAAATGTTAAAAATGCATTTTAAATGCATTTTTAAAATTTGCACATGGTTACCACCAAGTTCAACTTGGTGGTAATAGTGATTCCTTAATGCCCAATTCGCATTAAGGAATTGCTTCATACATGTGCTTTAGAAATCACAAATAAGGATTCCTTATTTGTGATTTCTCATTTAGAGAGTCGCAATTTGCGACTCTCTAAACAGGGTCGCAATTTTAAGGAATCGCTATTTTAGCGATTCCTTAAAATTGCATTCAGAATGCCTTTGATACATTCTGAAAGGGCTTTTTGCATTCGCAAACGGGCATTCGCACTAAAGGGTACCCTGACAAAAGGGTGCAAAAAGTTTTGATACATCTGGCCCTAAGTACAGTACCTATCATCAGATCTTCTAATACAAGATTCAAGTTCATGTCTTTAATTTTGGTGGGAGACATTACTTTCTTCAATAGTTGTGTTTCAGAGTGCTGTTTTTCAGGAGTCTTTAACTTCAGAGACACAGCAGGTAGCATTGGTGTGGCTGGTTTTATGTCAAGATCAGATAACAGTAGATCAAAGATCTGTTCTTCACTAACCGTTGAGCTAGAAACAGGAAACACAGTGGCAGGGAACAGCAAGTCAGGATCAGTGGTTGAGGCTGCAACTGTGTCCAGTTCTAGGAGAAGGCTATAATTTCTTATGACATGCTGTTCAGTTTCAGATTGCTGGCTTTCTTCCTCGTCTTTGCTTTGACACAGAAGAGATTTTTAGACTTTCTGAGAAGTCCATTACATTCTTAGTAACCGCAGGTATTTCTTCACGGTCAGAAACATCCATTAATTCACTTGAAACAGGAACTGTCTCTTTATTATCTGAAAATTCTATGATATTGTTTGAAAGGGCAGGAGTATCCCCACAAGCTGAAAATTCTGGTGTGCGCATCATTTGAACAGCACCATCTACAGGTTTATTTACAGCAGGGCAGAAACCACTGTCATTATTAGATTCAGATTATTCAACACTGTTGCACAACTTGCCCTTAATCTCCAGTAAAGTCATATCTTGGTTTCTTGTGGTGCAGCTATTGGAGTCTGCATCAGAACTCTCTTCTTCCTTTGGCTTTATTTGTTCTGATAGAGGGGCTGAAGCACTTTCTTCTGAAGACTCTGATTCATCCTTCGAATCAAGAGGTGTCAAATCTGTCAGAGATGTCAGAGATTCAATCAACTGTACAGGGATATTCTCTGGAGAACTACAAGCTGAGAGAGAGTCTGAAGAAGAGGCTGACATATTTATAACTAGAGCAGTCTTTTGGCATTCATTAGTAGCAGGGACAATCTGCTCTATAGTAGTCTTTGGAGAGGCACATAAAGTAGCATACTGTTGTTTAAGTCAAAGCTGGTGATCATTTTCTTTTTTCAGGCTTTCAAATTGCCTTGCAGTAGTTTCCATTCAGCTGCTCTGTTACTTCTTCTACCTTACATATAAACAGAATGTCTGATTCTGGCAACAGTGAAATATGCATCGATGAAAAGAGCCCACTTGCAAGATTTCTAGTGTATGTTACAACATATTCATCATAGAAGTCCGATATCTGCCTTTTAATCTGCCAGACCTGCTCTTTTAGTGTGTGTATGTCCATATCGTTATCAAACCCACTCAGGATAGAAAAGGGTTTAGCAGAGGTTTTAGGGATTGAGACTGGTGTATTATCATCCAGTTTGGGAAGAGCACATGCCTTTTGAGTGGAACTAAGGAATCCCACAGTCTTTACTGATCCCTTAGATACAGGTTCTATCCTGCTGACTTGAAAGCTCTGAGGGACTAGTAAGTCGTTATAAGACTCAGCACACTACTTTGAAGTCTGAGGAACTGACCTAGATGGTCTAAAGCACTCAACAGAAAACAAGGGAATCCCTAGTGTGGCTTCTTGTACAGTGTCAGGGTTCTTTGTTATGGCAGAGTCCTGGAAGTGAACTTGGGAAGCACTAGCATGAGGCAAGGAATTAACCGTCTTTTCTTGAGTGTGAGTGTCTTGTGCAGAGGTAGCAAAAGCACTTCCATGGTTACGAACATTCTTACTAGCTTCAGCTAATAGATACTGCAAAAACCCATTACATCCTTGTAATTCTTCTACAGACAGGGACTGAGGGCCATAGCCACAAATAACATAACAGTCTATCATTGAAAGATTAGCAAGCCACTCAGTGCAGTACTCAACTTGCAAGTTATGGTTTTCTTTAACAAGTCTATCCTTTAAACTCAGGTCTTTTTAAGAGGTTTTCAGAGAATGTATAGGTTTAGAAAGGGGTGTTTTAACATCATAGGAAAACATTTTAGGTCTCTGTGTGCCTTTACTGCCTGGGGAGCTTGAAATTTTTGGTTTGTGCATTCTGTCAAGGTTTCGGACGGGTCTGATCAGGACTCTGGTTAGGCACCCCTTGAGGTCACATAATATCCCAAAGAGGTAGTGTACTGGGGCAGAAGAAAGGAGACAGCAGAATTGATTCTGTCTCTGAACCCTTAGAGCACAAACAAGGATAGTACTTACATACACAAGACAAGCTCATGTGGGTCCAGCTGGAAACACAATGACCATTCCTGGAAAAACAGTAATAGCACACTATCACTGTTAGGCACTAAAGACAACGTATAACACTAGACAAAGGATGGTGGCTGGAATTGCCTCCTGGAAACCAGGAGCCAGCCCCAGTACAAAAGAAAACACTTATACACTGGTGAAGACTGATAGAACACTTACCAGACGCAGACACCCAAGAGGAAACAGAAGGATCAGACTAGGAGGCAGGGGCAGGAACTGGGAACAGGCTCAGGCTGAAGCAGAGGCAAGAATGGGACCGCAAAAAAGAGCACAAGCTCTGGCTGGATGAAGCAGTAACTGGAACGGGAAACAGGGAGCAGGCACTGGCTTGAACAAGCAAGGACAGGGCTGGACTACAGGGAGTTGGAACAAGCAGGAAACAGGACTGGGAAACTGAGAGCAGGTTTAGGCTGAAACAAAGCAGGAACAGGACTGAGAAACAGGGAGCAGACTCTGGATGAAACAAACAGGAACAAAGCTAAGAGACAGGGAGCAGACTGTGGCTGGAACAAGCAGGAACAGGGCAGAGAAACAGGTTCAAGCTGAAACAACAGGAACAAGACTGGAACACTAACCGATAAGGGGTCTGTAACACAAAGGAATCGAACTCCAATGCACGACAAGGATCTTGAGGAAATGGCTGCTTATAAGCAGTTCCAAGCTGCAGAAAACCCCAGGTGGAATCACATGACTGGGCTGCACAGAGGAGGTCTCAGGTGTGTGTAGTCTCAGACACTCGCAAGTCCACGAGGAGGGGATCGGGTGAAAAGGAGCAACTGACTTCTCCCATAGAAAACAATGTTTAACAGAATCCAGGCTTTCCTGACTACCAGGCTGTGCAATATGAGATTTGCAGTCCCAGGAAGCAAATGTAATGCTACAAAAGCATAGCATGGCAAAAAGTTAAACAAACGGGAGTCAGCAAAGGACTCTTGATAAGTGTTCAAGGTGATTCCAAGACAGTACCTGTACAGCGCCCCGTAGAGATGGGACGACAGAGTCATAATACCCGGCACCAGCTGAGCAGATATTCTGATACCACCTTTCTTCCTCTGGGAATCTCAGACCACTTGCCTTTGCTTACGGTGGTCCAAATGGGTGTCCCTGGTCAGAAAACCCTGTGGCGACTCAATGCCTGGGAACTACAGAACAGGGACACAGAAGCAATGATCCACACCGCCACATCCAATCATTTTGCGGAAAATAAAGGCTGAGTCCAGTAGCCAATGGATATGTGGGAGGCATATAAAGCAGTATAACGGGAGCAACTAATAGCCAAAAGAGAGGTCCTAAAGAGAGAAGGGGAACAAGAGTGTACGGTGCTCAAGGAGCAACTCACGCAGCTTGAGGCAGCTTACGCGGAAGTGCCCACAGAATGAAGGAGACCAGGCGGGAATAGACTGCCTTGGTGAGCAAGAAGCAAGAGCTCAATTTTGTGCCACCCAGAGATGAATCTATGAGGCGTGGAAGCTTCTGGCATGGTTAGCCAGGAAGGAAGAAGGGCAGAGGTTGGGTCATAGGGATCCGAATGCCTAACTCTCAGTTGGTAGAGACACCCCAGGCAGTCGCAAGGGAATCTGCGCAATATCTGGAACGGCTATATCAAAGCCAGGCCACTACAGATCAAGGAAACTTAGACATCTTCGTGGGGGACCTCCCGACCCTTCGCCTGGACCCGGACCCAGACCTGGTTAAAATGCTGGAGGGCAAGAACATGGAAGGCAAAGTGAACATAGCCATCTCACAATTGATTAATGGGAAGACCCCAGGCTCTAACAGCTTCCTAGGATAATTTTATAAGGGCGTAACCTCGAAGGTTGTGCAACATTATGCTTGCCATGTTTGACTCAGTCAGCGATAAGAGTTTATTCCCACTGGACCTCAGAGAGGCTACTACCGTTCTGATCCACAAAGAGGGGAAAGCGGTTGATGATTGGGCCTCCTACATGCCAATTTCCCTGATTCACACTGAAACGAAGTTCTCGCCAAGGTGTTAGCAAACTGCCTGACCCAGGTGCTCGACTTTCTAATTAACCCTGACCAGCCTGGCTTCATGGCATATCAGGCCATGAGGCTCAGCTTAAGGAGGCTGAAGAACAGCCTGATATGCGGTGAGCAACTGCAGGAACCGAGGGTCCTGTTGGCCTAGGATGCTGAAAAGGCCTTTGACTCATTGGAGTGGCCATACATGAGGAAAACTGAATAAAGAGGTATCAGAGGAAAGAATAGCAGGTCCTGGTGACTGCTGGCCATTACTGGATCTAATGATTTCCCCTCTAGGTATTGTACCTAAGAAAGCCCTGGTGGAATACTGCATAATTCACCATTTGACCTGGTCCGAAGATTTTTCTGTGAATGATTTTATTGCACAGGAAGATGCATTGGTGTAATTTGCTTCCGTTGATGTAGCAATGCAATTGATCAGACAATGCATTTCTGGCACTGAATTAGGCGAGAGTGACATAAAATCTGCATTTTGGCTCCTCTTGGTACACCCATCTGAATTCTGACTTCTAGGAATACATTTTGATGGTCAAATCTTTGTGGATAAGGTATTGTCCATGGGCTGTCCTGTCTGATGTATGTTGTTTGAATATATTAGTACCTTTTTGCAATAGAGCTTTGCAACAAAAGCTAAGTTTGAACAAGTAAATCAGTACCTAGACAATTTCTTGCTTGTGGGAGGCGGACAAACAGATCACTGCAGCTGAGTCCTCCACCAATTTCATGAGTTTTCACTTGAGCTTGGGTACCGTTAGCACTAGAAAAAACTAGAGGTCCCAACAGTCGTTGAGAAGACCATCAACAGTCGGACCACCCAGAATGCCACAAACCTCTGGATGACTCGCAACCATCCTTGACCATGGACAGACCGCCGCCCTCATCTTCCTCAATATCTCCACCATTGTACATATCACTTCCGACCACACACTCATCACCAGACTACACAAAGCGGGAATTCAAGGACTCCGCTGGCAAACATCATCAGATCCATGGAGTCAACATCATCTGCTATGTTGATGACACCCTCTCATTTTTTCCTTCTCAGACAATGCCATCACCACCAAGCCAACTTCATGCATGACTAGCGTGGCCAATTGGATAAAACCAAACTGCCTCAAGCACAGCACCAATTAAACTGAAGTGCTGATCTTCGAGAATAAGAGATCACCATGGGAATCCACAGATGCCTGCAGATCTTGGACCCACCCCACACAACAACTCCAGGAACTCATCCTGGACAACAACCTCACCCTGAAGTCCCAGGTCAACACCATCACCTCATGCTTCCACATCCTCTGTATGTTACGTAAAATCTTCAAGTGGCTTCCACTAGACACCAGATGTACCATTGCACAGGCCCTAAACACAAGCAGATTAGACTACAGCAGTGCACTATAAACTGGCATCCCAACCCATCTCCTTTACAGACTTCAAACCCTCCAAAACGCCACTGCCAGACTTGTCCTCGACCTTCAGGCACTGAACTCACACCACACTACTCCTCAGAGAGCTCCACTGGCTCCCGATCCAGAAGCACTGCCGAGTTCAAACTTCTCACACACTCACAACACGGGACTTCAATCACTGGCTTCACTTCCATCAACACACCAGACAACTTTGCTCTGCATCATACTCACTATCACAAACCCCTCATCCACAGAAGCAGCACAGGAGGTTGATCATTCTCCTACCAAGCTACCAAATCCTGGAACAACCTCCCCAACACATCAGGGCCTCCTCCTCACTTTTTGATTTCCGCTAGAAGACCTGGCTATTCAATTCGTCTTCTTGCGGGTCCATTGAGACTGCCTGTATTCAGACCCAGCCTCATCAAATGCCTACACTCACCTACTCAGCACCTGGATACCCTCACGAATAATAAGCAGTGCTCTACCAATACACCATATGTTACATTACTGTAGGAGGACGGCTCTCTATGTAATGTGCAAAACCAGGCACACAGTGTAGGGGGTCCGGGCAACCACACATTGGGTTACAAAGGTAAAAACTAGACCACTTAATGCTCTAATTTTCATGGTAGCTTGGTTGAGCAGTTAGGCTAATCTTGGAGAAGAGCAAAGCATTTGTTGGACTCACACTACTGATAAATGAGACCACACACTCAAAAGAATAACTCAAGACCAATTTACAAAAATACTTCAGAGTTTTATAAAATGTTTAAGACTAAGATCATCAAAATCGGATAAGTACTTTTTAAGTTATGAGTTTCTAAAGTTTAGCAAAAAGTAGTCTTTTGTGCGTATTTACACACCCTGGGAATCAACTGAGAAATACTTTATGCATATAAAATTAGGTAATGCATTTCCAAATATCTCCTTTTGTAGGTATGTTGAGGTAATTGGTGGGTACTATGGACCATCTGGAGAGGTTTGGGTGGTTAATGGTTTCGGCGGGAGCAGCTGCAGAAAGTCGTTGGAGATGGTGCCAGGCCACTGCGGGAGACCACTTGGAAAACCACTGCACAGGTGGACTTAAAGGTAAGTCTGGTGGGTCCCCTTAGAGTGTTGAGGTCGGGAGGTCGGGGGACCCTTAGGGCACAGCTGGATCTTCAGAGCAGGTCACAGGGTGGCTGGGTGAGCCAGGAGCAGTAAGCAAAGGTGCCTCTGTAAGCAAGATGTAGGTTACTTTGAGGGTCATTTACAGGTCAGCAGGGGCGCTCTAGAGGAAGCTTCGGGTGGTTTCTGAAGTCCCTCAGCTGGGGCTTGCTCCTGTTCCTTTTGCAGTCCAGAATGGACTGTCTTTCTGAGTATCCGACGTTAGGTGACCAGTACCTGTAGCAATGGTGCAGTTCGACCGCTAGAGGGAGCAGTGCCACCAAACGTGGCACAGTTGCAGGGATTGTCCTCACGGTCTGTTGGGTGGAGTTTGGTTTGGCTGAGGCATCTGGTTCCTTGGTCAGCAGCTGGTCAGTGAAGTGGACTTCACTGGATCTTTGTTGCAGGAGAGTGATACCTTCACTCTGGAGGGAGATCTTTGCTGATTTTCAAAGTGTGAGGTTCCTCTGGCGGTTTGTAGAGTCCGTCCAATGTCCGAGCAACCCCTCAGTGGCGATTGTCAAGTCTTGTGTGCAGCAGACAGGGTTTGGCACCTTTTTCTTGGTGCAGCAGGACTTCGGTTCTCGAGCCCTGGGTCTTCTTTGTTGCTGGTCTTCTTGGAATCCGATTCTCTGGTCTAGGGGTGCCCACTAAATACTGTATTTAGTGGGTGTTTAGTGGAGTATCTAGTAGTGACCAGTAGGTCATCTACCTTAGGGTGGCTACAACCACTAAGTGACCACTTCCTCTGGGCAGAGCTCACTTCCCCACATTTGATTGGCTATTTTCCTTCCATGCAAGATGGAGGAAAATGAAATGGAGGGGTCACCTTGCATGCAACACCTAGAGGGTGGTGCAAGCTGGAGATGACCACTCCTCCTGTCCTTAGTTTGTTTTGCTGTCGTTGCTCCCACCAAAAGTGGGAGTTTGTAACAGGGGTGGCCATCTGCTGCTAACTGCAAGCTTGGGAGTCGAGTTTCAAGGGTGTATGCCCTTTGAAGCTTGTTAGCAGGACTGTGCATATTCATAGGGTGAGGTGGGATAGCACCTTGGCCCAGGGAGGATTTGTTCTGGGACCCAGGGAGCAGGATCTCTCACCCCAGGGTTCCAGAATCTTGTCTGGTGGTGGCAGGCTGGTTGTGACCGGCCAGCAACCATGCCAGGGTAGCACCTCTAAGGTGACCCAGGGGGCACCTCTAAGGTGACCCCTGGGTACATGTTGTAATAAATCCAATACTGGTGCCCATTTGGGTTTATCATTCTGAGTTGTTTGTTATCAAAGTATCCATCATGTAACTGTGAAAATAGTACTGATCATTGTCCATCACATGCATTTAAAATGGCTGCTCTGTTCACCTGCTATGTACCAGGTTTGGCAAGGGCACAGTAGGGGCATATTGCTCATGCATCTATGCCCACACATACAAGAGAGTGCACCCTGCCTTAGGGCTAGAAGGCCTGCCAGATGGGTGACCTACCTCTATTGCATGCAGTTTGTAGTGGGCAGGGCCCACAGGCTGTGTGCCATGTTGATTTTGCATTTTAGGAGTGCATTAGAACACTCAGCCTGCAATGGCAGTGCTGGGAGCATCTGGATGCTTGGCCCTAGAGAGTGGCACAATCTGTGCTGCTGCCATCAGGGGCCTACCCTTAGTACCCCATGCCCTGAGGTACCTAAGCACCGTTTATATAGTGGCAGCTAAAGGCGTTGCCAATTGTGCCAACGCACCACAACAGTTTTGGGAAAGTGCTCTGGCCCCGGGAACCTGATTAACAAGACCCTGGTCACTAACAACTTTGAGACCACATCAAATACCAGGCACAAAGTGGGGGGCTAACCATGACAAAAGAGGCCCTTTCTCACAATTACAGAGGAACAAACTGAATCCACCCCCTTCTGTGTGTAATTAACACCCACCCTCTCAACCCACGTTATTCAGCGACTGACAATGGTGGCTGTGTGATTCTAGTCCAGAAGAAACTGCATTTGCCCCCTGCAGAGAGGCTGCAAGTTTGCTTTATCTAGTAAAAGGTGTGTTCAGACCTGTTGGACTTGGCACTTGTGGCAGGTTCATCCCCTGACTTATTGCCTCCTTCCTCCTATTTTTTCTGACCTCTCGCTGTTCGCTCTAGGACTCTGAGCATGTTATCACTGCTGATCAGTGCTAAAGTGCAGGTGCTCTCCCATCTAAAGTTGGTAGAATTGGCTTATACCTAATTGGCATATTTAATTTACCTGTAAGCCCCTTGTACAGTGGTATCTCTATACCCAGGGCCTTTAAATTAAATGCTACTAGTGGGCCTGCAGTGCTGCTTGCACCACCCACTGAAGTAGCCTTTCAAACTTGTCTCAGGCCTGTTAGCACAAGGCCTGTATGCGCAGCTTTCTGCCACAGGGACCTGGCATCAAAATGTACTTGCCAGGCCCAGAACTCCCCTTTTACTACATGAAGGTCACCCCTAGGTAGTCCCTAGCTAGCCCTATGGGCAGGGTGCTATGCATGTAGAAGGCAGGGCAAAGGCCAGGTAGTATGGCCTGTCCTGGTAGTGACAAACAGCCTAACTTGGTGTTTCACTGCTGTGAGTGCTGCCTTCTCCTAGGATTGCATTAGAAATGCCCTGCCTTATATGTAGGGGGTATTGTCTGATTTATGAGGGGTAGCGTAGGCATGTTTGGGCAGAGTGACAGTTGGACTTTTTGCATACTTTTCAGACAGCCTGTATACAGGGAGGGTGGAGGAGTAACAGAGGTGCATCTGCATGCTGAATAGTCTTCCTGGGCTGAGAGAAGGGAGAGGCGGGCCACACCTGCATTTGTAAAGGCTGTGCCCTGGCATCACACATTAGGGTTGTTTACCCCCAACTGATGTTTGGAGCCTGTGCTGGAGGAGAGAGGGTGCACTCCCAGAACCAGTTGTAACTGGTTGGAACCTCTTCTCCCCTTTCTTTGTAAACATACTGTAAAACAGAGTATAAGTACAGTGGAGTTTCCCCCACAATTTGGGAACTCTTGGAACTTACCTAGAACTGGACACAGACTGCTGGAGGGACTCCCCAGGAACTGAAATGGACTGCTGCTGCTGTGCTGACCTGTGACCTGCTTGGGCACTGTGAGGAACTGCCACCTGCCTGCATCCACTTTGTGCTGGCCTGCTTCTGGGCTCTGCTGACCTGTGCTGCATTATCATTTGTCCCCCAGGGGCAGAGTGCTGTGGCCCCTGACCCCTGCAACTGCCTGAAAGCAAGAAGTGCATCAGTTCTTGGACTTAGCACCTGGAGGGCACCCAGCACATTCGTAAAGAGTCAGCTCTTTGGAAAGTGCTTTATCTTTTGTCCCCCAGCACTGGAGAGCACTTTTTGCCACCAAGAAACACTGCTGCGACCCGGGCTTATCAGAGTGTTCTAGTGCTCGTAAGCGCGTTATTGCCAAAATCACCGCAGCTGCCCGGGCGGGCTGTTTACATTAAGCGCGAGAATGCGCTGCTTTCCTGTGCCCCCGGGACACCATCGTCTGAAGAAAATGAGTGATTGCACTCCTATTGTGCCCCCGGGGTGAAGTGCGCTCTGAGGAGCACCACCAGGGCACAGGCAGGCACCCATCCTGGTGCCTGTCCTCTGTTACGGCCCAGGCAGGCCAGTTGCTGCAGTGAAGCCGGGAGGGGGGAAGGAAGAGGAAGCCTCATCGGGGGTTCCTCCGCCCCCTGGGCCCCACTTGTCGCATTGGGGGTATTGTTTGCCACCCCTTTTTTTCAGAGGGCCGGTTGAGGCCATTGGGAGGCTCCCAATGACCACGGGCCCCTGAAGAAGCCCAACCCGGATATCTTTGTGAAGGGAGGGCGGGTTGGAAGCCTCATCAGAGGATCCCTGCACCGCCAGGACTCCATATTGTTCTTTTGGGGCATTACTCTTGTTGGAGGGCCAGTGGAGGCCCGGGGGGGGCAGAGATCGCAGGCCCCAGGAGGGGCCCATTATAAATCGGAGGGGTGATTGGCTCCATCCTTTCATATAACTTGGTGTTGTGTTTCCTTTGTGATGGGGATAGTGCGTCACGTATGTTGTGCTTTACACATTGCCTCCGGGATAGGCCTGACTGCTCGTGCAGAGCAGAGGTTATCTTGGACGTCTAACTCCCTTGCCCTGACTAGAGTGAGTGGGTTCTACCTGGCTTAGGTACATACCCTAGCTATCCAGAAACCCCATTTCTAACAAGTCCCCATAAGTGTGATCCTTTGTCTTAATCAAGTGTGGGACATAGATTTATGTGTATGTGGAATGTATGGTTTCCTTATTGACGATTCAATGATGGCATCCATTTTGGACCCAGTGTCTTAGTGCTACACAAAACTGTGGTGTCCTTTGTGCTAAGGTAGTGATACTTCCTCCATCCCACCATGAAACATGGGTACCTGGTGGGTGGTAAAGCACCCCAGCCCACATCTTTTGTTTCAATGTAGATTTTTCCTGCCTGGCTGAAACTTGCCCTTTCACCCATTTCTCTGTAGCAGCCATTACACAGGGCAATGGGAGCAGATGCAGGTCTTAGGCCCCCATCACAACCCTGGTGGTCGGTGTTAATGCGGCTGTGACACCGCCAACAGGCCGGCGGAAACAAAAATGGAATTACGACCACGGCGGAAACTACCAACATAGACAGCCACTTTAACACTCCGACCGCCACGGCGGTAGAAACAAACACTGCGGCAGTAACCACCAACAGACAGGCGGAAGGCAATGTACCGCCCACCCTATCAGAAGATGCCAATCCGCCACCTTTTCCGGGGCAGAACCAACGCAATCAAAAACATGGCGGAAACAGTACTCAGAAGGGGAAATCACTCACCTCTCCACACCCCACGATGAACCAGGACGCCATGGAGCCAGAACTGCAGATTCTTCCGGCGATCATCTTCCTGCTCCTCTATCAGGAGCTCCAGACACGGCGGTGATGACTACGGTGGGTAATGCACCTACAACACAGGGGAGGGTAGAGGGAAACGAGAGTGACACACACACGCAACAGGCAACACCCCGACCCCCACCCTCACCCACAACACCAGACACACAAATACATGCTACAACATTACATATACACCCCCCTCACCTCCCCTTCAATAACGCAAGGACAAAAGGAATTGATTTTAATGTCTGTAATCAATAAAAATCCAGTAGTCAAAACTATAAATACAGTATATACAATTATGTACACCAACTACACAAGTCCAGATAGTGCACCAATCATTATCCGTGGACCACTGGGCCCAAACGAAGAGAACACTGGAGGGGCATCAGATGGAAAATAAACAGGCACCTCAGGGGGGGGGAGGGGGGACCTCAGCCTGATGAACACACGACGCCACTGCTCCACGCGGGGGCTCCATGCCCATTGATGTATCCTGGAGAATGCAAAGCCACAGTCTCTCAAGTCTCTCCAGTGGGTGGTTTGCCCACTGCTTTATCCTGTGGAGTGCAAAGCCACTGTCTCTCAAGTCTCTCCAGTGGGTGGTTTGCCCACTGCTTTATCCTGGGGAGTGCAAAGCCACAGTATCACAAGTGGATGTCTTTCTCCACTGCTTCTGGAGGGGGCTTTGTGCCCAGAGTGCTTCATCCTGCCAAGGACTGAGGTAGTGGATGTGATACTCCACTAGTTCTGGAGGGGGCTTTGTGCCCAGAGTGCTTAATCCTACCAAGAACTGAGTTAGTGGATGCCTTTCTCCACTGGTTCTGGAGAGGGCTTTGTGCCCAGAGTGCTTCATCCTACCAAGGACTGAGGTAGTGGATGTGATACTCCACTGGTTCTGGATGGGGCTTGGTGCCCAGAGTACTTCATCCTGCTAATTACTGAGGTAGTGGATACCTTTCTCCACTCATTCTGGAGGGGGCTTTGCGCCCAGAGTGCTTCATCCTGCCAATGACTGAGGTAGTGGATGCCTTTCTCCACTGGTTCTGGAGCGGGCTTTGTGCCCAGAGTGCTTCATCCTGCCAAGGACTGAGGTAGTGGATGTGATACTCCAATGATTCTGGAGGGGGCTTGGTGCCCACAGTGCTTTATCAGACGAATGAACACTGGGGATGGCAGCCATATCTGCGGTGGTGCCACTGGCTCAGGATGTCGCGGGCCGCTGGCGGTGCTTGCGGCGGAGTCAGTCGCGGCGGTGCTGGCTGCGGGCTCTGTAGCAGCGGTGCTTGCTGCGGGCTCTGTGGCAGCAGTGCTGGCTGCGGGCTCTGTGGCGGCGGTGCTGGCTGCGGGCTCTGTGGTGGCAGTGCTGGTGGCGGGCTCAATGACAGTGGTGCTGGCGGCGGGCTCTGTGGCGGTGGTGCTGGTTGTGGGCTCAATGACAGTGGTGCTGGCGGCGTGCTCTGTGGCGGCGGTGCTGGCGGTGGGCTCAATGACAGAGGTGCTGGCGGCGGGCTCTGTGGCGGTGCAGGTGGCGGGGCAGGTGCCAGTCTTCTCCGCCGTAAAGGTTGGCGTCGACGTGGACAGAAGGTGTGACACTGGTGCCTCAGTCGTGCCACCATGCCCTCTCCTGACCTGCCCTTGAGTTTCTGGCCCTTCCCCACCCTGGATGGTGGTGCAGCTATCTTGCCATTATCGCCTTTCATTTTCCCTGAGCCCTTGGTGGCAGGTGTTTTCTGCTTCTCCCTCTGGGATTTGGGCAACTTTTTTAGTTTTGCAGGTGGCGGAATGTCCTTGCCCTCGCTCCGTGGCACACTGGCAGCCCTGATGGCTGGCACACTCCAATAGCCCGCAGTTGCTGGCACACTGTGCCTGAGGATGTGGTGGCTGAGGTGCTGGGTTGGGACCTTGAAAGCCTGGCCCTAGGGGACGGACGGGGTAGGGGAGGTGTAGGGAAGAGGTCAATATTAGCCAGGAAACATTTTTTAGACACACTGGGATGGGTAGATGGAGGGCGTTTGGGAGTGGAGGAAGAGGTAGTGGTTGTAGGAGGTGTACGTCTGCTGGATATGGGTGAAGGTGCATGGGCTGGAGGCTGTTGTGAGGTGCATGGCTGTTGGGTGGCTGTGTGCCTGCATTTGTGTACTTTGGGAGGAGGGCTCACTGACACACTGGGAAAGGACACTGGGGATGTGTGAATGGTAGTGGGGTGGTGAGTGCACGTGAGCAGTGTGTGGTGATGGGCATGCTGGTGATGGAGGTAGTGGCTGAAGATGTAGTGCATGCAGGAGTGAGTGGAGACGAGACTGGGAGGGAGGAGGGAGACGTGAAGGAGGGAGACACAGTGGAGGAAGTGGATGTTGGTATGTCTGTATGGGTATGATGCTTGTGTGAGTGCCTGTGGGATGTGTGGTGCTTATGTTTGCCGGAGCCACCCTTGTGTGTTGAGGTGTGTGCATGCTGGTCTGATGGTGTGCTTGGGAAAGGCTGAGGTACAGGGGATTGGGTCTGGGTGGAGGAAGTTGGAGGGGGGAGGCTAGACACAGAGACAATGGCTGCCATCAGTGCTGAGGCCAGAGCCTGAAATGCTCTCTGTTGGGCTGCCTGGCCAGAATGAATGCCCTCCAGGTATGCATTTGTTTGTTGAAAAATGCCTCTCAACACCCTGGATGGCATTCAGAACGGCAGACTGCCCAACAGTGAGGGATCTCAGGAGGTCAGCAGCCTTCTCACTGAGGGCAGCAGGACTGACTGGGGCAGGGCCTGAGGTGCCTGGGGCGAAGGAGATGCCCACTCTCCTGGGTGAGCGGGCACAGGACACATGCTGAGGGGCTGCTGGGAGGACGGTGCTGGTAGGGGGGTGGCGGCTGTAACTGTTGATGCGGGGGCACAGAGGTGCCCGCCACCGCAAGGGAGCTCCCATCAGAGGAGGAGTCACTGTCGCTGGTCTCTGCTCTTGTCCCCGGCGTGGAGCTCCCCTCCCACTGGTGGCTTCAGACTCCATGGTTTCGCCCTCCAGGGCCAAGTGGGATGCAGCTCCCTCCTGCTCCGGTGCCACTGCTCCTCCGTCTGATGATGCTATTGCACACAAGAACAGGGAGACCACAAAAAGGGGGGGGAGACAGAAGAAAGACATGTTCAGTGCATGCAACACCACTACCGTTGGTGGACACTACAGACACAGCAGACCTCTGCGCTACGCCATGCACTTATAGTTCCTAGATTATTCACAGGGCCAGGGGTAAAAGGCCTATGCCAGATTGCTGAACACATGGAAGTCACAGGAGCCTGACTAGGTGTAGATGACACTAACCACTGGTGGGGTTGGGGTGCCACTGAGCCTGCCTCACAAGGGACCTTTTCTACCTAGCTCGCCCTGGCCTAGGGGAACCCACTGCCCACCTCCCCTACTCAGACACCTTGTACTGCGCGCAGAGTCAGATGATTGTGACTGTACTCACCCCCTTGTGGCTGCTGTGATGCCCTCAAGCGCCCATCCAACCCTGGATACACCACTGCCAGGAGCCGGAACATCAGGGGGGTCATGGTGCGATGGGCACCCCTCCCACGTTGAGAGGCCATCCCCAGCTGGGCCTCCGCTGTCTTCTTGCTCCAGTGGCGAATGTCCTCCCATCTTTTCCTGCAGTGGGTGCTCCGTCTGTTGTGGACCCCCAGGGTCCGGACGTCCTTGGCGATGGCACGCCAAATATCCTTTTTCTGGTGGGCGCTGACCTAGAGGAATAGTACAGGGGAAAAGGATAATCTTTACCCGTCCGGACCGTCATACTCATTGGCCCATGTTCCCACCCTTGCCCTAACGCACAGACACTCACCATCTGCACATGCAGGCCTCAGTCCCCCCCATGTATCTTCCAGCCACACCATTCCAAACAGGCATTGCCCATGCAGCATGCTCACAGTGTACTCACCTGTTTGTCTGGAGGACCGTAGGGTAGCGTGTACTGGGGGAGGACCCCATCCACTAACTTCTCCAACTCCTCCGAAGTGAAGGCAGGGGCCCTTTCCCCAGACACATGAGCCATCGTCGCTTCAAGACCCAGGTCACAGCAGCACTTGCAGTGTAGGTCCTCTCCTGTTGAAGGTCAGGTATCAAGTGACTGAACAGACAGAAAATGGCGGTCACGTCCACGGCGGTGCGTACCGTCACCACCGGCGTACATCGTCACTGGCTCCTGGGATCCATAGGGTCCAATGTTAACCAATGCAGATTTGCGCTGAGGTCTTCGACCGCCTACCGCGACGGTGTTGAACGCCAGCGCAGTTACCTCATATCCCCTTGTCCCACCTTACAGGTCAGGTAGCCGCCATTTCAGGGTGCCACATGGCATTAATAATAACTGCCTCACACCTATCTAGGCCTTGCATGCAGGCATTAACAGGCACATTGCGGATTAATAAATGTGTGGTAATGACATTTTGTAATACCTCAGTGTTGGCTGACTCTCTGCTCGCTGTTCTCGTCCTTAGGGCACGTCCGCTGGGGCAGGTGAGGAGATGGCGGCATCCTCCGGTGTACATACCGCTGGTAGACCTGTCGACAATGGAAGAGAGACACGTAATAGTCACCTACAGACTTGATCGTGTAACAATCCATGAACTGTGTGCCCAGTTGGAGCTAGACCTGATGTCAGCTATCCGCCATCCCACAGGGATCCCCCCCCCTAGTGCAGGTCCTGTCAGTACTCCATTTCCTGGCAAGTTGGTCTTTTTAAACCACAGTGGCCATTGCATCAGGGATGTCCCAGCCAATGTTCTCTAACGTGTTGTCCAGAGTGTGGTCTGCCCTGCTGAAACACATGCGCAGCTACATCGTTTTCCCTCAGATGGAGAATTTGCCTACAGTGAAAGGTGACTTCTATGCCCTGGGACATATCCCCAACATTATAGGTGCCATTGTTGGGACACATGTGGCCTTGGTACCCCCCCGCAGGAGTGAACAGGTGTACAGAAACCGGAAGAGCTACCATTCGATGAATGTGCAGATGGTGTGTTTGGCCGACCAGTACATCTCCCATGTGAATGCCAAGTTTCCTGGCTCAGTGCATGACGCTTACATTCTGAGGAATAGCATCATACCCTTCTGTGATGGGGCAACTCCAGAGGCACCGTGTGTGGCTAATAGGTGAGGAAAAAGACCCTATACCCTGTGAATAGTTGTCTGGGGTTGTCCCTACGGGTTAGTGTGTGTCTAACAGTTGTCCCTCAATATTTTCAGGTGACTCTGGTTACCCCAGCCTGTCATGGCTACTGACCCCAGTGAGGAATCCCAGGACAAGGGCAGAGGAACACTACAATGAGGCACATGGGCAAACTAGGAGGATTATAGAAAGAACTTTCGGCCTCCTGAAGGCCAAGTTCCGGTGCATCCATATGACAGGTGGTTCTCTCTACTACTCACCAAAGAAGGTGTGCCAGATCATCGTGGCCTGCTGTATGCTGCACAACCTGGCTTTGCGATGACAAGTGCCTTTTCTGCAGGAGGATGGTCCAGCTGGAGGTCTTGTGGCAGCTGTGGAGCCTGTGGACAGTGAAGAAGAGGAGGCTGAAGAAGAGGATATCGACAACAGAAACAACGTTATCCAGCAATACTTCCAGTGAGACACAGGTAAGAAAATATCACTGCTTCCCACATCTCATACTATTGTTTGACCTATCATAAGTCAGTCATTTCCCCCCAGTGTATGGACCCTGACTTGTCACTTTGCATTTCCATTTAACAGATGTGGGTCCCACTTGGTGACCTCTGCTATATTACCTCATGGACTAGAGCTGTGTTGCATCGGTATGTTGACATTTAAATTGACATTGCTATATTCCATAGTTGTTACAATTACACATTTGTGAAAGCACAGACTGACTCCAGATTGTTTTGTGATTGATGTGTGTTTATTTTTGTGCAAATAAGTGGAGGGGTTTGTAAAATGGTCAGTGGTGATGGTGGAGGAATGTCCATGGCAGAGTCCAGTCTATTTGTTTCACAGGTGCATTGTCCAAAGGGGCATAGGAAGTGGAGCAGGGCAGCTGAAGGATGGACAGGGTGACAAAGTGGGACAGAAGGATGACATTCAGAGGGGTTTCATTTCTTGGCGGGGTCTTGGCAATGTTCTCTGTCTTGTTCCTGGATCTCAGGGACTGTTTGCGGGGTGGCTCTCCATCTGCAGGGGGTGGGGTGCTGGTGTTGTGGTCCTGTCCACTAGCGAGGGAGGAGATGGTGGGCTGTTCATCATCCAGGCTAGTGTCAGGGGCCTCTTGTTGTGCCACAGTGTCCCTCCTGGTGTTGACAAGGTCCTGCAGCACCCCTACAATGGTGACCAGGGTGGTGTTGATGGACTTGTTCCTCCCTGATCCCCAGAAAGTGTTCCTCCTGCAGCCGCTGGGTCTCCTGAAAGTTGGCCAGTACCATTGCCATAGTCTCCTGGGAATAATGGTACGCTCCCATGACGTTGAAGAGGGCATCGTGGAGAGTGGATTCCCTGGGCTTGTCCTCCCCCTGTTGCACAGCAGTTCTCCCAGTTCCCCTGTTTTCCAGTTCCTCTGTCCCCTGAACCGTGTGCCCACTGCCACTGCCCCCAGGTCCCTACGTTGGGTAGGGGTCCTGCAGGGGTGTAAAGGCATGATTATTGCATCTGTGTGTGCCATCGTGTGCAATGGGTGAGTGACCCTGTACTCCAGTGCTTGCATTCTTGTCTAGGTCCTTGTGTGAATTTGGTTTGGGGTCTGTGTGGGTATCTGTAGTGGACATGCTTTGGTGATAGGTGTCCATGCTTTGGTGTTGCATGCATGACTTGGTGTTGGGATGTGTGGGTTGTGATAGGGGGACATATGTGAGGTGTTGGAGGGATGGGGTGAGGGTGAGGGTGGGGGTATGTGATGGCATGCAAGTAGGGTGGGGGATATAATAGTTAAGAGTTGCCTTACCAGAGTCCATTCCTCCTGCTACTCCTGCGAGGCCCTCAGGATTCAGTATTGCCAAGACATGCTCCTCCCATGTTGTTAGTTGTGGGGAGGAGGTGGGGGCCCACCGCCAGTCCTCTGTACTGCAATCTGGTGTCTGGAGACCACGGAACGCACCTTCCCCCATAGGTCGTTCCACCTCTTCCTGATGTCATCCCGTGTTCTGGGGTGCTGTCCCACTGCGTTGACCCTGTTGACGATTCTGCGCCATAACTCCATCTTCCCAGCAATGGAGGTGTGCTGCACCTGTGATCCAAATAGCTGATGCTCCACCCGGACGATTTCCTCCACCATGACCCTGAGCTCCTCCTCAGAGAAACTGGGGTGTCGTTGAGGTGCCATGATGTGGTGTGGGTGATGTGTGAGGTGGTGTTGGTTGTGATGTGTGAGGGGATGTGTTTGTGTGTGTTGTCTGAGGTGCGTGGATGTTGTGTGAGTGATGATGTTGTGTGTCTGTGGATGCTAGTGTTGTTTCTGGTGGTGTCTCTCTCTGGCTTTCTATCGCAGTTTGTGGGTGATGTGGGTGTGTGTTTCATATTGGATTGGGTGTGTGGGAGTGGTGTGTTTATGTGTATCAGGTGTGTATTTCGATTTGTCCAATGAGGATGTGTTTTGTAAATGTGTGTTTATTTTGAGCGCGGCGGTGTGTACCGCCAATGGATTACCGTGGTTGGAAGACCGCCGCGTGGATTCGTGGGTCGTGATAGTGTGGGCGTATTCCTGTTGGCGTGACGGTGGAGGTTTTGTTATCGCCAGTTTGTTGGTGACCTTAGGTGGACTTGTGTGGGTGTCTGGATTTTGGCGGATTCTGAGCTGTGGATCGTAATAGCTGTAGTGGCATTCCGCACTGCGGTAAGTGGGATTTACCACCAATGTTGTAATGAGGGCCTTAGTCTGACATAATGCCTTGACCAGTTAGAACTGGTCTGAGGGTGAACTGTGTGACAGAAGTTTACCAAACAGAGATAAAAAGCACAGGGTGTTTGCTGTTTGATTCGAGGGGAGCCCAGAACCCTCAAAAACAAAAGATCATTTAGTTGACTCCCACAACCAGCCTTTGTCACCAAAGGGTTGTATGTAATGGAACTCTTCTGCATTCAGCATCGTCAGACAGTACAAGATTTTGCCCCTCAGTGAAAATGAAACAGACACAGAAGTAGAAGATCTGTGTGGTAGCCATTCTCCATCCACACCAGGTCTAATTCTGGGAAGGCCCAATAAGTAGCCTTAATGATGTGGCCTAGGGACAAGTGGATGACTTACATGCCTAGTGCAGACACACAGACAGGTTCAATCCATCCCGTAATATACAGGCTGGCTCTGTTGAACGACAGAGGTTGCCCTGATCTCAGAGCTGTTTGAACCATATACCTCATGAATAAAGGACTGGTCAAACCCAGCAGAGATTAACCAGCTCCCAGTTGCCTTGAGTGGGTGACCTTTATCTCTATTGTGCTCCCAACACAGGAAAATCTTGATGATGCCTGGTACACCATTCCCAATCAGCAATCAGCTCGGCCTATAAGTAGTTTTTGGCACTCATACTACAGAGAGGTTCAGTATGAATTACTATCCTTTCCTTGACCCAGTCTTTTGACTACCTGATCTTGCTAATGTTTGCTCTCTCTCAAGTGCCAAAATCTGCCCAATACTTAAATAACAAAACAAACTAGAAACATAAATAATACAACAATGAGAGATTTATAATAATCTTGGGAACCTTATTAAACAAAAGCTGAGCATGAAAACACACATATTGTTCACGGTCAGTGATCAGAGCAAATAGTAAGATGAGAAATTACTTTTTTCTTAGAAGTTTCAAAAGCATGTAGCTTACTCTCAGGTCTCCAAAAGCCATGCCTCATTTAGCAAGTCACCCACAGTCAAATAAATGGCAGGTCTGTTTTCCATCAAATTATTTACCTAGCCTACCCCTTGGCACTGTTGCAGGAACTATTATCTTACTTTGGGTGCTGCCAGGGGCATCAGCTCACGAACATTACAGGGATTCTGAAAAAAATCCTGTTATTACAGAACGAGCAATTGCAGTGACGAACAAATGTCTTCAAGTCGAGAATGTGTTTGTGGGAGGAAAGGAGATGGTATACCAAGACATTATTTTTGCAAAAATGTGGTTCAATGGTGCATTTTAATCCAATGGTCTTAAACACAGGTGTTGGAAGCCCGCCTTTTCTGCATGGTGTGATTGGATTTTTTTGTAACAAAGTGTCTTTGCTCACTGTTTAAGCATGGTTGAATTGAATACTCTTAACTGGCATATTTAACTTGCCTATAAATCCCTAGCATATGGTACAAAAGGTACAGTGCAGTTTTGCACCAAAAAGTTTAGCACCGGCTTCCACCATTTCTGAGCACCAGGCGGGCACCATATTCATGGAATGGTGCAAGCCGGTGCAAAGAGTAGGCTAGCGTAGAAAAAAAATATGTTAGCCGGGTGAGGCTGGCAGTATGGAAGAAAGGGGTTTTGCACCAAAAAATGACGTTAGGCAGGTTAGAGTAAAATAAATTACTCTAACCAGCCTAGCGTCATTTTCTGACGCAAAACATCCATACCACATGACTCCTGTCTTGGGAAAGACAGGAGTCATGCCCACCACCCCAATGGCCAGCACAGGGGACCAGGGTCCCCCTGGGCATGGCCATTGCACGAAGTGCCATGTAGGGGGGACCACTACAGGGCCATCAATGGAACTTTAAACCAAAAAAATACTTACCTGTGCTTACCTATACTTACCTGGGATGGAGTACCCCACCCATCCTCCGCTGTCCCTCTGGTGTGGGTGGGGGTGTAACTGGGGCGTTCCACCATGAAACTAGGGCCACAGGTCCCCTAATGCCTGCCCTGACCCAGGCGTTAAATAATGGTGCAAAGCAAGCTTTGCACCATCATTTGACCCCTCCTCCCCCTGT
Organism: Pleurodeles waltl; assembly: GCF_031143425.1. Lineage (NCBI taxonomy): Eukaryota > Metazoa > Chordata > Amphibia > Caudata > Salamandridae > Pleurodeles > Pleurodeles waltl. The sequence goes on along the minus strand of NC_090445.1, from coordinate 661,309,474 downwards.
GCTAAGGCCATTGAGTCATTTTTTGCACAGGAACGCCTACTTTGCATCTCATTGATGCAAAGTAGGGGTCTACGTCCAAAAAATGACTTTAACTCCATAAATTTGGCGCTAGATGGGTCTAGCGCCAAAGTATAAATATGGAGTTAGTTTTGCACTGAATTTGCGTACAAAAAAAATTACACAAATTTGGAGCAAAACAAGTATAAATATGCCCCTTAGCTTTTTTTGGTTGAAGTTCCTTCAGGCTAATTTGCATTGACCCACATGGGCAGGAGATCCTATAATTGATTCAGAGGACCAGCCTTTGTCACCACAGGTGTATATTTAATGGACCTCTTCTGGGTTCATCATATTTTCTAAGGCACTGCAAGACTGCCCATCAAGGAAAACGAGGCAGACACAGAAGTGGAAGATCTGTGTGGAGGCCATTCTCCCTCTACATTGGGGCTACTTCTAGGAAGGTCTGAAAAGTAGCCTTAATGATGTGGCCTACGGAGAGAAAGGCAATTTACTTGCCTAATGTGGACACAAAGACTCCTTCCATCCCACAATGTAGAGGCTAGCTCTGTTGAATGACAGAGGTTGCACTGATCCCAGAACTGTTGAACCGTATCCCTAGCCCTCATGACTCAGGAGATAAAACTGAATAAAGCAATGGTCAAAGCCAAATATAAACTAACCAGCTCCCAGCTGCCTTCAACGGGTACCCCTAGTCTCTATGATGCCCCTGGCACAGGAACATTTTGATGATGACTAGTACATTTGGAGGTACAGGCCCCTAAACAAAGGGCAACCTTGGAACTCTATAACTGAAGCTGGAATCCACCACTCTCAATCAACAATCAGCTGGGTCTATAGCTGGTCTCCGGCTCTCATACTCTGGAGAGGTTCATTATGGATTACTGTCCTTTTGTTGCCCATTCTTCTGACTCTGCCTGATCTTGCTAATGTTTACCCTCTCTGAAGTGCCCAAATCTTCCCAATGCTTAAATACCAAAGCAAACAGGAAAGGCAAATACGATTATGAGTGCTTTTTCTAGTCAAATAAAAATCAGTCATAATCATCTTAGGAACCTTTTTGAGTAAATGTTAAGCACAAACACACGCACATTGTTCGTGGTCAGTGATCAGATTAAATAATTAGCTGACAAATTACTGCTTTCTTAGAAGTTTAAAAATCATGTAGCTTACTCTCAGGCATCCCAGTGCTATGCCACAGTTACAAAGTCACCCAAAGACAAATGCAGGTCTGTTTTGCACTAGATTGTTAGTTAACTTGCCCATTCACACTGTTGCAGTTTTCTGACTTGTTACTGAACGAGCAATTACAGTAAACTGACAAAAATCTTGAAGTCGAGAATGTGCTTGTGGGAGAACAGGAGATGGGTGACATGGTAGACAAAGACTTTTTGTTTCCAAAAATGTGGTTAAATGGTGCATTTCAATCCAATATTGTTGAACATAGGTGTAGGAAATATGCCTTTTCTGCAGGGTGCACTTGGATTTTGCTTGTAATAAAGTGCCCATGTCCCATCTTTTAGCATGGTTGAATTGCATACTCCTAATTGGCATATTTGACTTGCCTATGTGCTCTTGATATATGGTAAAAAAGTGCATGGAAGTAAAATGCCACTAGTGAACTGTAGCACCTACAGTGTCACCTACTACAGTGGCAGTGCAAACACTGCTTCAGGCCTACCATCGTAGCCTGACTGTAGCACTGCAAAAACTGCAAAGCAACCTGGCAAAATAAACCCTATTTCCAGATGAAAAACACCCTTTTAAATCTTATTAGTGACTAGCATCCAAAAGCTATTCTCACTGTAGAAAGGCTGGCTGGCCCATAGAGAAACACTGGGAAGAAATATTAAATACCAATCAATCAATCAGTGCCTGTAAAGTACAACTACTCACCCGTTAGGGTCTCAAGGTGCTGGGGGGGTGGGGGGAGAGAGTGTAGAGTTTACCAGTGAGGTTTTTCTTCAAACATACCAATACTGTATCTTAGGAATGGGGCCAACTAGAAACTTAATTCAATGGTGAAATCAGCTTGTTAATAAATATCAGGGAAAAATAACATTTAGAAAGTTAGCTTTTCCTGCTTGAAGTTCTTCGAGGCTAATTTGCATTGGCTCTCCAGCTTCTCCCAGCCAGTGATGACCCTTGAATAGGTGTGAAATGCCCCTCCAGGAATACAGAGGCTCACCTCAATAGGCAGAGATGACTCTTCTGAAATCCACAGAATATGCAGGGCGGCGACTGTTGGCATCCTTTTTTACTTTACCATGTTGAGCCACACACGCTATCTCTCAAGCTCAGGCAGACCCCATCACCGAAGCAGTTCAGGAAGGACTTCAAGACCTGGCTGTTCGACTGAGCAGCACGCCCACAAACAACGCCTTGAGACGCTAGGGGTAGTTAGCCGCGCTTTACAAATCACTGATTGATTGACTGACACACAACACTTGGGGTACCTTTGAAAGGTGCTGAACAGGATGCCAACACAGTACTTTTGTATCCACTGTCTGGTTGATGGAGGACCCTACTTTTGTCCTACCATTTTGGCGTCTGGAAAATGCCCCAAGTTTGTATGATTAACCCTGTTAACTTTTATTCCATGGCTAGGAACCACCCCACTTCACTAGCTTGTTCCATGCATTAAAGGGGTACCTTGAATCATTCATACAGACCACTTTCTCGATCTGTGGAAGAACAGAAGAGGGCTCGACTTGCATTTTATGATCTTGAGAGGAGCCCTGAAGGAATAGACCTGCTCCCTTTTGCACCAGGAAAAAACGTGGACTCCAAAGGTCAGTTGGCTGCGGTTTCTTTCTGACATCTGCCTGTACTGTTGGACGCAGAGCCTTTGTAATATGAGTGTACCACTGTGCATATTTCTGAACTGGGATCCTATTATCACAGACCCAAAAAGTCCATTCCACAAAACAGGGAGGTAATTGGGTCAGTGAGGAATCTGTGGTTAGAAAGAGCATCTACTAGAGAGAGCATTGCCAAAAGTATGTAACTAGTTCTTCTGATGGATACTTCTAACTGCAGTTTCCTCACGTTGTGAATAGATACCAAAGCAATAACCAATGCCCCCCACACCCTGTGGAGGTGGGTCTGTAGAATGACTCAGGCCGTAATATTCTGTTGGATAGAGTGGTTGAAATGCTCTTCCCACTCGACCTGATTATCCAGGTAGTAGTGCTCTGTGAACAGACAGCAACATAGCGGCCTGGAAAATGTCCAAGACTAGCACACCCCGCGCCAATGCTGTGGGAGCAGTCTTTGCTCTGGGGGCCATTTGTTGGCCAGTTTGTAACAAGTTTTGATGCACAGGGCAATTCATTTGGAGATTGTTCATTACTGCACAGCTTTTCCCTTCTATCCATCAGAGAAGCCTACAAAGAGCTTATCGTCCATCCGATGTTCCTTGGCACAATTGATGTAAAAGCTCTGAGTTATTTTTGGGTCTATCCAATGTAGTCTTTCTTCAATCTTGGGTGGATGAGGCGGGTGATGGACTGTCCTACATGGACAACTTTCTGCAGGAATGCAGCTTTATTAAACAGTACTAGTCTGGGTAGAAGATGATGTATTGTTCCTGGAAGTTACTCATGCGACAATCTGACATTATCGCAATGAGGAACACAGTTTTCAAAATGAGCAGAAGTAGCAGATGTGCATTGGCTCAAATGCAGCACACGAGGACAGTAAGAACCAGACTAAAGTCCCTTTTCGGCATCACAAGCTGTGTTTGTCGGAACTTGTGGGTCAGCCCTTTGAAGAAACACATCACACCCATGGGCGTCATTTTGAAGTCACTAGGAGTCACCAGGTATCATTGCTGTGACCCCTGGCATGCCGCCTGCAACCCTGGCACCGCCTTTGCAACCCATGGCCTCAAAGGTGACAAAATCACTGACAACAACACAGGGGCATCTTAACATTCATAATTTTCTGCCCCTTTCTCCTTATACTCATAGTGAATAATATTTTGTTATTCACTATTAGTGTAATAAAAAATGGAGCATGCTTAACTGGAGCAGCTGAGGTAACTGAAAAGCAGTTTTAAATGTATGTTGTGTGGGGCTTGCATGTGAAAGCATGTTTATTTGACAGTGTGTGAGTATGCATGAGCATGTGTATGAGTGGAAGTTAGCGAGAGTCAGGTAGTGAGTGAGATTGAAGCCCAGATTTACTATTCTTTGATGTAAGGCAACACTGCACGAAAGTTGCTGCACTGACCTGCATTAAACGTAGAGAGACAAAATGCACAATATCTACTATGAAATGGTGTTTTTTTTCTCTCAGTGTGTGCTGACACACTTTTAGCAGCCATGCACCAATGTACACACCCTTGTCACAATAGTCAAAGGGTGTATGTGTGTTCTCTGAAACTTCGTGGTCTCTTGGAGTACAAAATCTTTGCTTTAAGTGTGCTGTACAATGCTGCACACATGCAAAGTTGGAAAATCAAATAGAAATTTGCACCAAAATCTTACGCCTCCTTGAGACAGGCATAACAAAGAAAAATGTTTTAAATTCTGTCTACCATTGCTTGTAGATTGGGATTTGCTTCAAAACCCATGGAAGGTTGCATGGCAAACCCAGACACCACCCATGGAACTCCCCCTTTATGCAAAGAAATGCAAAGCAGTGCATAGCGCAACTTTGTGTTATTTTGGGATACTATTCAAAGTAGATCCTGAATTGCATTGGACAACAAATCCCACCTTAACACTTAGTAGTGGGTTTGCATCATATTAGTAAACCTGGGCCTGAGTGTCAGTAAGTATGAGGGAGTGAGAATGAGGGAAAGTATGAGTGAATGCAAGTGAGTGAGAATGAATAAGAATGACTGTAGAGGATGTAAGAGTGAGTGTGTGAGAGAGAATGAGTATGACTGAGTGAATGTGAGGCACAATGTGATGCTTGCAAGTTTGTAAATGGAACTTGCACATTGAAGGTAAATATTCTCTTAGAGACACACCCAGGGCATAATACTGATTCTGGCATATCATGACAGACACCTGTGACAAAATGGTGGCACACTGGGGTTAACTTTTGGCATAAAGAGCACCAGTGGTAAAATACTAGTATTGGCATACTAGAGGTAATTCATTTCATATATGCCACCTGTGGAAAAATACTGGCATATTTGAGGAAACTATTGCCATGTGGACAAATGTGGCAGAATGACAGTACTAACACAATGGGGAATACCTTTTGGCATAAAGTTGGATAACCTGGCAACCATGACTAAATGCTGGCCGTGACATACTGATGTAATATTGACACAAAGGTTAGCCATGGTATATGGGAGGCTTACCTTGTAAAATTCTGGTACTGGAATATTTTAGGTCATTTTTTAATATACAGAGGTACCCATGGATTATGAAGGCACTCATGACAAAATGCTGGCCCTAGCACAATAGAGGTATTTTTTTTGTCAAATGGGGGCACACATACAATAGTTTGAAAAAATGGGGGCATCTCTTGGAGAGCGCCAGGTTTCATTGGCTTGGCACAGCATGAAAGCATTTGAATAGGTAACTAGTGCCCTTTTAGTGCCTACAGCATTTTAGCAAATGTATGTGAAGATTGTGCTTTAATATGCATTATGTCACATACTTCTTTCCAAAATTTCTGGGTGTGGAACCTCCTAGTAGACGTCTGGCTTACTGTCTTTGTTTGCTCATTACAATTTAGGGCGAGTATTATGCCTAGAAACTTTCAAAGATGAAGTTGGTACCGTCATGTAGGTGTTATCTAAAATGTATATTTGTCTGTATTATGCTGGTATACTAATCATGCAGTTATTATGGAAATTCAGTGATGTCAACTGTTGTGATGTTAGGGTCATGTCACCTGCCTTCCTGGAAAAATCAGGCTCAAATTAAAGTCATATGATGACACTTCCTGTGATGTCATTAAGGTCAATGTTACTTCCACAACCCCTGGCATTTTGATGAATCAACGCCTACGATCGCTAGTCATTTTTTTACAAAGATGGATGAAAGAGCAAACAGATAATCTTCAACTGTTGCCACAGCAAGTCCGTGCTGGAGTAAAGTAAATAAAAAGCAGCAAAATATCAGACATATGTGCCTGTAAAGGCTACAAATTTCAGGAGGAACACCATATAACAAACCTCTTCCAGCACCCCAAAGAGATTGTTTTAGTTGAACAATGCCTAGCTGCCCAGATGACAGTCTACCCTGTAAAAGAGATGAAAAGCCATTGACACTCACTGGTCAATCTTAAAACAGAGGTGTAAGTTGTCCAGGCTCTGGTGCAGGACCCTGCCCTCCTGCTGCGACAGAAGACTCTCCCGAAGAGGTAGCTGGATAAGAGGACTAGTGCTCATGGTCAGATGTTCTGCGTACCACAGTCTCCTGGCCCAATGTAGTGCCAGTAGGATGACTTGTGCCCAGTCATTCCTGATCTTCTTAGGAACTCTAGGCAGGAAAGGTAGAAGCGGGAAGTTGAATCGGAATCCCGTAGTCCAATCCAAGTGAAAGGCATCTTGGAGTGAGAACTGCCTTAGGAACTCCAATATGGAGATATCCTAACAATTCATCTAATTTCAATGGCACAGGTCCTAGTAGCACAGGCTCCTTGACCCTACCCTGCCCTTTCTTCTTTACAATGCCACATGGGTGTTTCTGTGAGAACCTGTACTCCTCTCATTGATGGAAAGGAAGAACGATTCCCATGCCAGGTAAATCGCCAACATACCTAGCAAGTTGATGTGGAAGTAAATTTCCGCAGGTGTCTGGAGCTTTTTGATCTCAAATATTACCAGGTGACCTCCCCAAACTAGCAACAATGCATCTTTCATGACAATTACATGTGAGTGGGGGTAGGGAGAGGGGTCTGCCACTGGGCCAATTGCGGCCCAGCAGTCAACACTGCAGGTCTTTTGCAGTGACCTCCAACACCTGGATTTCCCCTGCAAAGCCCATGTGTTACTTGGTGTGAACCACAAACAGGATTCAGAAGGCCAAGAAGCCTCCAAGCTACTCCATCTGAGACCCAGGTCAAAGGTTAAACCATCAGGAGCATAACCCAAATGCCCTAGATTCATTAAAGCGGTGGGAAGGCTTGTTAGAACATCATCTCCAGGATGGCTCCAATGAGGGAGAGTCTCTGGGAAGGAGTCAGGTTTTAACTTTGGCACATTGATGGAAAATCTGAGCAATTCAACAGACTGGCCATCATCTGGAGGTGGCTCACAACTCTGAGGCCAGTTCTCCTTCAACAACCAGTCATCTAGTTATAGGAAGACTGGTATTCACAACCTACAGGAGTGGCCAGCGACTACCACCATCACTTTTGTGAACACCTGTGTTTCACAGCGAGCACTGAAAATTAAAAATGTTTATGGCCTACCTGAAACTGCAGGTAATGCCTCTGAAACTGTAGGGCAGGAATGTGGGAATAGACATCCAGCAGATCGAGTACAACCATCTAGTCTCCTGGACCCACAGTATCTAGATCTTGAAAATCTGAACAATGTCAACAGATTAACCATCGTCTGGAGGTGGCCCACAACTGTCCACCTCCTTCAACAGCCAGTCGTCGAGGTATAGAAAGACTAGGATTCACAAACTACAGGCGTGACCAGCGACTACCACCATCACTTTTGTAAACACCTGTGTTTCACAGGGAGCACGGAAAACGAAATGTTTTGTGGTCTACCTGAAGCTGCAGGTAATGTCTCTGAGACTGTAGGACAGAGATGTCGAAATAGACATCAGGCAGATTCAGCTCCACCATCTAGTATCCTCGACCCATGGTATATAGAACTTGTGGCAGGCTGAGCATTTGAATTTGTCCTTCTCAAGGAAAAACATCAGAGAGCGAAGGTTGAGAATAGGATGGAGTCCTCCATCCTTCTTCGGGACCAAGAAGTAATGGGATTAAAAAACAGTCACTACCTCTGATGCTAGAACCCTAGCTATAACTGCCTTTGCCAAGAGAGCCTGAAATTGCATTAACCTCTGAGGGGTGTTGAAGTTTAGGAGGTATATTGACATGCAAGGAGAGGAAGGGGAAGACGTATCCATTTAGTATGGTTCAGATCACTCATTGATCTGATGTAATGCTCTGCCATTCGTGGAGGTGGAAGGTGTTGCGACCTTCTACCACACAATCATGTGGCACCAAGGGCAAACAAGGGCAGCTTCGAGGCAGCTGCAGAAGGTAGGAGGGCAGCAGTTTGGATAGTTTATTGCCCCTGAATGTCTGGCCACTGCTAGGCAGATCTCCAGTCTTTGTCTCAAAAAATCTTGTTACTGCTGAGACAAAGTCTGAAGTAATCTCTGCTGCAATCCTCTTCCAAAGACTCTAAAGGGGTTCAATTGTTGGGAAACCTAACATACAAGCGTTGCAAACACAAGGGAGTGAGCTGTTGCCTTGCTCTCCTTGAACAGTTCCAAGGCACAGTCCGCCTTGTCTCCAAAACGACATGTGCCATCAAATGGCATGTCCATCAGGGATCGTTGGAGGAAATCTGGTCAAACTGATGCAAATGTGGTAGTGAAACACTACTCTTGTTCAGTCTGCCATACCCAAGCAGTTGGTAGTGTCCAGGCCCGAGCAAATTAGATACTTGCCAGCATCATGACCATACTGAATGACACACTGGTGGCTGGCCCTGAGGTCTTATGGGACTGCTGGCAACACCTCCACCACTATGTCCCACAATACATGTGAGCATTTACCTAGAATGCTTGAGTTCAGTGAATGGAGGGTAAGAGTAGCAGAGGAGAACATACTTTTCACCAATGTTTCCATGCATCTTGACTCTCTGTAAGGGTGGTTGGAAATGCATTTGCCTTCACCCTGCTTATAGTCATCTGGACTACCAGGCTTACTATTATAGGGTGTTGGAGGAGAAAGGCAGGATGTTCTGGAGCAGGTCTGTGTCTTCTATATGGAAGGCAAGATTCTGGTTTTGCCTTATGCAAGGCAGTGTGTCAGTTGAAGCCTCATTAAATGGCAGGGGAGACTCCTGTGTTGTGTGTCCTGGTTGTAGGACCTTTGGAAGGATGTTGATTTTGAACTCAGTAGTGTGAAGCTATGTCAAGCACCTCTGCTGGACTTCTCCAAAGGAGGCAGACTGTCCAGTGGCTGAAGCTGGAGTAGGAAAGTGACGGCTGTCATCAGGTGAGGTATTGAGGCCTCTGGCATTTGGCAGAACCAGGAAACTGTTTAAATCATCATAAACATGACTGTCGTCTGGCAGGTCATAATGGAGGGAAAGAGATTCTGAATCAGAGTAGACCAGTGGGCCTGAGGTTTGCACCTTCATTTGAGGTTGCAGCGATAGTCCTTTCCAAGGCTAAAAGGACTATTGGCTCCAGCTTTGGTGATTTGCAATGGAAAAATATGATGTGTGATTTTGCTTTTTGGACCATTTCCAGCCATGGACACTAGGCCTACCCACATAAGTGAGGTACCATTTTTATCGGAAGACATATGGGGGCATAGAATAATAGAACACTTGTTAATACCAATTGGATTTTGCTGCATTTGTCCGTTTCAAATGCAAGCCAGTGTGTAAGAAAGAAGCCATTTTGAAAAATACCCCCTAAATCATATGCTAGTACGGGTACCCACAAACTCAGAGATGTACAAATACCCACTGCTTTTAAACTCCATATCCTGTGCCCATTTCATAAATACATAGGTCTCCATTTCTCACTCTACATATTTAACAATATTGATTGGTCTATACTCATTACACAATGAGCACCCACTGTACAATGGAGCTCAGTTGTTGGTTCCGACTGCTTTGGTTCTTGTAGAACCTACAAATCCTAGATATGCAGGCAGACGGGTCTAGCAGACGTAATGGTATATTGCTTTTTTAAATCAGTCATTGTGACAAAAAGCTACAGATGGAAACGTTGCCACAGATGGCTTTTTAATATTTCTTTATTTCAATAGTCAGTTTCTTTAAGAAAACCTTGAGGGATCTACACATATGACCCCTTGCTGAATTTGAAACTATGTCTACTTTTCAGAAATCTATAGTTTTCCTGGATCACCCATGAGTGTCATACTTGTTTCCACCACAAACTGCAAATAGAGTGAAAGCGCAGGAAATAGGGGAAATGGGCTACTTCTTAGATAAATGCCAAAACTGTGGTAAAACTTTTGTTTTGTTGATTCCGCTCTGCATGTTCTTGAAAGCTGGAAAGATGGTGACTTTGGCACAACAAACCGTTTATTGGTGCTGTTCTTAGGAAAGAAACCAGACCCTTTTACCCAAAGCACTGTTTTCCTACTTTTCCCACAAAATACTAAATGTAGCTATATGTTACCTATTTTCTCAAACGCCTCCAGGGGAATCCACAAACCTTGGGTACCTTTAGAATCCCCACGTTGTTGGAACAAAAGGACGCAAATATGAACAAAAAGTTATGGAGGACGAAGGACAAGCAAGCCCAATAGCCAAAAAAGGGCTCAGCACTTGGGGGGAAGGCCCAGCAGTCAATGGGTTAACATGTGAGTTGGCGTTTTGGCGTTTTGGTGTTTACAAACTTCTCTCATTTTCCAGTCAGAGAAAGAAATGTACAATTAATTATGTGATAATCCTGTTGGTACAGTGAGTGTGAAAGGAAAAGCTACAGGATGTCATTCTTTGTAACACAACAAAATGTAAACACCTGTAAATGAACTGTAGGCCTAAAGCAGTTAGGAACGCAAAATTGAAGCATAATTTGACTGCTATTCTGAAGTATGATGGATACAAAGATTTTAATAGGATTGAAACAAATCAAGACACTTGGGGCCATATGTACGAAGCATTTTGCACCTCACAAACAGAGAATCGGGCCATTTGCGACATGCAAAATGCACTTTGGGATGTTCAGACCCATTTTTGCGATTCGGTATTTACCTTTACCTAATCGCAAAAAGGGTTTGCGAGTCACAATAAGGAAGGGGTGTTCCCTTCCTAATTGCAAGTCGCAGTCCCATGTATGATTATTTTGTGACCGCAAATGCGGTCACAAAACAATTGCAGTTAGTTTCAAACTGGTGCTAACCCATTCGCAAACAGGAAGGGGTCACCATGGCACCCCTTCCCCTTTGTGAATAGAAGCGAAAACAGTTTTTCAGAGCAGGAACTCTGAAAAAATAAAAATAAAACTTTTCATTTTTTGTTTTTGAAATGCATCTCATTTACCTTTAACCTTTTAGGTGCGGGTGTCGGCTACTGGCCGACGCCCACACTCCCTCCCTGGTGCGGGTCACGACCAGTGGCCGACACCAGGGAGGAGGTTAAAAATCCTCCGGTGCAGTGCACCGGAGGATTTATTTATTTATTTATTTTCCCGTAGGAGACGCGGAAGATCTTCCGCGTCTCCATCCCGCCCCCTTCCTGCCCTGACGTCACTATTTTTCCCCACCGGAGAAGAAGAGAAGCAGGTAAGCGTTCTCTTGTTCTCCAGTGGGGAAAAAAAGGCCAAAACAGCCTCCCCAGATGCCAGGGAGGCATTGATGGAAAGGGGAGGCTCTCCCCTTTCCATCGATGCCTCCCTGGCACCATTTCCTGGCCATGGATCGCAGCGCGGCTGCGATCCATGGCCAGGAAATGCCACTAGGCACCAGGGATCTTCTTTGGGGGGGTCGGCCTCCATGTAAAAGAGCAGCCCCCCCCGGGGAAAAATAGAATTATTTCAACTGTTTTGGGGGGTGATCGTGCCCCCCACATTAAAAAAAAAAAAGGGAAAACAAAATGGCAGGGTTGGCCCTCAGAACACGGACCGACCACTGGGGCAAAAAAAAAACCGTGTCGTTTTCCCAGGGGGTGGGGGGGGGGCGATCGCCCCCCCAGGGTAAAAATAGTAACAAAAACAAAAAAAAAACAAATTGTTGGTGGTCAGCCCTTAGGGTGACCATCTATGGGGCCAATTTTTTTTTTATACATGTGTGCTTTGCCAAGGGCAAGCACACATGTATGAAAAAAAAGGTATGTGAAATGAGTGTCTTGTTTTCTCTCTCTCTCTCTCTCTCTCATATATATATATATATTTATATATATATATATATATATAAAAATATATATATGTGTATATATATATATATAAATATTTTTTTTTTTCAGGTCGAGCATTGCAACGCCCATGCGCTGCTTTTCTGACTTGCTGTGGATCTGGGCTTCTAACAACGCCCATCACTACCACTCGTTTGTGGGCTTGTCCTTCAAAAATCCTTTGATTACATTGGTAAATGATTTACCTTTGTCCCTCCTTGGGGAGGTTCTGTTACCGCCTTGGCCATCGCCCCTGGTACATGGCTAATTGCACTTTTGCTGTTACGTTTAACTGCAAACAAACTTCTTTTCCTTTTGTGTATATCTTCACCTGATGCTCATGGTGGCCGTGGCGCTGTCAATCGGCTCTCTTATGTAAAAGTGTTTAACTTTCAATTATCAATTTATGTGGCAAGAAAGGTTGGGTTAGGAGTTTATAACGCTAATAGCTCTAACTCGAACTGATGCAAGACCCATTGCATTGTAAATGCTTGTTTTTCTTTTGTGTGTTGTTTTATAATGGTGAACAATTTCACCGCACTCCACGAGGACCGTGATCAAGACTCCTTGGTGAGTCGAAACACGTTGGTGGTTATTGACTGCAATAAAATACGCGTTTATTTGTACCTCTTGGAGTGTGGTGAAATTGTTTGGCATTACATAATTTCGAGATTGGTCTTCTCCGTCACTGGGCACCGGCAGTGGAGTGCGCCGCCCAGCAACCCTTCAACCACTTTGTTTCTAAACATAAATATATATATTATTGTATATATATATATATGCGACACAAATTGGTTAAAAGATTGTTGCGCAGCGCACTCCACTGCCGGTGCTCAGTGATGGAGGAGAGCAACCTCGAAAATATTTTGTGAACAAGAATCTCACCGCACTCCACGAGGTTCAAATTGACATGTTTTATTGCAAGTATAAAAAATGAAAGAAAAGAGGGACTCATTTGCTGTGATCAAGACTCCTTGAGAGTCGAAACACGTACGTGGCTGTTGCTTGCAATAAAAGATGCCAATTTGAACCTCGTGGAGTGCGGTGAGATTCTTGTTCACACAATATATATATATATGCATGCATGCATGTCTTTTCTGTAGTGGCAGTTACCATAAAGTAGCGCAGATGGTTTATTGTCCTGCTGCAAAGGAGATACATTTATATGTATTTAGCTGAGTGGATTAGTAAAGGCAAGCGTTACCTGCGCTTTAAAACAAATGTTATGCCAGGGGGACTATGGAGATATGAGTGGCACTTTTGCTGGGTAGTACTGTGGGAATTAGAAGAGGAGGTAATGGGAGGCAGAGCACCAAAAATGACTGTTGCACAGGGTGTGTGGTAAGGTGAAGTAATACATGATTTTTTTGTTTTTTGCAGTGTTTTCAGAGAATCTGCAGAGTTGGAGAAGAAGCGAAGGTAAGGTGACAACATTTCTTATTGTACACAACAAACATACCCACAAGCAATTTTGTGACTATCTGCCTTCTACGTAGGCTAGTAATTTAGAGGGACAGTTTAGCCAGTTGCAGAGATGGCGTCTCGTTGGATGACTGCTGATCAAGCCCTAACTCGGGTTATGGAGGACAGTTCTGATGTAGGCTCAGAGACTGAGACAGCAGACACTGAGACAGCATCTGAGGGAGAGGACAATGGGGCAGATTCTGGGAGTGATTTTTCAGTCAGCGGGGTCCCATCCGACGACACCTCTTCCAGTGCGTCTGAAGGAGACAATGACGACATCCGGGCTATCCATTCGCAAGCTTTCTGGGCAGCGGGACCACATTGGGTTAGCCGAACCCAGAGAGCAAGTGCTTGCTGCTGCAAGCACAGAGAGAGTGCTCTCTTGGCAGCACCCCTGTTTGGTTCAGTCACAAATTCCACCTTTTACTGGAGACACTGGATGTAAAGTCGATACAGCTAACTTTCTGCCAGTCGACTACATCTATCTATTTTTGGATGTTGACTTCCTTCAGAAAGTTGTGCAGCAAACAAATTTGCGTGCAGACCAATTTCTGAGGGAGCGTGGAGGCACTCTAGGGCCCCATTCTAGGGCACGCCAGTGGACTCCCACTTCGCTGGCGGAGTTGAAGATATTTTTGGGCCTTACGCTCAAAATGGGGTTAGTGCAGAAACCCACCTTGCAGTCCTACTGGACGACTCGCACGGTTTGGGTAACTCCCATCTTCGCACCATACATGAGAAGAGATCGTTTTTTGCTACTGCAGCGCATGCTGCATTTCAATGACAATTCTGCTGCATTGCCCCGGGGCCATCCAGATCATGACAGGTTGTTCAAAATTCGGCCTGTCGTGAAACATTTGTCTGCCAGGTTTCCAGAGATCTATACTCCTGGAAAGAATAGAGCAGTTGATGAGTCCTTGATCCTGTACAAAGGACGGCTGCTTTTCAGACAGTACATTGCGAGCAAAAGAGCTTGCTATGGCATAAAGCTGTACATGCTGTGTGAGAGCTCTTCTGGCTATGTGTACAGCTTGAGAGTGTATACAGGGAAGGATTCTACCCTAAACCCTGTAGGTTGCCCTCCCACGTTGGGGGTCACAGGTAAGACTGTATGGGAACTTGTCCAGCCACTTCTTCACAAAGGTTATAACCTTTATGTGGACAATTTCTATACAGGAGTAGAGCTGTTCAGTGAGATCTACAAAGCTGGCACTGTGGCCTGCGGTACAGTTCGCAAAGGATTCCCGCATGAGCTTGTTTGCAAGAAGCTCCAGAAATCCCAGAGTACTGCATTGCATTCTAACGAACTGCTCGCACTCAAGTTCCTAGATAGGCGTGATGTATACGTGCTCACTACAATTCATGATGAGAGCACTTCTCCCATCACGGTTTGGGGTCAGATGGCCGAAGTCCACAAGCCCATCTGTATACTTGATTAAAATAAGTACATGGGCGGAGTGGACAAGAACGACCAGGTTCTTCAACCATACAATGCGTGTTGTAAAACTCGCACTTGGTACAAGAAACTGTTTACCCACCTGATTCAGATGGCAACATATAATGCGTATGTTGTTTACCGTCAGACAACCACAGGAAGACTCATGACTTTCCTTGACTTCCAGTTGTCTATAATTGAAAGCCTCACTGCTGTTACAGAAGAAGCAGCAGCCTCCACCTCATATGTTCTGGAGGATGTGGCAAGGCTGCAGGAGCGACACTTTGCTGATCGCATTCCTAAAACACCCAAAAAGGATCGTCCATGTCGTCGCTGTACAGTGTGCTCGAAGCATGGAAAGCGGCAGGAGAGTTGGTATTACTGTCCCCAGTGTCCATCACAACCAGGCCTCTGCATCCCTACTTGCTTTACGTTGTATCATACTAAAGCAAAGTTCTGGGAAATCGACTGAGGTTGAGCTGCCGTTGGGTAATCCTTTCAGTGGCAGTGCATGGATACCGAACGTCCATCGGCCACTGCTTCGTTAGGCAAGGAGCCACAGAATTTGACTTCATCATGGACTTCCTTTTGGACTGCTTGACAGCTAAATCCACCATCTGAGTGTGGTTGGTGTTCTGTTCAATTAAAATGCATTATCTTCCCCCTATTGCATATACTAGTGGACAGAACATATGCCACATTGTCACGGAGTACCCTTTCTTCACCAGCATGTCTACCTTACTTTCAACAGTAGATATGCTCTCCCAGTTCGAGGAATCACTTTGTACGGCATACTTGAAAACCCCCAACTTGCTTCCACAAACTAGTATAGGTTCACTTGGCAATTATACAGGATTAGCCAGGGCTCTGATGAGAACAGAGACATGAATGGGTAAGGAAAGGTTATGGTAGGAGTGCCTTCACAGGGTTATTGCACAGGTAGAAGGCAGATAGTAAAGGTAGTACAGATTTACATCATCTACACCTATGGATTCAAACCCATTGGTGCCATCCCAGCACTGAAGGAGAATGACTTGTATAGGTCAGTGTTTGACCTGCTTTTCATGTTCATCCTCCATCAGAACTTAGTAGATGTTCAGTTTGCTGTATAAGTGCATTATAGTCACATCGCTGCACATAATGTTGGCTGGGACATATGCTACGTTCTCATGGACTCCCCTATGTACCAAACACTACCCTTTTTCATTGCCTATGACCTTCTCTTTAGGGAACATCATGAGAAATCCCCAGCATGTCTCCCTTAGTTTCAAAGGTAGATATGCTCTCTCAGTTCAAGGAATCGCTTTGTACACCATACTCAGACACCCCCAACTTGCATCCACAAACTGGAAGGAGTTGGATTTAGCACAGAGAGTGCATTAAAAGCACATGAAAAACATGTCTTCCTGAGCCTCAGGTGGCTGTCACAGGAGTCATTAGTAAAGGTTCATTATGCATGCATTTGGTAATGTTCAGGAAGAAGGAGGCAGTTACTTGACAGGTGGTAAAATGTAGTCAAACTTATTCCATTCTGTGGCGTGTGAATGTGATTTGCCCTTGTCTGGCAGCGGTAAGTTAATGTGAGTGTAGTGATTGGTTGGATTGGGCCCGTGGCTGGGGATATGAAAGGGTTGTTTGTTGTGCGTAAATGGCGTATGAATGGACCATAAAGAGGTTGGTGCCTGGACGCGGCTTTATGGCCCACCTTCAGAAGGCTTGTTTCAATATTCAGATACTTTGATAAGTAATCATGCTTTGAAACCATAATTTCTGGAGGTGCTAAAACCAACCAGTGTGAGTGGTGGGTTAACTTTAACAAACTAGTACCAGGGGAGTCCAAGGGTGCAGGACTTGCGTGGCTCTCACCAGTTTTCCTTCACCCAGAATCCCCTTGAAATCACAAAATATGCTTAAAAAACACATTTTCCTTGCATTCCAATGAGCAGAAGTCAAAGGATCTGCAGGGATCCTCAAAATTCCTACCACCCAGTGTTTCCCCACTTGTCCTGATAAAAACACAACCCCGCTTGTGTGCCTGCGCCTAGTGCCTGCTTCAGGAATGAATCACTCCAGGGTTAACAGTAGCCCTCATGCAAGGACTACCATTGACCCTTGTGTGATCCATTCCTGTCGCGGGTGCTAGGCCTACCGAAACGCGTGAGGTATCATATTTATCGGGAGACTTGGAGGAACGCTGGGTGGAAGGAAATTTGTGGCTCCTCTCAGATTCCAGAACTTTCTGTCACCGAAATGTGAGGAAAACGTGTTTTTTTAGCCACTTTTTGAGGTTTGCAAAGGATTCTGGGTAACAGAACCTGGTCAGAGCCCCACAAGTCACTCCATCTTGGATTCCCCTCGGTCTCTAGTTTTAAAAAATGCATAGGTTTGGTAGGTTTCCCTAGGTGCCGGCTGAGCTAGAGGCCAAAATCTACAGGCAGGCACTTTGCAAAAAACAGCTGTGTTTTCTGTCAAAAAATGGGATGTGTCCACGTTGTGTTTTGGGGCATTTCCTGTCGCGGGCGCTAGGCCTACCCACACAAGTGAGGTATCATTTTTATCGGGAGACTTGGCGGAACGCTGGGTGGAAGGAAATTTGTGGCTCCTCTCAGATTCAAGAACTTTCTGTCACCGAAATGTAAGGAAAACGTGTTTTTTTAGCCACTTTTTGAGGTTTGCAAAGGATTCTGGGTAACAGAACCTGGTCAGAGCCCCACATGTCACCCCATCTTGGATTCCCCTAGGTCTCTAGTTTTCACAAATGCACAGGTTTGGTAGGTTTCCCTAGGTGCCGGATGAGCTAGAGGCCAAAATCTACAGGTAGGCACTTTGCAAAAAGCAGCTGTGTTTTCTGTCAAAAAATGGGATGTGTCCATGTTGTGTTTTGGGGCATTTCCTGTCGCGGGCGCTAGGCCTACCCACACAAGTGAGGTATCATTTTTATCGGGAGACTTGGGGGAACGCTTGGTGGAAGGAAATTTGTGGCTCCTCTCAGATTCCAGAACTTTCTGTCACCGAAATTTGAGGAAAACGTGTTTTTTAGCCACTTTTTGAGTTTTGCAAAGGATTCTGGGTAACAGCACCTGGTCAGAGCCCCACAAGTCACCCCATCTTGGATTCCCCTAGGTCTCTAGTTTTAGAAAATGCACAGGTTTGGTAGGTTTCCCTAGGTGCCGGCTGAGCTAGAGGCCAAAATCTACAGGCAGGCACTTTGCAAAAAACAGCTGTGTTTTCTGTCAAAAAATGTGATGTGTCCACGTTGTGTTTTGGGACATTTCCTGTCGCGGGCGCTAGGCCTACCCACGCAAGTGAGGTATCATTTTTATCGGGAGACTTGGGGGAACATAGAATAGCAAAACAAGTGTTATTGCCCCTTATCTTTCTCTGCATTTTGTCCTTCCAAATATAAGAGAGTGTGTAAAAAAGACGTCTATTTGAGAAATGCCCTGCAATTCACATGCTAGTATGGGCACCCCGGAATTCAGAGATGTGCAAATAACCACTGCTCCTCAAAACCTTATCTTGAGCCCATTTTGGAATTGCAAAAGTTTTCTTGATACCTATTTTTCACTCTTCATATTTCAGCTAATGAATTGCTGTATACCCAGTATAGAATGAAAACCAACTGCAGGGTGCAGCTCATTTATTGGCTCTGGGTACCTAGGGTTCTTGATGAACCTACAAGCCCTATATATCCCCGCAAACAGAAGAGTTCAGCAGACATAACGGTATATTGCTTTCAAAAATCTGACATTGCAGGAAAAAGTTAAAGAGTAAAACAGAAAGGAAAATGGCTGTTGTTTTCAGCTCAATTTCAGCTGGTATTTTCTGTAGGAAAACCTTGTAGGATCTACACAAATGACCCCTTGCTAAATTCAGAATTTTGTCTAGTTGTCAGAAATGTTTAGCTTTCCGGGATCCAGCATTGGTTTCACACCCGATCCTGTCACTAACTGGAAGGAGGCAGAAAGAACCAAAAATAGTAAAAATGGGGTATGTCCCAGTAAAATGCCAAATTTGTGTTGAAAAATGTGGTTTTCAGATTCAAGTCGGCCCGTTCCTGAAAGGTGGGAAGATGGTGATTTTAGCACTAGAACCCTTTGTTGATGCCATTTTCAGGGAAAAAACCACAAGCCTTCTTCTGCAGCCCTTTTTTCCCATTTTTTGGGAAAAAACTAAAATTTCACTGTATTTTGGCTAATTTCTTGGTCTCCTCCAGGGGAAACCACAAACTCTGGGTACCATTAGAATCCCCAGGATGTTGGAAAAGAAGTACGCAAATTTGGCGTGGATAGCTTATGTGGACAAAAAGTTATGAAGGCCTAAGTGCGAACTACCCCAAATAGCCAAAAAAGGGCTCAGCACTGGGGGGGGGGGGGGGGCAGCAGCTAAGGGGTTAAGGAAAACGGGCTGCGTTTAAAAAAAAACCTGCTTTATTTAAAAGCAGTCACAGGCTTGGTGGTCTGCTGTCTCCAGCAGACAACCATCCCTGTGAGGGCGGCCATTCCCAAGGGGTCGAAAATTGCGACCTACCTCATGAATATTTATGAGGTAGGTCATTTGCGACCCCCTTGCGAATTGCAAACAGTGTCATTGACACTGTTGAACATAAAGTTTGGCGACTCGTAAATTGCGAGTCACTCTGACTCGCAAAACCTATATTTTGCACATGTGGCCCTTGGTGAACCACAAATGATAAATATTCACTAAATTATGATTTTCACAAATTATTGTTTGTGTGCAATATACTTTTATCAGTAAAACTGTATGTCTTTCCAAATATAGTGGCCATTTTCAATGGAAAATTGCTGACTGTAAATGACAGTGTGGTACCACACTATGCTTTAGTTACATTAAAAAAGAAAATCATACTACTCATATCCATTAAAAGTAGGTGGATCACGAAAATGTGTCATTTTAAAAAGTGGGTCATGATACTAAAAGGTCTGGGATGCACTGGTATAGCATATGAATAAGGCCTAAAGGCAGTCGATTAGCTCCTCCTGGAACGAAGGAAAAAGATGTTTAGAATAAAGCTTATGGAAGTCCAAAACTACTTTAGATATGAAGAAGTGCATAAGATCCAAATCAGCCAAATAACATCTGTTCAAATACAGCACCACTATATGTTAATATATTCATGCACCATATTGAGGCGCAATATTTGATAAACACTCAGGCATCAGTACGAGGTCTAAAATGGAGAGACCATGCATAGATGATGTTTTTGTGACATGGGAAGGGACTAAAGAAAGCTTTTTGGCTGTTTAAGATTAAGTTCATGATTAGTTTAAGCAAACCTAACATCAATTTTCTGGATATGATGGTAGTAAAATGGGGACCATATTTGTCAACTAAACTTTACAACAAATCAACTTATGATATACATTTCAATAACTTCCATCTGAGACAGAAAACAAGGGGATACTCTTGTATTTAACTAGTGAGACTGAAGAGAATTAGATCAAATCTAAACATGGAAGGAAAAGCAGGAACAGCTACTTTCCAAATTTCAAGAAAAAGAACATCAAAAACATATATTTAGAAAAGGCAAATGAGGCTTAATCAGGAGAAGAGTGCAAAGTATAAATCTGGGAAGGTAACACTTTACCCCAGTACTCAACAGTACCACACAATAGAAGGAGGACAGTCAATAAACACATGGGAGGGGTCAATATGCACTGCTATTTGAAAAGCATTTTTCCACAGTGAACAATTTGTGTTCACATAAAATCACCAAACATTGATCTTATGATAAGAGCAGAAAATAACATTAAAAGTAATGACACAATGGGGTCCCGGGGGGAGGAGGAGGAATGAGGAGTTACCCCTGGGATCATTTGGGAAGGGTGGTACCGCCCGCGACGCAGTTGGGTGTCCGGGATGCCACTTTTAGGTAGGAGGGCGGGTATTTAAACGGCCATTTTGTTGCCAGGTCACCATTTTGTTGAAGGTGACCTGGTGGCCGGAGCTAGGGCGGTTAGGTGCCGTTTTTTTCCTGAGTTTTTTTCAACGTGCAGTAAAAAAAAAAAAAAAACTAAGTAAAGGAAGGAAGGAAATAAAGAACGAACATACCTGGTAGTTTGACAGCAGGTCGGTAGGTCGTGCAGTCTCTGTCCTCAACCGTTGCCGCGTTGTCAATGCGGAAGAAAATGTCCATAAGGCATTGGCACTGCTGGAGCAGGCCGGATGCCTGGACCTGTTGCGGCCGGAGGCATTGGCGCCGGAGCACCCTGCGCGTCAGGCCTCTGCGGGTGTGGCGGTGGCGGTTTTGGCCTGTTCGCCACCGCGCGCCGTGTTGTCAGGCATTCAGGTGAGGAAGGGAGCGAGAGCTGTGGGAGGGCTGGGGAGGAGAGGTGCGGCATGGTCGGGTCTGGGGGCGGCTGGGAGGCGGGCGGCTGGGGCTGCGCCTCCAGGGAAGCCAAGAAGGTGGCCTAGGGCCGAGGGCGTGGCCCACTCTGGTATGCAGGGAGCGGCTGTCCCGGCGTGCGGTCCCATGGGGCGAGGCCCCAGGCCAATGCGAAGAGGCCAGGAGGCAGGCACCGGAGTGTGCGCCGCGTGCCGCCTTCAAGGTTTTCAAAAGAGGAGGGTCTGCGAGGGCCACAGGGCACAGACGTAGGGAGTGAAGAGGGGGCCCTGGTGGAGATGCGGGCTGGGGAGGAGGAAAGGGGGGTCGCCCCAGACGCTTGGGTCGGGGGGAGGGGAAAGGGGGGAGTGGCAGCAGGATGCGGTAGACCCGAGGGTGCCACTGTCCGAAAAGTGTCCCATGATGCTGCAATGGAGCAGCAGTGATGACGAGGCGGAACAGGAGCAGGAGTGGGGAGGATCTGCAGCCAAGGGAGATGGCCCCTAAGGTCCCCTCCAACGTTTATGTGGCAAGACAGGGCAGGGTCGGGGAGGGAAGGTGCAGGGCAATTTGTGAGGAGGAGGGGGGGTCGTCTGAGGGCTTGGTTGAGGAGGCAGTTTCACCAGCTGGCACACCGGACCTTCTTTGGCAGGACACGCTGGATTTTGAAGAGGAGGAGCCAGGTGAGCAGTTTGCGGCTCAGTCACCCTGGCACGAAGAGAAGGCGGGGCCTGGAGCGACCGGCCGGATGGCGTCAACGGGATGGAGCAGCCAACGGCACCTGGCTGCGGACGCTCCCACGGGGCGGTGTGGCAGTAAGGGTTTTGCGCCTGGGGGAGCAGCGTCCGGGCCCATCAGGTATACGGGGGTGGAGTGGAGCTATGCCTGTTGGTTGCGAGGTTTGTGGTGGTTATGGCCGGGACAATGAGCACGGTGGCGGTGAGCGACGCATGGAGGATTTGGACGCAAGTCTTGAGGAAGGGGAGCTGGTGGAGAGTAGGAGTGAGTCGGATTGGTGGGAGAGAGCGAGGGGTACGGGGGTCGTTAATCCTGTCCTTCAGTAATTTCAGAAGGAGATGCGGGTGAGAGTGCGCCCTCGTTGCTTTCTCCAGGTAAGGAATCGGCGAGCTCTATGGTGTCTGTTGCAACAGAAGCGAAGAAGGAGTCAGTGCGTTTGGTTAAGGGAGTGTATGTGCAGGACATGGGGGTGGCCACTGGCAGTGGGGTGATTAGCAGTGGTGATGGAGCCGTCAAAGGGGGGGAGGGGGTGCGTCTGGTGACGGACAGGGCAATTCATCATCAGGTATGGCGAAGGAAGAAAAGGAAGGGGAACCGGCCCCTAAGCGGGTGAAGTTGCCCTACGTGGGCACCAGGAAACTGTTGGGGGCGCATTAACTGCAATCAACGAAGGCCAAAATATGGAAAGGGGAGTATGTGGATGTCTTGAAGTTGCTTCACCGGGAGGTGCGTGCAAAAGAGGGCTCCAAATAGGAGGAATGGGAGCTTTCTAAGAGACCGAAGGTGCCGGTGAATATTAAGAACTGGCTGGCGGCCTTCCTGATTTTTGCGAGCGTCTACTGTGAGCGCTTTCCAAAGCGGGCAGTAGCTTTGTTCAAAGATATGGATATTATTCAGAAGGCGCAGCTCAATTACGGTGGGTTCGCGTGGCGACAATATGATGAGGAATTCCAGGCCAGGATGGCAGCGGATCCGGAGGTGAAATGGGGTGAGATTGATTCTGACCTTTGGCAGCATACCATGGGTCCCACGAAATTCGGGAAGACGGTATTTACGGCCAGTGGGCTGCCCATAACTTATCGGCCGTTTCGTGAGCGCCCCACCCAAGGGGTGGGGTCCGGGGACTCTAGTGTAGCTCACTCCAGCACTTCGGGGACAGGGCGCTCCGGCGCCTGTTGGGATTACAATAAAGGCTTGTGCACAAGGGAATATTGTAAGTTCCACCACAAGTGCTCGAAATGCGCGGGACAGCACCCGGTCACGCACTCGACGGGATCTCAAGGTACCTCCGTTTCTGGAAGTGCACAGGGGCAAGGAGGCGGCGGACAAACGGCTAGTTATGGGGGCAGGGACACCCAGCGCCAGCGTTCGGGCTTTGCGGGAAAAGGCTCATACTCCGGTTGAGGTGGAGACACTGGCGGCGTGCTTAGCGGGCTATGACATGGCAGATGATGCGGAATTCCTCATTCGGGGCTTTCGGTTTGGTTTTCGTTTGGGGTACGAAGGTACGTGGGTGCGGCGGTGGGCAGAGAATTTGCGATCGGTGCACGGTAGGGAGGTGTTGGTGCAACAGAAATTGGACAAGGTGGTGAGGGAAGATCGCATGACTGACCCTTTTTCAGATTGGCCGATACAGAACTTCATTATGTCCCCGATTGGGGTTGTGCCCAAGAAGGAGAGTGTGCAGTTCAGATTGATTCGCCATTTGTCATGGCCTGAGGGGACGTCGGTTACCGATTTCATCCCAGAAGCATTATCGAAGGTGTCCTATGCGTCGGTGGACGTGGCTATTGAAATGGTGGAGCAGTTGGGGCCTGTTTCGCTCATGGCTAAGTCCGACACATCCGGAGGATTTTAAATTACTGGGAATTCAATTTCAAGGGTTTTGGTATGCAGACAAAGCCCTCCCTATGGGGTGTTCTAGCTCATGTGTGCTGTTTGAGTGCTTCAGTTCGGCGTTGCAATGGATATTCTCAAGGCTCATGGGTCACTATCAGATGACACATTACTTGGATGATTTCTTTTTTGCTGCTCCGGCGGCCAGCCCGTGTTGTGCAGCGGTGCTGGGTCGATTTGTGGAGATCATGGGAGTCCTTGGTGTGCCCTTGTATCCCGAGAAGACAGTGGGGCCATGTATTGCGCTGTCCTTTTTGGGAATCGAGTTGGATATGGTGACGGGAGTGGCCCGTTTGCCGGAGGAGAAAAAAGTGGACATGCTGCAGAGAATTTCCGATATGTTGAGGAAGCAGAAGGTCATTGTGCGTGACATTCAGGTGTTGTTGGGGCTTTTGAATTTCACCTGTCGGGTAGTAAGAGCGGGAAGGACATTTTGCAGACGTTTGGCATTGGCATTGTCAGGGGGGGTGATGCCGCATCACCACGTCCGTTTGAAAGTAGGCGTACGGGAGGACATGAGGATGTGGAACACGTTTCTGCACGCTTTTAACGGGATTCCTTTGAAGGCCTGGTGGGACTGCGAGTGGGATGTACAGCTTTCTTGGATGCATTGGGGACGACGGGTTTTGGTCTGTACTGCGAGGGGCGCTGGTGCGCGGAGGAATGGCCGGATCAGTGGAAGTGTGGAGGTCACAGCATTGCAATTTTGGAGCTTTTTCCGCTGGTGGTAGCGGTATGCTTGTGGGGTCAGGAGCTCAGGCATTCAAGGGTGTTATTTTGGGTGGATAATATGGCAGTGGTGCATGTGGTGAATCGACAGTCGGCGCGCGACGGGCAGGTACTGCAGTTGCTGCGGGCTTTTGTGCTTCAATTTTTGCGGAATGATATCTTTTTCAGAGTGAGGCACCTGCTGGGTGTTAATAATGACATCGCTGATGCTTTGTCTCGTTCGCAGTTGGAGTGGTTCCATGGATTAGCCACGGGTGTGGACCTGCGCAGGATGCGCATGCCGGGGGAGCTATAGAGGATAGGCACTCCAGGATGCTACGGCTCGTGGTGAATTCATTGGCGCCGTCTAACAGGCGGGCATATGTCAAGGCTTGGGAGGAATTTTTGGGCTCCGGGGCACTGCGAAGGGTAAGCCAAGGGGACATGGTTGAAGATGTGGTGCAGTTCATTATGGGACTGATTGAAAAAGGCCAGTCCAGGGTGACGATAGCGGGTAAGTTAACGGCCTTGGGGTTTATGGGCAAGCTTTTGTGGGGTTATCCTCCTTCGGTTGGTGAGTTGGGGCACAGAATCTTAGAAGGATGGGCAAAAGAAATGGGGTCTCAAGGGAGGGCTGGCGCCCTGTGTCCTTGGAATTGCTGAAGCGCCTCGGTCCGACCTTAGGGGTGATGTGCTTTTATGTGCGGGAGGCACTGCTGTTTCGTACATTAATGTCTTGGATGTTTTTTGGGGCCCTGAGGGTATCTGAATTGCTTGGTTTAGCGAGTTGTCAGGGCCTACAGTGGTGTGAGGTGCGCCCCGGAGCGGACGGGGTTGCGCTGCTAATCAGGAGATCGAAGACGGATCAGAGGGGTGTGGGTGCAACAGTTTTCCTCTGGCGGTACCCCGATAAAGTGATTTGTCCCGGGATCTTGGAGGCACAATTGAGGGAGGCGTCGGGTCACAGTGAGGGCTTAGTGTTTCGGCACGCGGACGGGAACAGAGTGACAGCTTCTCAGCTGTTGGGGGTTATGAAGAAGGGGTTGTCTTACCTGGGTGTTGATGCTGCGAGTTTTGGTACACACTCTTTCAGGATTGGGATCGCGACGGAAGCTGGGAACAAAGGGTGGGGTAGAGAGGAGCTGATGGCATTGGGGAGGTGGAGATCAGAAATCTTTAGGAGATATGTGTGCGGGCAAGAGTTTTGGGTTTAGCGCGTTGTGAAGGAATGATATATGTTTTCTCATTTCTTTTCTTTTCCAGGTGTGGTGAGGGGTCCGGAGGCAGAATACCTTGACATTGGGGTGGTTGGACACTCATTTGTAAAATGGGCCCAACGTCAGGCTAGGAGGCCGGCACTTGGGGACAATTTAGGTTTCGATCCTGCGCGTTATAAGTTCCGGTGGTTGGGGAAAGGTGGGATACGGTGGAAAGAACTTTTACCACGACTGCAAGTTGCGGCAGGGAGGGGCCCCTGCCCGGATCTCTTATGCATTCATTTAGGGGAGAATGATTTAGTGGTGACTACGTGGTTGGACCTCATGAAAGCGATGAAGAAGAATTTAGAGACTTTGCTGAATCAGTGGAAAGGGTGTCATGTGGTGCTCACAGCATTTGTTCTGCGTCGGGTTTGGCGGGGGCCAGGAAGCCGGGGGCCATAGAGAGGGCGCGGCGCAAGTTGAATAAGGAGATGAGGATTTTCTGTGGGGAGAGAGGTCTGTCCTTTTTAGTGCATTCAGACTTGCATTTTGAGGATGCTGAGTTTTTTAGGGACGACGGGGTCCATCTATCCTTTATGGGAATGCAACTTTATTCGCTACAAATGAAGGAGCACCTGAAGGCTTTGCTGACGGAGGCCTAGGTTGGGGGGGCAGAAGAAGTCGGGGTCTTTTTCTGGTAGTGGAGATGGCAGGGCAATTCAGTTATTATAGGGGGAACGATCATTAGTCGGAGATGGACAGGCAGGAAACTGCGCATTAGCGGACAGGTTCAAAAGAAGCGGGTAGGACGGGGGAAGTAGGTGGACGAGAGGGGTGAGGAATAGGCAGGAAGAGAGTAGGGAAGGGGAGGGCAGGGTAGGGGAGGGAGAGGACTGGGGATAGGTTTATTCGATGTCTAGTGAGGCTTTAGGTTTGTGCGGCAAAGGCCCAGGTGGGGGGGGGGAACTGTCAAGGGCACCTGTTCCAATAAATCGCCCTTTTACACACATGTATCATGTACCCTTTCTGGGACCCAAGTCACTCTTCTAGGCATGCAAGTCCTTCTCTCTAGGACACAGCAGTAAAGTGATACTGCAGGCTTTATCATACGTAGGCTCAGACTGGGGAGTAGGTAGCAATATGAGACAGATTCTGCCCCCTGTGCTGTGCCTTATCTCTTAATTTGGTGTGCATTCATCCTCTGTGTTAGGATGGTAGAGATGAGCTAAGTACTGGCTGAGCAATACAGTACATAGACTCCAGTGATTGAAGTGGGCTGACGATCACAACCAGAGTTTCTGTAATATTCAAAAGCTTGTTAATTCCTGCAGTCCCCGAGCAACATCATACCTTTGTTGCTAGTCAGGTTTTGCAGGCTTCTGAGCCCTGAACTCTACCAGGTCATTTCTTACTGGCCAAGGTTACACAAGAGGCAAGTACAGTATGTCCTCCCATGGCAAGATAAATAAGCCCAAAAAAGGAAATAAGAGATAGCCGAGTTTCTCCTAGGGCAGGGAAATCCTACACTAGATACACGTGCACAGGTGTAAGAGAGAAGAACTGGAAATTGATGCCAATCAATCAATAAAAAATTGTATAGAGCGCGCTACTCACCTGTGAGGGTCTTGAGGCGCTTGTGGGTGAGTGTGAAGGGGGGTTACTGTTCGAACAGCCATGGCTTGAGGTCTTTTCTGAAGAGTAGGAGGTCTTTGGTTTTGCGGAGGTTGGTGGGGAGGGAGTTCCAGGTTGAGGGGGTGAGGTAGAAGAACTCCTGACTCCTGTGGTGGTTCGTTTGATGCGGGGAACTGTAGCTAGTGCAAGGTCTGCTGATTGGAGGTTGCGGGTGGGAGTGTGGAAGTTCACTCTTTCGTAGAGGTAAATCGTCGGTGTTGTGGAGGGATTTGTGTGCGTGGATGAGGATCTTGAAAGTGATTCTCTTGTCTATGGGGAGCCAGTGAAGGGATTTGAGGCGTGGTGAGATTCGTTCTGTGTTCTGGATTCTCTGGAGTTTGCGTTTGAGTTTGAGTGTGGTGCCGGCGTAGAGGGCGTTGCCGTAGTCTAGTCTCCTGCTGATGAGTGCAATGTTGACTGTCTTCCTGGTCTCTGGGGGAATCCATTTGAAGGATTTTTTTAGAGTGCGGGGTGTGTGGAAGCAGGAGGAGGTTAGTGAATTGATTTGCTGTGTCATGGAGAGGGAGGGGTCCAGGATGATGCCGAGGTTGCGTGCGTGGTTTGCGGGGTGGGGGCGGGGCCTAGGGTGGTGGGCCACCAGGAGTCGTCCCATATGGTTTTGTTGGGGCTGAAGATGATGATCTCGGTTTTGTTGGAGTTAAGCTTGAGGTGGTTAGTTGTCATCCAGTTGGCGGTGTCGAGGAGAGCAGCGTGTAGGTTGGTTTTATCGGTGGTGGGGTTGCGGGTTAGGGACATTATGAGTTGGGTGTCATCTGCGTAGGAGAGGATTGTGATTCCGTGTGGTCGGAGGATGTTGGCTAGGGGGATCATGTAAATGTTGAAGAGTGTGGGGCTGAGGGAGGACCCTTGGGGGACTCCGCAGATGATCTTGGTAGCGGTGGAGTGGAAAGGTGGAAGGCGGACTCTCTGGGTCCGGTCGGTGAGGAAGGAGGTGAGCCAGTCTAAGGCTTTGTGGCAAATTCCTCTGTTGTGGAGGCGTGTGCAGAGTGTGTGGTGGCAGACAGTGTCAAAGGCTGCGGAGAGGTCTAGGACGATGAGTGCGACGGTCTCGCCTTTGTCAACTTTGGTCCTGATGTCGTCAGTACATGCGATGAGGGCGGTTTCCGTGCTGTGGTTCTTGCGGAACCCGGATTGTGAGGGGTCAAGAGTGTTGTTTTCTTCGAGGAAATGGGATAGGCGGGTGTTGACTAGTTTCTCGGCAACCTTGGCGGGGAAAGGGAGGAGGGAGATGGGGCGATAGTTGGTGAGGATCTCCGGGTCGGGTTTTAGTTTTTTTTAGGAGCGCAGTGATTTCCGCGTGCTTCCAGGGGTCTGGGTAGGTGGCTTAGTCAAAAGAGGAGTTGTGGAGTATGGGGGCGATGGTTGAGCTGACTTTGTTGTAGATGTGATGTGGACAGGGGTCAGAGGGGGATCCGGAGTGGATGGAGTTTATGGTTTTTTCGGTTTCTTCATGTGTGGTGGGGGCTCAGGTGGTGAGTATGGTGGTGGGGTCATGAGTGGGGGTTGAGTTGGGTGAGTGAGGGGTGTGTGTGGTGGGTGTGTGTGGTATGAAGATGTTGTGGATGTCCAGGATTTTGTGGTGGAAGTGGTTGGAGAGGGCGTCACATAGGGGCTGTGTGTGTGTGGGGTCTATGTTGCTGACTTTGGGTTTGGCTAGCTATTTAATGATGGTGAAGAGTTCTTTGCTGTTTAGAGAGTTGTTGTCAAGGCGTGTCTTGTAGTGATCTCTTTTGGTGGTGCTTATGAGTTGGTGATGGGTGAGAATGGTGGCTTTGAGGGTGGAGAGGTTGGTTTCGAGGGTTCTTGTCGCCATATTTTCTCCGCTTGGTGGCATTTACGCTTGGAGTTCAGGGGTGAACCATGGGGCATTCTTGATGTTGCGGGTGGCGATGTATTTTCTGAGGGGGGCTAGTGTGTCTGCGCAGGTAGTGATCCATTCAAAGAGGTTGTGTGCTCCTGTGTTGGGGTCGTTGGTGTGGGGGGGAAGGTTGTGAGCCAGTTGGGAGTTCAGGCGTTCTGTGGGGATCTTGTCCCACATGCGGTAGGGTGTGGTGTGTTGATGGTGGTGTGTGGGGGGGTTTGGTGAAGGAGAAGTGGACGCAGTGGTGGTCAGTCCAGACGAGTTTGGTGGTGTGGGTGTAGGCTATGTGTTGGCTTGAGGTGAAAACTGTGTCAAGCGTGTGTCCTGCTGAGTGGGCGGGTGCGGTGACCAGTTGTTTGAGTCCAAGGTTGGTGAGGTTGTCTATGAGGGAGGTAGAGTTGTGGTCTTGAAGGTTCTCCAAGTGAAAGCTGAAATCACCGAGGAGGAGGATGTAGTCTGTGGAGGTGACGGCATGTGAGCTGATGGTTTCGGCGATGGTGTCGCAGAAGGCGGGGCGTGGTCCTGGTGGTCTGTAGATTAGTGTACCTCTGAGGGTGGAGTTGTTGTTAATGTGGATTAGGAAGTGCATGTGTTCTGTGTTGTCGATAGTGTCTTGGGAGCTGGTGGAGACTTTGATGGTGTCCCTGTGTAGGATGGCGATGCCACCACCTGGTCTGTTGAGGCGGTCTTTGTGTTGGAGTTTGTATCCATTGGGGGTGGCGATGGCTATGTCAGGTTCCGAGGAGGGGTTGGTCCAGGTTTCAGTGAGGAAGGCGATGTCAGGTGAGTGTGATGTGATGAGGTCCCAGAGTTCTATGGCATGTTTGTGAAGGGAGCGGGTGTTGAGGAGCAGACAGTTGAAGTGGTTGTGGTGGGTGGTGTTGGTGTGGTGCATGAGGGTGTTGTTGCGGGGTGTGTTCTGGTTGTGGGGTGGTGTGCCTCGGGCAGGTTGGTGGGGGCAGAGCAGGTGTGTATTGCATTGGGGGTGTTGTATTTGTTGTGGGTGGTGTCACTATGGTTGGTGTGTGATGTGAGGGATGAGGAGCAGGAGAAATGACAGGTGTGGCAGGTGAAGGGGCCATGAGTGTGTGTGGGGCTGGAAAGGGTGCAGGTGGGGCGGGGGCCTGGCTTGAGTGCGTGGAGGGTGAGGGGGGAGTAGGTTTGTCTCAGAGGGCCAGGGGGACTGGCGCTGGGCGCGGTCTTGGTGCAGACGGGCGCAGACGGGCTTGCCCCTAGCGCGTCCACGCCACGGCTGCCATAAATGGGGGGGGAGTGGCAGCTGGGAGGAGGGAGGGCTGGGCGAATGGGAAGGCTGGGGGGGTGGGGCCACAGGGGATGGCAGTGGGGGGAAAAACAAAAGCAGAAAACAGACGGTAAGGAGGTGGGGGGAGGCGGGAGGGGCCGCGGGGACGCAGCCACAGGGGATTTCCCTAAAGGAGAGAACGGACGGTGAGGAGGCGGGGGGCCGCAGTGACGCAGCGGCAGGGGATTTCCCTAAAGGAGAGAACGGACGGTGAGGTGGTGGGGTAAGCCGGGGGGCCGCGGGGACGCAGCGGCAGGGGAATTGCCTAAAGGAGAGAACGGACGGTGAGGAGGTGGCGTGGGGCGGCGGAGCGAGGAGCGACCTGCCTGCTAGAAGCAGGGTCAAGGGTTGCTAAATGGGGGGGAGGGAGGGAGTGGCAGCTGGGAGGAGGGAGGGCTGGGCGAATGGGAAGGCTGGTGGGGTGGGGCCGCAGGGGATGGCAGCAGCGGGAAAAACAAAAGGAGAAAACGGACGGTGAGGTGGTGGGGGGAGGTGGGAGGGGCCGCGGCGACGCTGCGGCAGGGGATTTCCCTAAAGGAGAGAACAGATGGTGAGGAGGTGGGGGTAGGCGGGAGGGGCCGCAGAGACGCAGCAGCAGGGGATTTCCCTAAAGGAGAGAACGGACGGTGAGGAGGTGGGGGGAGGCGGGAGGGCCGTGGGGATGCAGCGGCAGGGGATTTCCCTAAAGGAGAGAACGGACGGTGAGGAGGTGGGGGGAGGTGGGGGCACGGGGACGCAGCGGCAGGGGAATTGCCTAAAGGAGAGAACGGACGGTGAGGAGGTGGCGCGGGACGGTGGAGCGAGGAGTGACCTGCCTGCTGGAAGCAGGGTCAAGGGTTGCTCCATTGGATGCCAGAGAGGGACATCACTAGCCCAACAATAAGGAGACCATCATTTTGTGTAGCTGACGCACATGTAGTCCAAATGGAGCCCACCATTCAGTAGCTTATCTGTAACAAGCACATCTCACAAAAGCACAGCTTATATTTTATCCAGGTCCCAGACATGAATAA